>NW_027266295.1:344927-834927 GCF_022045235.1 Haliotis cracherodii | reverse complement strand
TACTAAGCCACGTAAAGACATAGATACGCGGACACCTAAAGACACACGAAGTCACGTAAAGACAGAAACGAAGTCACGTAAAGAGAGAGAAACGCTGACACGCTGAAAAGTCACGTAAAAACTGTTACGCAAGTACGTAAACATAGTTACTAAGCCACGTAAAGACATAGATACGCGGACACCTAAAGACATACGAAGTCACGTAAAGACAGAAACGAAGTCACGTAAAGATAGAGAAAAGCAGACACGTAAAGACAGATACGAAGTAACACAAAGACAGGTAAAGACATACGAAGTCACGTAAAGACAGATACGAGGTCACGTGAAGACAGTTATGCGAGTACGTAAAGATCGATATGAAGTCATGTAAAGACAGATACGAAGTCACGTAAAGACAGGTAAAGACATACGAAGTCATATAAAGACAGATACAAGGTCACGTAAAGACAGATACGAAGTCACGTTAAGACAGATACGAAGTCACGTAAAGACAGATACGGAGTCACGTTAAGACAGATACGAAGTCACGTAAAGAAAGGTAAGTGAGTAGTAAAGGCATATGCGGAGGCGTGGAAAAACAGATACGCAAGCACGTAAACAGATACGCAAGCACGTAAAAATAGACACTAAGTCACGTAAAGACAGAGATACGCAGACACGTAAACAGAGATACGCAATCACGTAAACATGTGTCTTTACTAATCCGCCTGACATTTTGAGACAAACTGGTCTTAAACATGAAAAGTATGTTCAATCATTTTCTCACCACTGACACAATTGGTATCATTTTGACACACGACTATAGACGTAATGCAATTATAATCTCACAGATCCAAAGGTCAATACGTATACGGCTTATTTCGTCCTTACAGTTCCGTCTGGCGCAAATGTGACCTGTTATTGCTATGTAAACTGTCGCCCGGTTTTTACACTAATAGGCAATACATTCATCTCATTGTGCTTATTTAGAACCTAGACTGAGACACTTTAACCCGATCATTGTCTGCTATGACAACTTTGTCATTTAAACGACTAATTCTGACCTCTCACATCCGTCGAGAATAACAGAGTAGACGACAAAGCTCACTTGCGAAATCTCCGCAGAAGTCTGTCTTGGAAATTTAATCGGAATGGATGTCCAAGTGCAAGGAATGCTTATTTTGTTATTTTTATTATTTTTTAAAAATGTTTTATAATTATTATTATTATTATTATTATTATTATTATTATTATTATTATTACTGTGAGAGACCTTTGTCATTTGGAAACCCGTCAGTACGGATCAAGTTAAACTAGCGCTGAGTTTCTAAACCGAAGAACTAGTTTTACATGCCCGACTACTCATCGGATTCCATGTAGCTCAAATTCATTGTTTGGTTTATAACTTAATAAATATGAACTCAGGGGATACATGTGAAGAGAGTAGTAAATTGGGTGAGAATCTACTCGTGTTATGCTCGTCAGTTTGCTGTGGGGAATTACGTCATGTAGGCGCCCAAGGATCACATGATCGTGATTTCGAATCCCAGTTTTGTAATGATTGTGATTTGGAGTTCTATCTCGTGGGCTTCACCAAAATGGTAAACGTCAAAGACTAGCATCTCAGTAGGCTTGTAACCACATAAAGCTGGCATACCGTGGAATAGCTGAAATATTTCCATAGGTTTCCGACTTGCTGATGGGACGCAACCTCTTTACCTGTACATATACTCTGCCATAACACACACACACACACACACACACACACACACACACACACACACACACACACACACACACACACACACACACACACAGAGTGCAAGTTTCTTATATTTTTATTTATATATCATATTAATTTTCAACAGATGGTAATCGATTGTTCACAATTAGCACATATCATTGTCATTGACCAAGGGCCCATATGACACACAGGAAACAGTAGATTTTCAAGGTGAAGGTCATCTGTTCTCAATATCTTGCATGGCCCCCATTAGAGACCAAACTTGACGTCGTCCCATGGAAGCAATCACATCCCGAAGCCTTGGGAATGATCACTTACTCTGCCTGCAGTGATTGTGCCAACTTTTGGAGGTTCTGTGTGTGTTGCTGACGCGCTCGCAGTCGTTGATACAGTGCATCTGATAAATGTTCGATTGGGTTTAAATCTAGTCATGGCAGGACCTGGATATTGTGATTCCTGAAAATGGCTGTTGTCAATCTTGCCGTGTCGGGTTGGGCGTTGTGGCGTTGGAAAATGACGTAAGCTTGTTGCATACTTGGTAGGGCGTGTGGCCGAAAAATATCATCCCTTTAACGTTGTGCCGTTAAATTCACCAGAACCTGCACCAAGTCTGTTCTACCAGTGTAGGAGATGGCCGCACACATCATCACGCTACCACCACCAAATCTGTCCACGTCTACCATCCGCAAGTGACTCGTCGCTAAACCAAACTTGTCTCTATCGCAGTTGTGGCCATACTCTGTGACCTTGACCTCAGTGTCTTCCCTGATATCCTTCGCAATCCTGGTAATGTGGACGGTCGGGTAGCCTAGTGGTTAAAGCGTTCAATCGTCACGCCGAAGACCCGGGTTCGATTCCCGCCGTGATATTGCTGGAATATTGCTAAAAGCGGCGTAAAACCAAATTCACTCACTCTCTCGCTCAATCGTGGTATTGCCGTAGTTGTAGAGGTAGCCAATATTGTGGCCTGACTTAAAATAACTATTGCTGCATGTCATGAATGACCATATGGTGTGCCAAAAATATACATTTTTACCTCTTCCATTCGAAGAATAAGATGTATGACTTTACACACGGGGCCGTTATAATTTTGTCTCCAATAGAAATCCCCCCCCTCCCCCCCGTCCCAACCACATCCTGCCTAATATTACATGGTAGAACCCCATGTGTTTCCTGTAGCCTTGAAGGCGTAGATAATTGCTCATGCTATCGACCACAGTTTAATTGATGAGGAGATCAGGATGTGGTTTTAATTGTGCTGTGCTGTAAAAAAAAAAACAGGTCGAGAAATGATATATCAGAGTACACATATAAATATTGCGACATTGCCGTTTGATAATCGATTCCGTTTCTATATTTCAATATGAACATGTCATCATGTAAATATAGTTATAATATGTTGAAATATATAGTAAATGGTGCTCGTTTTTTCTGGTAAATCTTCTCGGGCTTCTGCTCGAATGACTTTCTTAAATATTGCTTTCTGTCTAACACGTCCCTATTTCTTAAACCTGAGGCGTTTCAACATGTCTCGTGGGCGTATTCGAGGTCTACCAGTCTGTACGATATGCTGTCGGTTGCGCACGCAGTAACTGGATCTAATTCGTGTCAGTGTTAATACTTCGCGGATATATATATATATATACGAGTTTTAACGTCGCGTGCGCGCGTGTCTGTGTGGATGCTTGTTCTAGTCCGGAGTGATGCCGTTTTTAGTGCTAGCTTACTGAGATACCTTGCCGCAGTGTAACATGAATGCCCCAATCAGACACAGTATACTGAGCTGACCAGTCCTTGTTTTAGCCCCTTTATGCCGAACGAGTTAGGCACGAGTTTCAACCACATTTTATCGCACGTGTACTCATAGGTATGTAAATGGGAGATTTAGATTTTTTTTTGCTTAATGCAATAGTCTAGCAATATCACAGCAAGGGACACATGAAATGAGTTCCGCACTTTCCCCACGTAAGGAATCGAACCCAGGCCCTCGGCGCGGGACGACGAACGCGTTAACCACTGGGCCATCCCACCGCCCAATAGCTATTTGTACCCACAGATGAATAGCTTCACGATGCGTGATCAGAAGTAACAAGACCGACGGAATTAAACCAACCTTACATTACGACCGTGTAATGAATATATATCAACTGTCTCCGAACAAGAGCGCGCAGACATTAATTTCAGCCTCGTCAACGTCTGCAGTAACTCGGCGTCTGTATCTGTGTATCCTCGATCACAGTGTGCACGACGTCGCCGACGGGACACACATCGTTGTGATTGGCTGACATGTCGTATATCAACCTCGCGCCTCAACCAGAATGGGACGAGACAGAGTTCTGGTCTAATTGAGTCAACTATAGGTCGCAGGAGAATCCCTTATTGAATGCAACAACCGGTCGAAAATTATTACTTGTGGGTATAAGGGATTTTGACGCGAGGAATTATTCTGAAATGTACGTTTAATGGAATTGGTGGTGCCAGAACCATAAGGTTCAGATTCCAGTCTCTAGGTGCTGCCACATTATCAGGAACTGTGTGTGCTCGAGAAATTGAAGTTTCCTAGTAGGAAACAGTCGTTCTTGTACAGAGTAGGTGCTTAGATTAAGGTTATACTATTCAGAGTGAGTGAGCTTTTAACAATATTACGGCAATATCATGGCTGGGGACGCCAGAAATGGGCTTCACACATTTTACCCATGTCGGGAATCGAACTCGGTCTTCGGCGTGACGAGCAAACGCTTTAACCACTAGGCTACCCAATCTCATTAAAATCAGATCTTAGTTCTCGCTGCCGCGAAACAAAGATCTGAGGATATTCCATTACGGGTCGCGTTAGAACGACCTTTCGCGAACTTTGACCGACCACTGAAATGACTAACAAGAAGTCCACATCAGCCAAAAGGAAAGCAGCATTCTCGAGCTTTACGGCACTCGTTTCCAGCTGGGGACTTCCATTTTAGACAACACTTGAAAAATATGTTGACACAGTTCTCGATTAAAATTTGGAAAACTGAACAAGCGAACATTCCGGAATGTCTAATATATGAATGAGATTGTATGGCAGTGCTTCCCACATTCTGTTCAATTTTTTATCCCACGGAGGCGAGAGATAGACGATAATTTTGTTGAACCAGTGCGGCTTCGTGTCTGTGTCATGTTCATGTTGTAACTAAGGGTCAGTGGTGCCCAGTCGTCGAAGGCACCGCAATAAACTGTACAGAGTTGCGTCCCATGGGTTCCACCAAAGTGGTAAACGTCATTTATGATTTTGGTATCGAATCCAATATTCGCTCTGATTATGTTTCTAGGGTTGTTATGACACATTCGTGCTCGTGGGTTTCACCGAAGTGGTAAACCTCTGAGACCTGCATCACTTCGGGCTTTCCTCCCACATTAAGCTGACACGCCATGATATAACTGACGCACCGTTAAACGCGGTACTAAACCCAACACACACCCTCGCTCATGTCGTAAATCACTGTTTGTGACGTAGTTGTAGACAGACTATCAGCGTCGTGGCCTTTGGGCGATGCCTTTGCTTTGAGAGTTCAAAGATGTTTCATACCAAAGAACTGACGCGACTTGGCTTTATTGACAAAATTAATGTTATTATCATTATAATGTTCAATGTCCATAAGTCATTTACTTGGCATTTTAAACATGTTGTTTGATCTATAAGGAAAATAGACGTAATCACTTCAGTAACCTGGTTTTAATAAGGGTTCTTTCATCTATGTAATCCTTGTAGACATAGGCTATATATAATTTATATATTGATTCAGCAAATATATATACGGAAGCTTAGTAGGGCCACGGTGATGTTTCTTTTTCTAAGTATCTCCTACGTAGGACTTAGTTTCTTCTACGTAGGACTTACTATCTCCAACGTAGGACTTATTATCTCCTAAGTAGGACTTACTATCTCATACGTAGGACTCACTATCTCATACGTAGGACTAACTATCTCCTACGTATGTCAATATCATTTCAATTCTATGTGGGAAATCTTAAGGAAGGTACACTGGTTTATCATAGATAATGGCCCGGCTTAGAAGTTATTGATAAAAGCTCCCGGACAATCATAGTGAGTGTTTATATCTATAGAATCAAATATGTGATTGCTAAATTATATCCTTCATCTAACGTGTTTATAATGATTCTTTCTATAAACAAATAACTTGTTTCAGAAAACGTGTTTTCATGAAAGCCACAATTGTTTATGTCGAATTATCTCTTGAGGATAAAACTATTTTAAGGACAAAGCATAAAAGATTTACAAGACCTGTTTGATCTATATTGATAATGTGTTTTGTGTAACCGATGCTTTTTTTAATTCTATAAAATAACTACAGTGGGGATTTCATCAAATCGTTTCTATAAATGATGTCCTTTCGAACTTTCTTGGTTTCAAGACGTAAAATTTGTTTCTCTAATTAAAAATAAATCTATATAAAGAGTTCAATTACTCGACAACATTTAGTAGTTTATTCCCGTAGCGTCAGTTCGTGCATCAATTAATATTCCTCAGCATGGACATAAAATCAAATTTAGAGTCAGTGCCATCGATTCATCCAAATCTAACTCATCCCATGATTCTACAGTGGAAATAAATGTTGAAAATATCACTAAAATTGAAAGCTATGGTATTAGTGCCAGTTGGACTAATTTCACATTCAACGCCATGACAGTTGATAGTTCAAACCTGACCTTCAGAACAACGTGGAGTTTGTGCATCTGCTGAAACCGATCCGTCTTTTTGACTGAGAGTGAAGTAATAGGGCTGTGAAATCTCGTACCAATCGCTACAGGAATAAATCATTATCACCATTCAAGAATATAGAACAACTTCTAAACCCAACTGACAGCCCAGGTAAGATATAGGATCTAGGTTTTTTGGGGTCCATTAAAACGTCTGTAATCCGGAGATATACTGATGTAACGAAAATAAGGGAACGATTTGAAAGTGGTCACGTGACATCCGCATTGATCCGAAGAGTACCGAAGCTTGTTCGTCGATGAAATGAACGTAACTGTCTCCAACCCCACTATAGGCTCATGTATTTTCCATGCAGATGTAACATGTAACATAAATATCATGTTTGGTGTGCTATACTACCATGTACTCTATTGGTATATTCAACCGTGGTCTAGAGGTAGAATGTCCGCCCGGAGAGCGGAAGGTCCGGGGTTCGATCCCCGGCCGCGTCATACCAAAAGATGTTAAAAGATGGTACTTGTTGTTAGTCTGTCTGGCGCCCAGCATAAAGGGCATAAGTGTACTGTGTCTGAGTGGGGTATTCATGTTAAACTGCGGCATGATATATTTGTGCTGTTAATGCAATAATCTTGGACGCCTCCTCACCTCACCTCTTGGTGTATTCAACAATATATTACATCTATCTTATTTAAAGACATGGGTACAATGTGTGAAGCCCATATTCTGGTGTCCCCCTGTGATATTGCTCGATCATTGCTAAAAGCGGCGTAAAACCATTCTCACTCACTCACTATCTTATTTAAAACTGTAGATTGTATGTTTGTACACCACATCACTCATTCACTCATGGCGGGATAGAGATATCCCATCGAAGTAAATGAAGAGCTTAGAGCCATAAGGGCCACTGTCACGTGGAGTCTGTTTTGAGAAAAGTGATGAAAACACATACTATTATGCATTTTAATGAACATTTTTTCACCGAAAAATTCCTAGACATTAACGCATTCTGACAGCAGAGATATAAATTTTGTTATAACATACATTCAAAAAAGGAAATAACCTTATGTTTTTAATTTGTGTGAGGGCGGAAAGGGCCAGTGTCTGTATTTTGGCGCTTTTTGACCCTCAGGCATTTGCATGAGATTTACCATGTGAGATTGATAAACTACTAGTAAAAGTACAAACACATGCTATTGAAGTACTTTTAAATGATTAAAACTAATGCCAACTTTGTTGAAATAGTTGAAACATGATAATAAGGTTCCAAACTTTCAAAATCTCTCTCAGACAACCAGTGTCAACCACACACGGAAATGAGAGCTAAAAGGCCCAAAATCTAGCAATGAGACTTTGGCCTTTTTTTACAAGTAGACAAGAACTCATAGATGTTATTCATGCAATAATATGCAAAAAGGGCCAAAGTGCATCTAAATATCTAAATGATATTGCTTTATGACTATACTCGATTACATACGCTCAACTCATCTCATTCCAAAACGACCTCGGTCAGCAGTGTCAGAAATCCATATTGAAAGTAGTTTCGTGCACGTGACTATAACAACACAGTATGGTGGTAATTTACCTTATATAACTGGTCAGACTGTTTCCGTTTAATCTTGTAGTCAAATGAAAGTGTATTCAAAGTTTCTGTGTAACACAGAACTACATGTCTACAAATCGACCGTCATACCGCAAAAAAACATAAATGAGGCGGAATCAGCCATAAACTGTTCCAGAAAACACCAGAGAAAAATATTTTGTCTCACGTTTTACATGTACACAAAATAATTGTTCGTTGGACTTGAACGACCTGAAAATTGTATTTGTAAAAAAACATGTTGATGTATGTCTCCAATCTGTGGCCCAAAAAGAGTTTTGTCTCTGACAAACATCCGAGCAAATTCCTGAATGATACATATTTGACGAATTTGTGTATGAAAAGAGAGACATTTCTGACAATACTTTTCCTTTTTTCGTTTTCGTCAGTGACAACCATTCAATTATTTTTGCAATAAGGTTTGGGTGGTAGCCTGTTTGTCATTTGATATTTTCTTCTTCTCATTTTAGTTGTTTTCAACCTCGAATTATTATACAATATCCGAAGTTAGATCGATATTGGCAGATTAACCTCGATATTCAATCACAACACCGCAATCTTTCCATCCTTTGCGCATAAAGAATGACGCCATGTTGTTTCTGGAGGGCTAACCTTGATATCACATGACTTTGCATTGATCGAAAGTAAAGACGGAGGTAAATGGATACTTTGTTTCCATTGGATAGTAATTGGGACTGGAGGGGTTTAAGCAGAATGCTTACTCTTCCTTACTCTCGACATGTTGGTGCTCAGAGGATGAGGACGACGAGATCACAGCATGACGGCTGCTATTACAACGAAATTAAAGGGCAAAAGCGTTTGATAAGTTAATTCTTGGGGAGTGTGTGGGATTTTGTACAAATGGAAAGAAAGGCTTGAGGCTAAGGCAAGTATAGATGTGTACTCTGCTTGTTAAGTCCGTTGTCTGGACAAACCAACACGCACGTTAATGTCTTACGATAACTGTTGATTCAAGTTAATCCACGCTAGTAGTTGGGTTAAACATCTGAATCATGTCTGTAGCATCTGGGTCACGACATGTGTCAGGTGAATTTAAGAATGCGAGAAGGGTTGACACGTATCGTGTTCATTCAAGTCAAAATATGTTACATGATGCTACAGTGTTCCTCCTCCTCCTCTTCCTCCTCCTCCTCCTTCTCATCATCATCATCATCATCATCATCATCATCATCATCATTATCATCATCCTCTCCTCCTCCTCCTCCTCTTCATCATCATCATCATCATCATCATCATCATCATCATCTTCTTCATCATCATCATCACCATCATCATCATCATCAGCAGCAGCAGCAGCAGCAGCACCATCATCATATAAGTTGCTTGTCAGCGTATTCTAATGGCGTAAGTCTATGTTCATGATATCAATCAATGGATTGTCTTGTACAGACTCGATTTGTTTACAGACCGCAGTCATATACATGGAATGTTGGAATGTTGAGTGCGGCGTTAAACAACAACAAACAACAACAACAAAACAAATGTCCGGAACAACTTGCAACAACCTGAAATTTTGCGTTATAGTCCGATAGTGTTTCATTCAACCAGTGATTTATTTATAAAATCACCATGCAGATAGCGTGTCCGCGTAACGTAATTACACACACAAAAACGATGAACGATGTCAAATCTACAATCGTAATGACACATCGTTCACGCTATGTGAGAAATTATCTGCGATCACGTCACTAGATATCGACACTGGATATTGATAGCATGACGTGAATTAGCATTATGCAGTGACGCTGTCGTTGATGTCACAAGACAACCTCCGTAGACATAGTGGTAGAGCGTCTGCCCGGAGAGCAAAAAGTCTGGGGATTTGTCCCCGGACGCGTCATACCAAACGGCGTTATAATATGGTTCTTGTTGTTACCCTGACTGGTCGTCTAAGTTCGGTATTCATGTTAAACAGCTAAATTGTATCTCAGTGGGCTACCACTCGGCTGCTATATGGCACTTCGCTTGATTGACATTCATTTCTGTATCGTCCAGCAGTACAGAACCATCAACAAACTTAACAATGATATTGAGATAATGTCTCACATACTTGGCTCGTATAAGGAAACTTCGGAATGCCCTGTTTTCATCATGGGTTTTGACATGCTTTGCAAGAGGATCATCAGACAAATAAATGTGTGCAAAAGTACTCAATACAATTCTATCATTAAGAGCCTCCACGTTTATCAAACGTTTATCCTCCCATCATAATTGGTAAATATAAGCGATTGAGGGAAGGGAGAGGTTGGTGTCATTATCTTAAATGATTCTTTGTGTGAGGGTGTTACATAATAACCTGAATGTCCTTCTTCGTCCAGTCAACAACAACAAAAGAATACGAGGAGTGCAGCATACGTATCTGTGGCTTCAACGTTATCGCGAGCGATACTCCAGATTTTCTTAAGTCCACATTTGTACTCTGCCCGAAGTTATTACTTGATTTGGGCATTCTGGAGTTTGTCCCTAACCCGCATCCCTAAATACGTATAGGCCTGACCTTCCACACGATGTTAATAACTCTTCCTCCAAATAAACTGAGTGATTCTCCCTTTTCTACCTTGCCACGTTTCAGATGAAAAATGTTGGAATTGTCGAGCCAGCTCTGTTTGTAGAGTGGATTCTACTTTGGGAAGAAGTTCAAGGTCATCTTTGTAAGGGATGTGAGTAAGGGGTGTTGGGGATCTGTGCTGAGGAGGTCCTGGATGATAACCATTATTATAGCTCTGTTTCATCTTTATGTATCAGTTTCGAAATAACCTCACGCATGTTAGAGATAATGGCCTTGATAGTCACTCTCCGACGTGTCAGCCCACTAATGCATGCTGAATTGACTTAGAATCTTGCAGTCTGCTATTAAAGTAACTACCATCTTCTGCAACATTTGCGTCATAGATCTGGCATAGGCTATCATTTCTCGTCCTGATTGTCTCCATCAATATGAACAGCTGACATGTAGGAGCCGGAGCAAGTAGGACCCGTGACACCTACCTAGGAACGTGAGACAGAGACGTCTTCGAGGGGAACATGGTATGAAGCCTCAGCTCGGTGACGTTAGAATGACATTTATCATTCCGATGTTCAAAACATGGACTTCTTGGACGTTTGTTTGAAAATTCGACTGTGAAAACGGCGCTACACTGGTGTAGTGTGAGAAGCGCAAGCTCAGTGACGTTAGAATGACATTTATCATTCCGATGTTCAAAAAATGGACTTCTTGGACGTTTGTTTGAAAATTCCACTGTGGAAACGGCGCTACACTGGTGTCGTGTGAGACGCGCAAGCTCATTGACGTTAGAATGGCATCACGAAACCAGAGGCTCATATTCATATATATATATATCCTGTATGAAACTCCAACTTATTACATGCCAAGGATATGATCTTCAATGAATATGAGCAATAGGTAGGACATGCCTGCTGCCCGTGTCTAATTTATACTCCCAGTGGGGAATGTGAACAAACGGTCATCGCTTAGTAAGGTGAACAAATAACTAAGCGTGCTTCTTCTCAAATAACGGATCTGTTTTAACCCTAGTCTTTGTAAGACGGATTATCGTTTGAGATGTATAAGTCTCCTTGATTAAAACCTGATTCAGAGTGGATCATGCCTATTTAATTAATAATCCAACAAGTACTTTCAGGAATATTATTCTACACTGTAGGAGGGGAAGGTCAAGGACGTGTTTAGCTACATATTGTTAGAAAGCGTACAGAACCCATGGATGACTAATCCGATATCTCCCTAACATTCACGAAGCACACTTTGCGACATGACCACAATATATCTAATTTCAAATACGTCGTATGTCTGGAAACGGCATACAGCCTCATTATGCAACCATATTATTGACGAATTTCTGATAGCATCTTTGTCTAGATTCCTTATAACGGAAATGATACAAACTCTGCGACGGTTTGGCCCATCAAAGCTCTAGAAACAGCGAATGTGTGAGCACATGGACGGTGCGGCAAGCCCCTTGACCAGCATTGCGATGAATAGCGGACAAATGAGTCCTTCACGTGACCAGTCATAATAGGCCTTGGCTGGTCTTAAACGCCAATGGTCACTCCTCGGGTCTCCACTAATGACCACACAGCCACTCTCGACTAGGACTGTTATTTGACATTTCATTGCCATCTCTGAGGTGTAATTCAAGTGGCCCATTACTTTGAACCTTATTCCACCATACAAAAAATAAAATAAGTGACGGGTTGGATATTTTTTTCCAAGTGAAGAGTATCTGTGCTGGATGTGTAAGAGCATTGCTGAACTCTCCACAGTAAAAAAGAACCAGCGTTCTGACGGACGTTCAAATGAAGCCCTTTACCTGCTGCCATTAATGACTCGCTTTTAGCACAAAGTTCTTACAGGAATGTCACTCAAAATGTTCGTGTGCATGCATTATGCATGCAGATAGTTCCCCGTGCATGGTTCTTTAACCCAACAGAACGATTTGGACGCGGAAATGAGACGTAGTAACGGAACCAGTAGTTTTGCACTAACCATGATGGTCAGATGGTTATTTCAGGAATCCGAATTTGTGTTTTTCTTTTGTCTTTTCGTGTGGACTTAAACCTTGGATGTTACAACGAGGAATGTGTGTGGATGTCATTCAGTAAGATGTGTTTAACGCTTATTTGAACAGTGTTTAAATTATTTTACGTTGTATAAACTAAAAAAAAATACTTTTCTCTGTTTTTGAAACTACGATGCTCACCATAAGAACAAAAACAAACGTAAAATCGTTCTCAGTGACTGATCTGTGTGATATGATGATTTAACGTCAGGTTTTTGTACCATCCTGGATATCCAAAAATGATGACATGGGGACAAGACAGCACGCCATCGCTCGTATCAACCCTCATCTTCTGCTCCAAATGATGGACTACCTGCCATTGCCTACGTTATGTACTGTGACATCTGTGTAAGATGTCAGATTACATCGATATATTACCTGAAGTGGACGCACGCACGTCTTTAACACCTCTCACGTTGACCTCCATGGTGTGATTGACCAGTAGATTGAGTGGCGGTAACTTGACCCAAGTGTTTGTATACGAGTGACCAGTTGACAGATGCCAAGGTCATGGTCATTACTGATGCGGTGATGAAGGACGATGTCAAGAACAAGGAGTAACGTGATGGGGTACTTTGTGAGAAGCAGACTCGACATTAGGCACATTGTGCGCAGATGTTGACTTGAAATATGTAGTTTGGACTCATATATACCTAGCTGTAAATCCACGTAGCGTTTTTGCAAGGTCACCTGGCGTATTTGTGGACTTTCAGTCACAAGGTGCTTAGTCACAATGGCCTCCTTTCATCATTAGAAACGGCAGCTCGTTAGTAGTGATAATAGTGATGTTCCACGATCTACATACTCTCCGTGTACACTCGTAACGTGCACTAATGACTAAATTGATAACGTTCGGTCAACCAGTATTGGTCTCAGGCACCTGATCAGTGTTACAATAGGAATTGATCTCGTAATGGAGGCCAATAACCAAAATCAATAGATCAAGTTGTAAACCTGATCACAGTGGTATTTTGTGACAGTAGCTGTGCTGGACTCTCTGATCTGGTGATACTTGTATTGTTGGTTAAGGAATGCTAGCTCAATAGCTCTTTAAGCAACAATGGCTAATTGATTCTTAATGATTCAATTCTTGACCTGGGACTACCTACAGTAGGTGATCTCATTGCACGTGACATGACCTCAAAGACATTAGCAGGTCTACACATATATGGATCCGGAAACATTACCTCACAGATGATGCAATCACCACACTGCGCCAAGTAACGGCGGACACGTTCACAAGGGTGTTAATGATGGTGCGATAGCATACCTACATGTATATGTCCACATCATTCGTTCAAGTCGGAGACGCATTTGTGATTTGATTTGAAACCAAGTGAAGCTATCGTTTATCCTTGAGAGATGTGTGTGCACCCATTTAATATTACCAGTTCATGACGGATGTGACTATCAACAGATTTAGAGAACAGATATACGTATGTGTGCTGGATATGACATTGCATTTTGGATGATGTTTAGAACATTCGTCTTCATTGGATAGTGTTATAACATACAGGGGAAGTACTGTACCGAAGAAGAGGCAACGTGGGTGCACCAGGTCATCTTCTCGTGTTTGATTGTACTTTAAAGCGCTTGGTGGAATCATTGAGTCAGTGAAACTTCCTTTTCTCCACGATCCAGAATTATGGAACCATCGTATGATGGCATATGGTATGCCATCTCATAAAAATAATCTCTCAGCTGTTTTTTCTCACGAACATGTGTCTGCAAACATTGCAACCACGTGTACACACGAAGTTTTGTGTCTTCATCACTCAACAATGACGAGCTGCATCTGTGCAAGGTCATCTTCAACGTTCTACAGTTTGGCCTGACGTTTCACGTGCAAGTTGGAAACCTGAACACACCTCAACGCTAATGGAATCCCATTACAGACTTCCAAACCCCTCAGTGGACGTGAAAACTGCGTGAGGTTTACTCATCTGATGTGTGGTAGCCTTTAATCCATTTGAAATCCACTCACACATATTTAAGGAGGTGTCAACATATCTGAAGCCTATTATTCGGTGTGTCAAACACAAGATATGTGATATATCTCCTGCATGACCATTCTCCCGATACTCTCGACATGGATTAACTGAGTGTCACGTTTAAGAAATAGAGATGGTTCTGATGTGAACATCTTGCGATCACATGGAATCCTAAGTGTGGTATTTTGTCACATATTTGACAAGGCTTCTTTGAAGTGTGGCGTACACAGTTTCTTCGAAGTCGTCGGAACTGGAATCAAGAAGCAGATTCAAGGAACCTTTGATAATTCCTTCGCTTTGGTAATGGTTTTACGAAATATTTTCAATTTGTATTGAGATTTGGCTGCATTATTTTATAAAAAAATATATTGATGATGAAATGATCAAATGAATTTTTTTATATCAAACTAGAAAACAGTGAGGAATATGTAGGCTTTACCAATTCTATTGATATATCTATATCATATATATACATGTAGTACTCGTCAAATATAATCTTAGCATAATTTTCACCATTATTGATGGTATTTCAACGTGCAACGCTTTGTTTGTTTTTTGACAACATACTAAACTAAATGTAACTTAACGCTGAAGTTAAGGAAACGTTTTTTTATGTTTTTTTAATATGAGCATTTCTTTGAACTGGCTCTCTGTGGAGATGTGGATTAAGATATTTCAAACATATCATATCGTATATGCGTATTGCGTCACAGAATCACATGTGATTTTTATTCTTGTGAGAAGAAAAAAATATTTTGCATTTCCATAATAATCTTTTTGATGATCCCATAAATCAAAACTTTCCATGAGTCTAAGAAAAAATCTGGTTGACAGCCAGTTGAACCAAATTTGCAATATCGATGGTTTGAGCGTTTCTCATACTTTTTATTGCAATATTTCATAAGGTTAGAAACTTGACATTCCCAGTGAGCGTTCCTCATCCCATCCCGTCCTTGTGAATGTTGTTAATCAAAATGCCTTGAACGTCTGACAGCCATTGCCTCATATTCTTTTTTTAAATTGTGTATTTTAAGTCAAATAGTTATAGATGAGTATCACCCTAAATCCCATAACATCTCGTAAACGTAGTTTAGGAACCGATATCAAATAAATAAAATACAAGTTATTTTTTGTCTTCCCCGCACCAAATTAACTGTCACAACTTGATATTGCAGTTCCACTATAACTGACTGAAATCCCCTTTGCATAAATGTTTCGTCTAAAATCACTGTTTTGGATTATTTCGAAATTTGGTGTCGAATTTATTTGAATGTTTATTATATGAACGTAAATTAATGTTCGACGTTTAAATCGGAAAAGTCAGGAAATTTTTTGTCACGACAGAAACCTGATCGTGGACTCGAATCCCTGTTCGCCCCGATTATGTTGAAGCACCATACCTGTGCTCGTTGGTTTCACAAAAGTGGTGAGCGTCTGAGACCTGCATCACTTCTGGCGTTCCTCTCTCATAAAGCTGACACACCGTGATGTAAATGGGAACGCTGTTCAAAGCTGTGTTAAACCCAACTCACTCAATCACTTCAACAAAACGAATTTCGTATATCACTAATATCAGCTGGACTATGCGATATGTCGTTCATTGTTAAAGATCAGTAACAGGAAAGTTCCGTAACAATGATGCTGACAGTATCACACAATAAGATGAAGATAGTAGACGTAGTAGGGATGTCCAGTTTCCGTGGGTCGTGGGTTAGAATCATAAAATAATGAAAACTCAATTTCAATGGATATCAAAATAGATAAATATTCAAGAAAACAATGAATCTTCAACTCAAACATGATTCAGTGACAAATTATGTTAAAAATGTAACATATGATTCATAATTAATAGCGATGAAAATAGATGTTACTTGATCCATCTTGATTTATTTTCCTATCAAACCCGTTATCTTACTTATTACCGTTAAAGGTCAAAGTGTCAAAATCTGTCCTATTCTGGGACTCCTTGTATCCAAATGTGTATTCTTTCAGAAGTACTGGGTTCTTCAAATTTGGCAATAACATTTGATAGTGTTTGAGTTATACTCAAGAAAAGAAATTAGACACATTAACGTTTATTTTATTTTATGTATAAATTGGAAGTTATGGAGATCGTACTCTTGAAATAAACTTGTAAACGGTGTTTGCATAGTGTCTGAAATTGATGTTTTAACGATGACATTTATAACCTTCGCTAAGGATTCTAAATTTTTCGCTTGAATTTGCTCACAAATTGGTCAATTAAATTCCTGTATCTGAATAAAACTAGAACTAAACTGGAATAAAATAGAAAATGTATCCAAATTGAGTGTGCAATTAAAATGTCTTGTGTTGTGAAATTGCCATAGACGTTACGAAATCGTGAATTACAATAAACGGTCCATCTCAGAAAGCTACAAGAACTTCCTCGCAGACTGCACATTGTGTTGAAGTGTTCAACTGCATCCCTGTCTCCATGGAATTAACACTACAGGAGACACGAGAGGATGGAGAGGAGTTACTTCTGCCTTATTACCTCAGCTTCAGAAACCACGAGAGAAGGCGTCGTAAAGTTAATGACATATTTTTTTTCTTATCAAGACTTGTATAAAAAGTGAAACACCGAAGGCTTGATCATCAACGGTTGACCGTCGACATGGCCTGTAGTTTGTACCTGGCATGCTACTCGCATCTGTGTCAATGGTACGTTTGTGTATTAGACACATACAGCTTTGCTGACCTCAGATTTTATTTGAAACGATGGGTCTCTGATTTGATGAGGTCATAAACCGTGAAACGTCTGATTGTAACTTGCGTTTTGAGGACCTCTGAAACATGTGTACCGTTTGCATGAAGTGTGATTTCCCGATGTTAGTGGCGTGAAGGTCTTGAAGGAGTGTTCTAGGGCGACAAACGTCTGTTTCCAAAAAGAAATATTCGTGACCTGTCTTCCTTGTGGTTTCAAAATGTGTACCAGGGTATAGCATGGAAGCACATCATTGGTAGCTATGCAAGAAGGAAGGATGGCAACCCTGTGCACCTTGAACAATGTGGCGGAAGAGAGATTCAAATATTTTCAGGATATGTGGAAATTGAGAGCTCTGGTCGATGTCAAAACCTGTAACAGAGTTACATGGATGGTTGCAACGTCTGTGACAAATGCAAACGTGGTGGTTAATCATGGACAATTTCAGCATCTCCAGTTACTGGAGAATCGATGAGTTTTTCAGCACCTGTAACAGAGAACATGGATGAATTCAACACCTGTAACAGGGAATATGGGTGATTTCAACATCTGTAACAGAGAACATGGATGATTTCAGCACCTGTAACAGGGAATATGGATGATTTCAACATCTGTAACAGAGAACATGGATGATTTCAACATCTGTAACAGAGAACATGGATGATTTCAACACTGTAACAGAGAATATAGAATATTTCAAAATCTGTAACAGAGAACATGGATGATTTCAACACTGTAACAGAGAATATGGAATATTTTTAACATCTGTAACAGAGAACACTTGTTATATCGCAAATGTCGATGTGTCCCTTTAACGAACATATCTGGATATAAACACATTGTTTCACAATGTAAGGATTCAGAAGGATATATAGATGCAGAAAGTTGTTGCGCAGGCAGTACAGACGGACGTGAAGTCTTCACGAATCGATCAAGGGAATTAAAAACGTCAAAACCCTTTCCACAAATTCCGTGACTGTATACTTTGGACATAAACGACATGATGGCTAATATAATGACATGTGAAAATGGCACTCGCTTGGCCACTCAGTCGCGCATTGAGGTCAACACGATTGCAGTGTGCCTGAAATCTTGATTATAGACGTTCCAACGCAAAGCAGATTATGGTAAACGTTTGATGAATTTGTGATACAGGGATCAGGATTTAACAGGGAGTTAGGATTAGGTAAGAAAATGATTATCACAAAACCTAATCATATAATACAGAAAATAATTAAACATTCGCCTCATCATGGGATATCGAGACAGGTGTGGCTGTGAGATTGTTTCGCTCCAAAGGATATGTAACGGTTATGGAAAACGGAATTGGATTGTCCTCGATATTGATCTGTGTTAATTGATCTGAGCATTATTACTTGCCTTTGAGATTATCTTAGTGTCGAGATTAATCAATATAAGTGTCCTGTCAAAGAGGATCACATCAATGTATTATCCAGGTCTGTTGTAAGCTGATGTAAACGGGATTGGTACAGAGGTTTCCGTAAACGGGATTGGTACAGAGGTTTCCGTAAACGGGATTGGTACAGAGGTTTCCGTAAACGGGATTGGTACAGAGGTTTCCGTAAACGGGATTGGTACAGAGGTTTCCGTAAACGGGATTGGTACAGAGGTTTCCTGGTATTGGATTAGGTGATGAAGTAAAATCGTTTAACTTACACGTGGTTCAGACAAAATGTTCTATCAAGGGACCCTTATTTTCTAACAGTTCTCACAATGTAAGCCCGCTGTACGCGATCTTTTATTAGGGTTATATAGGCTCAGAAAGTATGCATCATTTTACGGTTTTTCCCTTGTGTTTGCACAGGTTTCCAAAACCATCGGATACGTTATTATTGTATATTGTCATAGAATAGGAAAATCGGTATGATGTTTCAAGAATACGATGTTTTCAACAATAAGTTTTATTCCTGTTTAATATTTGGATAATAATTTTGGATTTACTACATTGTTTAATTTTCATTTTCAGTTTAGTTAAGTTTAGTATTTTTTTAGTAGATGGTGGTAATTCTTTCATAAAAAAATACGTTTGTTTGTATGTATGGCGCCTAAAGTCTATCGGTTGAGTATTAGAGCAAGCTATTACATCAACATAATTCAGGCTCACTGACAGGGTAGAGAGAAGCAATGATGTTATGTTAAAACAGATGTTCTCTGGTTCGTGTGACTGTCTGTATACAGGGCTGTCTGAAAAGTCTCGTCCTTATCTCTGTATACAACATAATGCGATGAATGTGTATACATATCGACTGAGGTTATTTATACCAGTACCAGATAATTTTAAACAAATGGTTTCTTTAGAAAGTTTCTATGCCTTGCTCTCATGATTCAAGTAGTGGTTCGATATTGCTTTGAAGTTTCCTTTCTACTGTAGTGAATTTGATTCCACCATGAATAAACGTAGTCCTATAACTTTCAGCAGATATCGGACAATTGCATCGCAGTTTTTACCACGCATATTTCTTGTAATGCATGTGCCACTTTCAAAGACTTTGACAAAGATTTTGAAATTCTGTAAACATTGGCATCATTCTTGTAAATTCACGCTACAGCGTACAAGGCTGTCTGTTGGTTCACAAACCATGCAGGATTGCTTTCATCTCGCGGCAACCATGATTGCATAAGAATACGCTATAATAGCCTGTATTGACCGGACTAGAGTGGGCTGTCACTATCAATTTTTAAATCATGTTTTGCATGGAACGTCGCGAAATAGAGGAAAAACCCTCGTAGCCTGCCAGAAAAAAGAAAAAAGAACAAATGAAAGAATAAGTAAAAAGTATAAGAAGAAGAGAAGAATAAAAAAGAAGATGAGGAAGAAAATAAAAGAACAAGTAAAAGAAGAAGAAAAAAGAAGTATAAGAAGAAAAGAGAAGAAGAAGAAAGAAAAAGATGAGGAAGAAGAAAAAAGAACAATTAAAAGAAGAAGAAAAAGAACAAGTAAAAGAAGAAGAAAAAAAGAAGTGTAAGAAGAATAAAAGAGAAGAAGAAAAAAGAAGAAGAAGTAGATGATGAAGAAGCAGTATATGTGGAGTCTTCCTACAGTTTTCATTATCGCTGAAAAGACGCGTATGGTATGATAACACTTGTACCAAGAAGAAGAACACCAAGCATGCTTAAATAGTATGGCCATAATATTACTTATTCTTCCTCCAACATGTATAACAATAGGAACCACGACATCTACATGGACAGAATGGACCATCGTTGCAAAGTGCTAGTTTTAGATTCTGTCTAAAAGGTCCGTCTGGTATGATAACACGTATGCACTGGACAACAGCATATCAACCACGACACAGTGGACTACCGTCACAAAGTCTTCTTAAATTGTGTTTTCATTTTTGTTAAAAATACCCGTATGCTAACATATGTTCAAATGACATCAGGATAACAACAAAGAGACCACGGCAGCATTAAGATGGGCCATGCAGCATGGTCCTTCGAAGTGTTTTTTTTTTAAAGAACACGTTTGGTACGATAACACATGCACTGGAAGACATCAACGGGGAGAAGAAGAAAAATGCAAAACTAAACCGTGAACACCAAAATGAACCTTGATTATGTAGTCTGTCTAAGCTGTTTGTTTAAATTCAATATGGTAGTATCACGTTTATTCACTGTAAACCAGATTTAATGTCAAGAAGATGAAAAACAAGATGAAGAAGATCAGTACTATAATTACGTCTCCTTCCTAAAGTTTTTCATCTTTTGAAAAAGACCAATCTGGTTTTACAAGCACAAACGCAATGAAGACCAGAATCAACAAAAGGAAACAGTACACTGATGGCAGCAGCAAGGCCAAACTTACACACTCCTCAAACCAAAACAATGGACCACTGACTATAACAAGCAACACCATCACTCACTGCCGGCATGTTGTTACTAATTAAAGACCTGCAACATGCTCGCCAGCTCTCCTTCTCGTCTCTAATTACCCAAACGCGTTAATGGAACCGACGGCTCTGCAAGACTTTACAGACAACGACTTTCCATAGTGATGCATGTCCTTGAGGCAGCTTCCAGGAACAATTGTGTGTTGGTAGTTCCGTGTCATTGGAGTCGATTAGTTTGGCCACACAGTGGTAGTGGTTTCCAGTGAATGTGGTGCTTGTCCTTAGTGTGTTTAGGTTTGAGGACATGAAGAGTAATTCAGTTATAACACTGCATTGTATTGGTCTGTCTCACAGTTCCTGAACCAAATTACTTTCTCTTCCGCACAGGCTTGACCGTAAAGATGTAGCTCTATATGAAGCAAGTCTAGATTTCTTCCTGGGACAGTGTCTCCTTTGCAGTTTAAATGGAGTTGTTGGTTTCCATCAAAATTAAATATTTTCAAAGACTTAGTGTTAGTCTAGGCATTGTAGATATACTGTTATTGGTACTCAATTTTCTATTCCGTACTTTATGTAGAAATAACATAAAGTTACATGTAGCAATGCGTGTTTCCAAACTTGTTTCCGCTATGAGAAACCATCACCTTTACAAGATGCACATGTACATTTTGACATAAATATTCGGACATCTATACCATTTTGACATAAATATACCAAGAGGCATACAAGTTTAAGGTTTGTCAGTTTAGACATAAATGCATGATATCAACGGAAATAAATATATATATATATATATATATATATATATATATATATATATATATATATATAATTAGCGCAAATTTAGAAATGTAGGTAATTCAGAGTGGGGTGAACGTACAGACGGTCTGTGGTAAGAAAACATTCCATTACTGCATTCTTGATATTGGTAAGGGGAAGCTACAATGTACAAAGCTTATTAGAAACCTCGGAATGTACCAATCATCTGTCCAATAGATACATGTAGCTATATATACAGCTCAAAATAAGTTAAGGATCACCCGATTCTTTAATAATACTATAGGTTATCTGTCATTGCATGACACATAAAGTCATATGCCCATAGCGGGTGATCTTTGACAGTTACTTCTTTGGAAGTATATACTAGTATATGACCATCCTGCATTCGGAATTGTAAACCATGAACCATCGACTCCAATCAACGCAAGGTTAACAAGTGGAAACTGCATTATCAACACGACCATGTGAATATTCACCTCTGAAAGCCTCCTAATTGACTTACCGAAGAGTCCAGCGCAATCAATACATGGACTGCTAATAACAGTGTCACAATAAATACCAGACATCACTGTAAATTGAAATATCAACGATCTGCTTCTATGCAAGTCTTCTTATCCAAAGACCTGGCAGCTATTGCAACGTAATCCTCTTCCGTGAGATCGTCCTACTTGGAACTCTTGACTGGATGGAAACTTCTTTTGCACAAGGATGACGGACGCCAATTGTCGTCGTTGTTTTGTCAGATGGAGTTCACGTAGCCGTGCTGCAGGATGTACGGGATTTGTGTCGTTGGAATTGTGACGGTTTGCCGGATTATGGTCAGGCGATAATAACACTAATTAGCGGAATTGTATGTGCGATGGAAGGATCTGTCAATTCAATGCATAATACCTTATTTTTGTGTTCGTTACCAAGACCAAATCGCGCAAACCTCTTAACCAACGGTTAAACAAAATAGGGACATTTAGTTTAATCTTCAAAATCAATTTTATGATATTACTCAAATTAATTCATTTGTAAATCAAATAAATGACAAAAATGTTCACTCAAATAAATATCCAAAAGCTAATATACATTAAAAGTATGTGTAGAGAATGTGGTATAATATTGTTTCTCTTAAATATTTTGTTTGTATTGAAAAAAATCTACTAAATAGTTGTAATATTTACTGATGCTGACAGATGGAATATTATTTTTTATTCTTGGTTATTTTTGGAAACTATTAGAACTACATTATTTCTATCGTGATTTTTATCAATAAATATGCTTCCATTGACGTCCATGTAACAACGAAAAATCCAATATGGCCCCTCTCCTCTATTTCAGCAGTATATGCCGTAATGTGCCTAGAGGAAGAGAAAATTGTATTTTGAAACCATCGAGAGATGATGAGTGTTTACCCCAGCTTATTGTTCCCTCTTGCTGCAGTAACTGAGTTTGTGAACGAGAAGATTGGCGTTACATATGGGATTCATTTGTTTGTGGTCTGACCAGTGTAGACCTGTCGATGGGCACTGTCCATCATCAGTCCGCTCCGTTGCTCATTTTCACTGAAGATATATTGTGCGTCGGGTGATGAGTCCATTTGGAGTGTTTTTTTGCAAAAGATTTAGCAAAAAAATATTTCATAAATCTAGAATCTTTTGTGACGACTCTGATTCCTGTGTTCTGTACTGAAGGTGTGACGTGACAAGCTTGTGTTTTTATAGTCTGTGATTTTTTTAGACATCATTTGTGACATCATGACATCACTCGTGGAGTTTGTTGTGGTGTTATCAGTGTGCCTTGACGTCAGTGCATTTGGATTAGAACAACTTCGGACGGTTCAAATCGGGGTTATTTTACCTTTCGGAAAACGTCGGATGTTCTCGGTCGGCCATGTTGCGCCCGTGCTTGACTTCGTCACAACGTACGTACGGAGGCGATCCCTGTTACGGCAAGTACGGTATCAACTTCACTTCCGGGATTCAAGATGCAACTCAAAGGATGCACCCATTCAAGCCTTCAATCTGCACCGGGATCATTATTCTGACGTTATATTCGGGCCCGTGTGTGACTATAGCCTCGCTCCCGTCGCACGGTACGCGCCATATTGGAACGTTCCCATAGTAACGCCTGGTGGTTTTGCCCATGATTTTGGCGCAAATAAACATCGGGTAGATTCTGAATATTCAACCTTAACCCGAGTTGGAATGACTTTCAACTCGCTGTCAGTGTATTTGATAAAAACGCTATTCCGTTTCAATTGGCGAAAGGTCAAGGTCATATACGACGTTGATGCATATAACGATATCACGCCTGGCTATTGCTTTCTGGCAGCCTCCGCGCTTATATACTACAGCAAGAAATTCGGACTCAGTTACGACTTTCACATCTTTATACCTAAGAACCAGGATGTAGGTCACGTGTTGAGGACAGAGGTCACATCGGACTATTCGAGTGAGTATTGGCTTCATTGTTTAATATACATCTCCATAATATTTTAACTGCAAGAGACTATTATTTTTGATATTGTCATCCTGAGGATTTGTGATAAATTGTATTTATTACATGGTGAGAGATATTAAACGGAATGTGTTTCCGTATCGTAATTAGAATATGTATTAGGATTATTAACCTTAATAACTTGATATTTTATAGGCATACGCAAAATTTGGACACCCGGAATAGACTCTGCATAATTATAATATATTTGTATTTTCTTTTGAAATATTTTTTGTCTTTTGGGGTGAGTTATCTTATCAAGAGTGACGCAGTCACAAGTGAAAATCTAATTTCTTTCAGCTCACGAAAAGAGATGAAAAGTGGTATTTCACAAGAAAAGATGAATGTGATTTACCTAAGCCAACCCCTAACTAACCTGGCTCAAAGGTGGTACTTCATAGAAAGTCTATGGGTGTATAGTAATTCTATCCTTATAATAGGCATGTCTAGATAAGCTGACAGTACACAAGGGATGCCAGTCTCTTATTGTAAGAGAGAACTTTTTCTTATTATTTGTTTTATTTATAAATTGTGATTTAAACTAATAAGTATTGCCTAAGAGACTAGTGGAAGTCTAACCCCTAACGTACAAGCTCTGCTATAAGGCATGTCTTGCGTATCTGATATGCCGACCTACGCTCCCCACTACATGTGCAAACTAATTGGTCATATAGGAAGAAATTTACCCATGATTTATCCGCTAAGAGGTCAGTTATTTTGTAATTTTCTGGTCAATTACTCTGACGGGCACTGTATCACTCTGGACAGCCCAGAATAGCCAATGGACATGTACTGGTCAGTGCTTCAGTGTCAGTTGACCGCTTGTATATATGATCACACTCCCAGTTTTATAGTTTCAGCCGATGTTATGTATACTTATTTCCCTTTGCTGGTGACGTCATGTATGACGTAATCGATGATGGTATTTAGAGGCGACTACATGGGGCATTATTACTCACTAATTGTGGAACTCACGTAGTTAAAGGCGATGGTCTTTCAGTTGTGGTTCGATATTATAGACATGGTATTCGTCATATAAGTCGAATAATAGGTTTCTTCAAGGGAAAATAGACATCATACTATCATGACGTTTATTTTCCCTTGTATAAATTTCTTATTCAACACATTTAAAACATTTGATATATAAATTGAATGGTATATGCACATCTGTTCAAACAAGATATTCTTATTTCTCATTTTATAACAAAACATATTGATGCTGTCGATGTTATTTATTGACATGTTATGTTATCGTCAAGAATCGATAATTTACACGCGGCGTCGTTTGGTGGGAGTACTGCGTTAGCTAACACACAAACACTTTGATGCACAGCGCGTGAGTGTCGGATGCTACCGGCGGAGTTCACTCTTTTCGCAGAAACTTGGTGTCATCGCTGATTTTCATTTATTCTTTTCAAAAATCATTCTCCACTATTTTCACTTTTACGCCCTATGGGATCTGTTTCGGCAAATAATCGGGACTAATTATTCTCTGCCGTTGGCGATTTAACCGACGACTGCGATGCATCAATTGCTCGAATAACCATTACACCCCAAACGGCGTCCTCCGATCTTGTCCACATAAATTAAACATGTTTTTTAGATATAATTGATAAAGATCAATACATTCACCCAACGGAATATTTAGGTTTAGTGTATACTTGAAACATATGGCACTATACTCCATATATAGTTTCTCCACACCCAAACCGCTTCCGTGGTCTAGGAGTAGAGCGTTCGCCCGGAGAGCGGAAGGTCGGGTTTCGATCCCCGGCCGCGTCATACAAAAAGACTTTAAAAGATGGTACTTGTTGTTACCCTGTCTGGCGCCCGGCATTAAGGGGCGAAGACAAGGACTGGTAGGCTCGGAGTCAGTATACTGTGTCTGAATGGGGTATTCATGTTAAACTGCAGCATGGTATCTCATTGGGCTAGCACTTTAAAATCGGGACTAGTAGAAGCACACACACACACACACACACACACACACACACACACACAAGTACAATAACCTTGGACGCGGTGTTAAACCCCATTTCACCTCACCTCACTTCTTCACTCCTAACGTGGTAATCATAAAGAAAGTACCAAAAAACATAACAGAGACTTAATGACTGCCCAACCATAATTGTTAACAAAACTCCAAGTGACAGCTTGCTGTTCGTGTTTTATGTCCATGACAGATGGCGGGCTGTGTTAGGGCAGTGCGTATCCATTAGAGACACAAAAACGGTTAATGCTTTTTTAGATGTACACTTACATTGCAATTCAGTGCTGTTAGTCCACGAAAATCATCTGATAAGTGATAGCAAATACTGGATCCATTGCGAGTGAAACATGACGCTTGTTATTGAACCTTTGAGTTTGGCTAATAATGGTAGAAACAAGGTGGTCACGATTTGTGAAGCTGGCAATCAATTGCTGATATTTTAATCTGCTTTTATTTCTGTTTCCTATTTCTTTACATCCTTTCATGGTTGTAAAACATCGACGTGATACCTTCAATGCATCGTGTCGTATAGCTGCTGCGGATAATACATCTTGGATGTTGGGTGCAGTGTTATGTATACATCGTATAGGAAACGATAGATCGTGGAAAGAATTTATAATTTTCATCATCGTCATCATCATCATCATCATCATCGAGGGTCGGTGATAGTACTTGAACCATACTCAGTCATTCACTATTCACTCATTATTATCATTATTATTATTATTATTATTACCATCATGATCATCATCATCATCATCATTATTACAGTAAAATCATTCAGATGACATAAAAATCACTTCATAGTTCTGTTTAATCCGGAACGTTCCTTTCTAAACCGCAAAGATAGATTTCGTTTGACGGTGAGGGTGTGCAATAAACTACACATAATTCCGTCATGAGTGTAAGTCTGTTGTCATGGTAATATCATGCTCCATTTTTTATCAAAAAAGAGAATGAATTTTAATTATACTGTTGAGCTTAATGAGGTGCAATGACGCTGTTTCACACAAAAATAATCTTCTTCCATTGTGTCGTAACTTTCGAAACTGCCGTTACAAATTGATTGCATCAGAAAATATAAGTTGCAATGAAAGGGGGGACGCTTACGATTTATATCACAGTAATCTAGCAAATGCAATATATCATGTGCAATTTTGAATTTTAAACCGTTACCTAGCAACCAAACAAACCAGTATCGACTCATTCACATTGCTCTGAAAACACATCATTAATTACAATCTTTTGACATTTCAGGAAATATATTTTGATAACATCCTATAATTCAAATTACCCATGTCTCCCAATGCTATATATTACTGTGATGTAATTTGGGTTTGCTGTGGCAATTAACAATTACCGGTCTTATGTGGAATTAGTCCCTGGCCTGAAATATTTCTAAATATGCACGAGTGAATTCCTTTACTTGACCTATTAGGTTATTCCTGATTGACTTTCCTGCTATCTCGTGATCATCGCATTAGTTTGAATGAAACGTAACATGCGTGTAGCATTCTGGTGGAGAGATCGTGACGCCAGTTTAGTTCAAAGACTCATTACCGTGTATTGCCGACCTCAGGTCAAGGTTACCTTGGCAATCATAGCCACGAGTAACAATGCTAGGATGAGAGTTAGACCAACGCTTAGCCTCTGAAAACATAATACGCAACCCTATAATGCAAGATATACAACCCTATGATACAAGATACACAACCCCTGTGATACAGGGTACACAACCCATATGATACAGAATACACAACCCTATGATACAAGATACACAATCCCTTTGATACAAGATACACAATCCCTTTGATACAAGATATACAACCCACATGATACAAGATACATAACCCCTATGATACAAGATATACAACCCCTATGACACAACACATACAACCGATGGGATACAAGCTATACAACCCATATGACACAAGATACAAATACATATGATCAACAACGCAATAGACTGTCTCACAGTCCCTGAACCATATTATTTCCCGTTGGCTCAGCCCCAACAGTTATGCTATAGCCCTGAACGAAGCAAGTCTAGTTTTCACCTTCCCTGACACTCCTTCCCAATTTAAATGTAGTTGCTTCTTTCTAACAAAATAATATATGCCCAGAGACTAAGCGTTTGTCTAAGTACGCAAGTGCACTGGCAACTGATACGCTTGACCGCGCATAATATCTGGTGTTGATGTTTGAAGAACAAACACCGAACACGCACACTGTACATCTGTCCACACATCTACCATATCCGCCAACGTCTGACCCCACCATCACCCCACACCAGACTAGCTTCGTTCTGACTTGTTAGGTTAACTAAAAACACCCATTATGATGGCACGAGAAGTATGTGCCTGGTTTGGTTTAATGAACCTTTGGATTAACTTTGTTTATAAGGGGGAGGTGCTGTCAACGTATGTTGCTACTTGTTAATGATAGTTATACCGTCAGCAAAAAAACATTGGCAGCACACATCCCAGCAGAGAGCCACTAACGTTGAGAGTATTTATTATTGACATGACTTGGTTATGTTTTTGCTAGCAGGTTGATGTTTGTTTATCGGTCAGTGGAGACTCTCGGCACGGACCAACAACGAGGCCGTTGTTACGGAAGCCTTTAAAGTCAAGTAGTGTTTTTTTGTGTTTTTTTTTCTTGAAATATCAAGATACGAACTTTTAAATTTCAAGATGTTATGTTAAAATTTCAAGATACATACCAAGTTGATATTTCAAGATAATAAGTGATTTTTTTAAGATCATACTTAAACTGAAATTTCAAGATATTAACTTGAAATTTCAACTTATTTTCTTTTTATTTCAACAAAGTGTGTATCTCGAAATATTAAGTTAGTATCTTGAAATTTCTACACAAAATCTTGAAATTTCAATTTTACGTATCTTGATATATAAACTTAAAATCTTGAAATTCAAGATTATAAAGTTGAAATTTACAGATACCAAATAGAAATTTCAAGATAATAAATTATAATTTCAACATAGCATCTTGAAACTTCAACTTAATATCTTGAAATGTCAAGAAGAAAAAACAATATGGCATTAAAGGGCTTCCGTACGTTGTAGCAGATATCGGTATCAACAGCAATCAATCACCAAGACAACACGGACTTCTTTATCTAATGTCACCATGAAGTGGTAGAAGATGGAATATATCGGATTACGGACACCCCGTTAGTCCGACATTTCTGCCTTCAATACGATTACAGTTAGGGCGTCTATATAAACTAGCGGGCAAAAGAAGGAATCCAAAAGAAAATCTGAAAATACATCACCATCGAAAAACAATTTCATGTTTGTTGCTAAGAAGTCTTTACTTACTCACTAACTCGTACAAATGATGGGCTTCCTAACTTATACAGAACCTCTTTTATTAATATACTGAACAAAAAAGTTAGGAATCGTAACTATTTTGGGGATATTTTTTATGAAATTGCGTGGTCAGTCTTCACTACAAAACCTATCCCTAAAATTATTCATGGTCACTAACTTTTTTGTTCAATAAAAAATATATAGAATCAAATATTTTTATTGAACAGGCAGGGTACGATACTATCTACATATGGGAATAAATATGATTATATACGGGAGAGGTAGATATACTTAATGTACATTATATGTAGAGATATTACATATTATATTCATTAACGGTATATAAACATATATATATCATGAGGTGGCTGGCAGCGTACACGTAGTGTAGATACTGTATCGATATGACACAATAGTTGTAAAAATTTAACGTCTTATCTCGACCTTGTCAAAAAGATAGGTTCTTTTAATAAACATATCAGAGATAATTTGAGTAACATATTTTGCTTTTTCAGGGCAGGGGTTCAAGATACTTGCACAGATTTTATCATCATTTTGACAGGTTAATAAATCCAGTGTTTGAAGAAGTAACTGTCAGTCGTATCTATAATTCGGAGAGTACAAAAGGAAGTGTTTTTCATCTTCTATCGTGTTTAGGTTACACAATTTACATATTCTCTGGTCGACAGGCGCGTAAGTGTATTTGCCTCTTTCAATCTCCAGATTATGGCAACTGCGTCTTAATTAAGTTGAAGCTAATCTCTGGTCTATACATTTTACAGCTGAAACATACTTCTTATCTATCACTATTACATATGACGGCAGACGTCGTGAGCACGTACGCCAATAGTCGTGTTTTTTTATACTTCCGTCCCATCTTCTGATGTGTATTTCATGACGTAGGCTGATCTTCGTTTCTCCGACTTTAGAGATAACACCATGTCCCCTTAACTGATAGGATTGACCCGCCCTGTCTAACAGTCTCCTTGTTGATCATGGGGTGATTCCAAGGTCAGACGATCCTTTCTGCTGATTGGCGTGATCACCGTAACGTCTGCGTAAACACAACCCGGATGTAAGGTCACCCACGTGACAACAGACACGTGTTGATGTGTTTGTTAATTAGGCTGGCATGGAAATAGCTTGAGGTATTACCTCACTGTCCATGGCTGGTTTCCGAAGCTGATCCGCGGATACTGTTGATGCACCACGTCTGTCATCCTCATCTCCAGACGTCCATGACGGCTGATGACGGAGGCTGTTCAGACGCACCACGTGTTAGGAGACAGTGGCCTGTGACAACCATTGGAATAACTAAATTATCAAGTCTATCTATAATGGAGAAATGCGGCATGTTTCTTTAATAAAGTTGACAGCATCTGCTCTTAAAACCATTTATACCATTACATTTTGAATGAAATCAAATATCCTTTGAAATTATATAAACTACAGGGCGAAAGAAAAAATACATCCATGTTTGATGGTGGTTAAAATGAAACGAACAGGAAATGAGTATTCGATGGTAATGTATTTTATAACGGGTATCATAGTTGTGTTTTGATCTTAAGTTTGCAGTGTTTACACGTCAGCCTCGTGACGTTAAGTTTTGATAAAGTTTGTAATGTTTCAGTCAAATATAGTATTTTTCAAGTGCACACGGAGGCACGGGTGCCTAGTAGTCTAAGGGTTGTGGGTTTCTCCAAAGTGGTGACTGTCTGAGACCTGCACATTAAGCGATTCGTGAAGATCCGGGCTAGAATAGGTCTGCAGCTACCCATGATTGTCCTAAGTGGCGACTAACGGGATCGGGTGGTAAGGCTTGCTGACTTGGTTATGTTTGTCGTTTTTTATCCTTAAAAGCCCAAAAATATAACGTGTCGCCTTAAGAGTGTGTGTGTGAGTTGGAATGATGTGGAAGGAAAGTCCGAAGTGATGCAGGTCTCAGACATTTACCACTTCGGTGAAACCCACCAGCACGGGTATGATGCTGACAAACCTAGAAACATAATCAGGGCGAACGGGATTCGAACCCACAATCATAGGTTTCTGGCGTGCCCAAGTGACGCAACTCTGCACAGCGCATCGCCTTAAGACAAACACTGGCTCTGGTTAGGTACCATTTTAAAGAAACGATTGGTCTTTCTACGATATCAGACCGAGCGTAGGACGTTTAGACGTCATGGATAGACCCGTGAAGATCCGGGGTAGAATAGGTCTTCAACAAATGCGACTATGCTTGTCGTTACAGGCGACTAACGGGATCGGGTGGTCAGACTCACATACTTTGTTGATACATGTCATCGTATTCTAATTGCGTGTATCGATGCTCTTGATGCCACCCTTGGGTTGTTTGTCCAGACTTGATTATTTACAGATGGCGTCATTACATGGAATATTGCAGCGTTAAACACCAAACAAACAAATCCCAATTGAAGCTAACACGCCGTGATATAACTGGAATACTGTTCAAGCGCATATTTCATTCGCCGGGCAGTGTAGCGCCAGACGCAAGGACAGTACGAAGCTGTTGTGACACGCGATGTAACAAGCGCCCTGTCTCTGTCCTGAGCCGCATCTTTCGATACTTCACATCATTGACATGTGTGGAGATTCGGATTTCCATCTATCAAAACATCAATTGATTCAGGATCTATTTATATTTATTTGATATATGTACTTTCGGCAGTTGATGAGTTTTATGGCTAAGCATTTGTTATATATCAAAAGTAATCTGTCATTTTCTATAACAAAAATTACAACATCATACATCTTTTTCGAGTGATCAGGTCTAGGAGGAGGGGAAGACAGAATGATGGATAGGACAATAAAATCCCTCAAGGTCTCTCTCAGTTGCCCTTGTCAACTGATTTATATATTACCTTCCCGACAACTCACAAACTAGGACTATCAACATCAGCGGCCATTGTGACCAACTGATCCCCGATCTTGTCAAAATGCATCCTAATAAAGGCTCAACGCTTGCTGTTAAAGGCGACTACGCTTGTCGTAAGATACGACCAACGGGATCAGGTTGGCTCTCTTACTTGATTGATGCTCCCTTACTTGCGTGAATCGATACTCATGATATCAATCACTGGGGGGGGGGGGTTGTCCCAGACTCGATTACTGACCGCCGTCATATAGCTGTAATATTGCGGCATTAAACAACAAACAAAAGCTTATTCGAGTCGGGCAATGAATACCTTAGTTAAACGGTAAATGTCAGGACGAATGGAATTATAACACCGATTTTTTCGTAACCATAATATTGTTCAGCATTTCGTAATCAGGTAATATCGATTTAAAGTGCCGGGCAGAGGAAAGTGTGCACCCATGTTTGGCTAACCATGAAACGATGGTGATGTTGTTGATACGGGTGTCGGCGTGCAGTGGTTCGGCGAGTGTTTCAGCCTTGTAACGTTTTGATAGCGTTTGTAACTTTTTGGTCAAATCCAATTTTCAAGTGTATGCTTTCTCTTGCCAAGCAAAAAAGTTGAAGGACACAATTTACATTTTTGCTACTTTACAGATTATGTTTAAAGGTTTGTTTCGTGCTTCTGTGATTCGTCTCAAACTTGCATGTATTGTTTGTATTGAATATCTTTTTCTCCTCCAGACATATTGCTTACACAAAACTGAAAATCATAACTTTTAATCTTTTATATAACTTGAGTCTGAAATCAGCTTAATAATCTTCCCAAAAGATATTAATTAATTTTTCTTTTGCTTTCGTGATACATGGAAACTTTCCAGTAACTTGAGATACATATCATCCACGCCGAAATAAATGCCATTATGTTTGCGCGGAATCAACTTGATTGCAGACATTATAAGTATAACAAAATATTCGTTGAGTTACCCATCGTTCGAGACAAATGGGGTTCCTGTATTCGACCAAACTGTTATATTGCTGGAATATTGCTAAAAACCATACTCACTCACTCAGTCGATGCATTGGGTTATCCGACATATCCAACATAAGCCTATTAGGCAAGTGCATTTCAGTGATATGTGTCACTTTAACGAACATATTTTGATTAGGATTGGATCGCATGTCCTCAAACTCCGAATAGCGTCCCTGTTACGTCACATAGACGTCATTGTTTTGGTTTCCATGTTCACAAATATTAGTAGTTTGTTTACATTTTATCTGAATGGGTGAGTGAGTTGGGTTTAACGCCGCTTTTAACAGTATTCCAGTTATATCACGGCGTGTCAGCTTTAATTAATGTGGAAGGAAAGCCCGAAGTGATGCAGGTCTCAGACGTTTACCACTTCGGTGGAACCCACGAGCACGGGTATGGTGCTGACAAACCTTCGCGGCGAACCGGGATTAGAACCCACAATCATAGGTTTCTGGCGTGCCCAAGGGACGCAACTCTGCACACTGAATCGCGGCGCCTTAGACGACTGGGCCACCCGTGCCGACTTCTTATTTGAGATAAAGCCCTACAGTGTATGATTTGTGAGAATAACGTTGAATCTAGAACCCTACTATCTATTGACTTATCCATTCTTACCAGGTCTCTCAGTATTCGTTGCAATGTCCGCCTATAACATTATGACTATAGAAATGTACGTCGTCAGTTAAAGTTCACGAAGGCTTCGGGCAAAGTTATGCCGACCGATAATCAAATAAAAAAGTTATTTCAATAATCACGAGTGCCGATTGATTACTGACAATTACCATAGTTTCAACTGGATTTATCTAGCTACGTTCTATGGCTGACGACTCCAAGTGAATGGCGATAATCTCGTAGATTCACGTACTATCACGCTTGCATAACACGTGGGAGAGTGAGGTGGCTGCTGGTTTGTGAGACTCCGATGAAAGTTGACACTTGCCCAGAGGGGATCTCGTACTTGGCGCCCGGAATTTCAATTTTAAATTTCATCGATATAGATTTGAGTGCTCTGAAGCTAATCTTAGGAGACCCTTTGTGAGTAAAGGATAGGCTGATAGGTCTGACTTTAATAGACAGCCTTCTAAAGACCTTTGCCACTGTGTCATTTTTCTTCAAAACATGCACTTAATATGGCGAATGTGGTGTATTTGCTCTGGGAGGCTGAGCATTGGGATAACAACTGAGACAGTGTCGGTGGTAGGGTGCATGGGCGAAGGAGTGTTGTTTTACGCCGCAGTCAGTAGAATTACCATTATGTCAAGGATGTCTGTACATAATAAATTCTGGGAAGTAAATGTCAACGGGATCCATATATCCTAGAGAACAAACAATGCATTATTATCATCATCATCATCATCATCATCATCATCATCATTATTATTATTATTATTATTGAAACAAAACATTGCTCAGATGACATACGAAACAACACATAGTGCATTCTGTTTAGATCTGAAAGCGGACGGGAACGTTAATCCTAGGCATTATGCGTTTGTTTTATCATAATTATAATTATCAATATCAATATTATTGTTTACACTATTTATCATAATTATTATTGTAGTTGTTGTTTTCTTTTCACGACACACAAGTGTTGAAATGCCAAGGGTAGTAACATATGAAGATAAACATTCACCCACCCCCTCCCACACCACCCACACCCTCACACACCCTTTAAGAGCGTCAGCACGTGCAGCACATCCCTGCCTGGCGATGACAGTTCCCTGACAACATGTTATGATGTTCCTCCGCCTCATCCCTAACCCCATTACAGAGAGGTTGTAACACCGATCACTCAATCATCTCATCATTATCGATCTCCCATAGTGGAGCGCAGTTCATGTTATCGACGCCATCCCATCTCCAACAGAACAGCCTCTCTCATCAGCACCTAAGGATGTCACAAAATCGGTAAAGACAGGACGAGGAGGCTTTTCAGTGAGGATTGTATTCGTTGAGGGAGACGGCTGTTATTCTTCGCTGAAGTATCAATCTTGGGAATAATGGATCACAACAAACGCGAGGACTAAGTCCGGCTTGATAATGACAACGAATCTGTTTGTCACTGGGGATATTGTAGGAGTAAGAAAATGCCTGCTGGTTCTTAATCAGTAAGATGATTGCGAACTGATGAAATAATTACTGTTATATTTAATAACAGAGACTGAAATTCAAAATGGCCACCTGGCGGCCTTATTGAATATAGTTTCAAAATGTGTGAAACGCTCCACGTTAGGAGAGTAGGTATTTGTTGGTCCGTTGATTTGCGTTTTTGTTACTTATATGTATATTTTATTTTATTAGATATTATTTTATTACTTTATCATCTTTTAATTTTATTATATTTTTATTTTTTTAAATTATTGTTTAAAAACAATTTGGGGGGAAGGGGGGGGGGGGGGGGGGTCAACTTGTGCGACCATTGAGTACTTGTGCTAGAAGAGGTTCTCAGTAAATGCTTCAAGAGTAGGGGTGTCACCTTCATCCACCATCACCTCTTCACCCTACCCAACCCACCCTAACCCCCATTCCTAATTATAACCCCTTCTTGATACGGGTTTTGAGTTTCATTACATTTAAAAACAATTGCGTTTTGATTACCGAGTAGAATTTGAACGATCACCCCGATTCCAACCGACCCTCCTACCACGCCCACGCTCGGACTTACACCAAGTAACTTTGGCGTGAACCTTTATCCGCTGCTAACATGTATTAACGCCGGAATATTAATAATTCTTCAGAGTCGGCAAGCTAACAGTAATGCTGACACATTAACTGCCTCGATTCGATCTGCAGCAAGTCTGGGTGATGTTGGCCAGCACTGACTGACGTTTTGATTGACATATTTGTAACTAAACCATCTCCGCCCATTCAAATTATGTTGCTCTGATCTTCATCATCGCAATCTGGGTCTCATCACTGGAATTATTTGCTCGTTTTATCAAGTCCCTGTCCTCTTTCGTTAAAGAGAGGTGGGAGTTTCTTACAGTTGAAGTTATTTGTTATTCAAATGCTTAATGTTATTAAGTAAGTTTTTTTAATAGGCTGTGTTCATGAGTGTAAGATTTTTGGAGTCATGAATATTCGTTTTTTCCTGTGGGATAATTCATCATGATTTTTTGTTCTCATGGATTGGATTTATTTCAGTGTTGAAGATCCTTATTTTTTATCAACCCACAGGCGCATGTAAAAATGAGAAGTTAGGTTGTGTTGTGTTGTGTGCGTGTGTGTGTGTGTGTGTGCGTGTGCGTGTGCGTGTGAGGGGATAGGGTTCCATATGAGGTGAGGTGAAATGGGGTTTAACGTCGCCTCCAAGATTATTGCACTTATATAGCAACGTGCATGAACGTGTGTGTGTGGCTGCCGATTTATAGTGCTAGCCCACTGAGATACCATGCCGCAGTTTAACATGAATACCCCACTCAGACACAGTGTACTGACTCCGAGCCGATCAGTTCTTGTTTTATCCCCTTAATGCCGAGCGCCAGACAGGGTAACAATAAGTACCATCTTCAAACATTTTTGGTATGACGCGGCCGGGGATCCCCGGACCTCCCGCTCTCCGGGCGGACGTTCTACCACTACACCACGGAGGCGGTCGATTCTATATGAAACAATAGGAAAAGGTGTTATTGACAAATTGTCTTCAGCAAATGTTCTGCACATTTCTTGCATTGCTATTCGGCAACCTTTTAACACCATCGAGATTACCGGAATGAAAACTAGATCCAAATTAGGAAGTGTTAGTATCAGGAAAGTGTCGATTTTCCATACGGCACCGGATATTGCGTGTCAAAGCTACTCTGGTACAACTTTATTTGTTTCTATTTTTTAGAGCCAAACTCATAATTGCACAATAAATTTGAGACTTTAAAAAAGTTATAATCGGTTCATATCCACGGGTTATAGTTTCATATTTCACACCGCCCTTCTCCTTGCGACCAATTAAAATTTCTATTGTAGAAATTTAATAGTAGTTATTAGTGGTTAGGGAATTCGTACGATGCGACGTAAAGAAGCTGGAGTAGTTTGCCTGCCCTAGAGCGATTGCGCTCATCGCTCCTTTGTGCAGTCGTTACTAGGACAGGGTACCAGTCTATAAAGAAGCATGTTGTGTGATTATACGAGACATGTGTTACAAAACTAGTCGTGTAACTAGAGACTGCGGCTATTTACAAAATAGTTATGGACCAGCCTAGAACACTGACAAATCGGCCGTCATGTTTAAGTACCGTGGACAATATCTTTCCTACAACTACCATCAATAAAGCTATAAAGCTTGTCTCACTCATTCGCTTTTATATCTAGAGCCCTAATGACGACATTTCCTTGTCGGAATATAAATAACTCACAAAAATGGCTTTGTATCTGTTGTGTAGATCTGAACCAAGTTTCAGTAATATGGGTTTTAAGACAGGTTATATTGATTGTTAGTTTTATATGTGACGTGTCGATAAGTGCACACATTAACATTGAACATTAGGAAGATTTCCAACAATGACAGCGTCGACAGTCATTGCCATTTATTGTTCTCACGCCAGGACGTTTGATTATTTTTATATCACCGAGCGTTAAGTCCTGGCACACAAACACAAATCGAATAGAATAACCTACTTCGCTTCTCCTTTTTTTCAAAAATAGTTTCTGTAATGGCAACAAAAGGACCTATTCTCCTTCCGAATAGCACAGGTTTTCACAATGTATTGGCCGCTCGTGCCTCCTTTTTACTAAAGGTCACCATGGAACGACGCCAAAAGGCTGGAAGTACTAAAGTACCATGTGACCTCACTACGTGGCAAACGGATTTCCTTATTGCTCACTACATGTAGACTACAAGGCTTGTGCATTTCAGATTTAGTGACAATTAGTTACATTGAAAGAATTAATTCCGCTGTGAAGACGTTGTCTCACATACACAATGTCGTTAGCTTTTCAGACATGAATTTCATAGACTTGAAAAAGCAACCGTGAAATTAACATTCGGTTCCTTCTTTCGGTGATGATGCGGTTTCATAGATGAGGCGTCTAAGATCTTTCATATCTCAGGTTTACGATGGGTATTACTGATGGGTACTTCAATGGGTATTACCGATGGGTATTAACGACGGGTATTAATATAGGTATTAACGATGGGTACTACCGATGGGTATAAACGACGGGTATTAATATAGGTATTAACGATGGGTACTACCGATGGGTACTACAATGGGTATTACCGATGGGTATTAACGACGGGTATTAACGATTAGTATCACAGTGGGTATTTTTTACCGATGGGTATTAACGACTGGTATTACAATAGATATTAACGATTGGTATTAACTATGGGTATTGGCAATGGGTATTACGTCGTTGCTTGAATTGCTTCGGGAAGCAAACTATGGTTTGCGTGATAATTCAACAGACGGGAAGATTTAGGAATTTCTCAAAATCAAAGTATTTTTTTTTATATTTAGGTGATGGCAATTGCACGCTCATATACACTCCATAAGAATATATAAACGTTATGAAATTATCACAGCTGCAAACCAGATCATAAGTTAAATGAATGATGGTTAGTGAGACAAGAATTTAAAGACAGTCATCCATAAACAAATTTATGAAATTATTCTCGACACTCTACAGGGGTTCCATCTCGAGTTACCTGAAGGAAGCACATTGCACTCTCAGCCATCATATGAACAGTTCCAATAAAACACTTACAATGTACAAGTACACACAAGTCGAAGCTACATGTACATACAGAATTCACCCCTGTTGCCATGTTTATTGAAACTAGTGAGAAGTATTGTGGAATTCTGATTTTTGTCCAGTCAAAGCAGAAAGATTGATTTTCTGAAAGAGCCAGGTTTCACGGGAGAGCATAGCGCTACGAGGGAACACGTCGGACACCCATACGATAACATAGGCACTATATTTGCGGGGCCCTATATCTTGGAGATCTGTAGCGATGAGCATGTAAAGCGAGTGAATGGGTTAAACTTCAAAGTCACGTCGGGAATATTTCAGGGTTATATGACTTCAAGCTGTAAAAGTAAATTATTTTAATAATTGTCATGGGAGGGCAGCACATACAAAAACGATCAATACATCACATATTTTCATTTAAGACTGGTATAAGATCATTAAAACATATGACTGTAATGGATTCAATTCAACACAAGAGATGAAGGCAGCCGGCATCAGTGAACGGCCACCATACTAGGGACCACGTGGACTTATTTTCAAAGCAGTATTTACACCATCCCTCCATTTACTGGTAGTTGTTGACAAGTTTAGCCGGGGAGTAAAACAACAGTTATGCTTCGTATGGTGAGTGAGTTGGGTTTAACGCCGTTTTAACAGTATTCCAGTTATATCACGGCGTGTCAGCTAAATGTTGGAGGAAATCCCGAAGTGATGCAGGTCTCGGACGTTTACAACTTCGGTGAAACCCACGATCAAGGACATGGTGCTGACAAACCTAGAAACATAATCGTGCCGAACCGGGATTCGAACCCACAATCATAGGTTTCTGGCGTGACCAAGGTACACAACAAGATGATTGGGCCACTCCGGGTACCAATTTGATGAGACATGAGCTGGAAGCCACAATAATACAATATCCAGTAATTTTGCACAGTGGACCAGTATTCAGATCAAGGATCATGCGTATCGCCACACGAGCCCTCATCGAGTTTAGATTAATTCCTGCCACGTTCGAGCATGTCAACGAAGTAGATTTTCATCCTGTTGCAACCAGATCAGAATGAAGAAAAGAAACGTCATTATCCACAAAGTCAGTCTGGATCAGATATAGCCTATTGTTGTCGTGACATCTTGTGTCTGTCTCTGGTATTACAGCATGATCGTGCATAATGTTTTGTTTATATAATATAATAGAACCATGTTGTATGTCAAAATCAGACAGAATCAAGATAATGTTTTATATGTCTAGCCCTATCATTGACGTTGATTGGTTGTGGACCTTGTCAAATAGAGGTCAACTCAGTTGCATAGAAAAATGATTACAGTGTTTAAGATTGTCTTTGCTATATCCATTTGATAAGGCACCGCAGTCCTTCACGCTGAGAACCTTGTGGACCAAACGCTTACACTTACGCAAAGGCGGGACCCGAAAAGTCCTCATCTGAGGACAATTATGTCCTCAAATTCCTCCCTTCACTTAGAGTTCCTTCTTGACATCCAACCGCTGTCCAGTTGTATACAAGTATGCTGTCTCAATGTCTGCCAGATAACAGCCACTTTTGTCTCTGTGATCTTTTCCGTCGGCCGTGGCGACGCAGGTCTGTCACGTCATCGACACGCATTGTGAGCCTCGTCAACTCGAGACCGAGTCAAAGCTCCTTCATGGTGTTGTAACAGTCCGCTATTCTGATGTGAAGAGCCTCCCCAGACATACAACCACTTCACATCCCTTTTCCTTCGCAGCGATGCGATAAAACACTTTCTGATTTCTGACCCTGTTCGGAGTATGCAACAGAATGTTGCTATCTAGATTGGAACTTTACCATTCTTACAAATGATGTTGTTTGTTTTGAGAATAATTATACTTGTAATTATTATGATTAATATTTGAAACTATGTGTTTAATCATTCGGCAATAAATGTCCGCACGTACCCGTATTCAAATGGCATCTGCAGTGAGGCTTCACATCTCTCCAATCCTTCAGGAACCAATCATTAACTTTCACAAACTCATTAAACTGGTTCTTCAGGTCAAACGCGGAGCCGCACAGCGTGAAAGGTCATCGTCCGATTTCTTCTACTTATTCACACGTTCACATTTCAAAGATAAATACGCTTGAGATGAAGACAACCTTCAAATCTATCTCAGTAAATAAAGATAGAAGAGCCACCCCTCAAGATCGACTGAGATTCTCTCTATTGTAGTCTGCTAATTACAGAAATTCTTCGAGCGACTGACGGAGTGTAGCACTTGACCATTCAGACACTAAGGGCGATAATTCTTTTCAAGCTGACTTTACCTCAGAAGAACCTCAAGACAAAAAGCTTCCGTCATGAATCTATAATCCTGTTAGCTAGAACTACTTTTTGTTCTCCTCATATTGTCTAGACACTATTTGCAATGTGCTCTATATTATATGCCTTTTTACCGCTTCCGGTCACAAAGTAATGATGAACTGTGATCAATCAGATATTTCAAAATATCCACAAAGGGTTTATAGACGGATAAGTCTTGCATTGTTTGGGATGTACTTTAAGGCTACGCGTATGTCAAACGCGGTGTAAACAAGCCCTAAAATTAACGTAGTTATCTCCCCTGCGCCACACTGCCGGACATTATTAAGCCAGGGTTTTGTTCAGGACATCACAATTTCCTCTACCATGCCCCTCATGCCCGCGGAGGAATCTCGCATCAAGGGCTGTAATGACACTTCAAATAGAGAGATCGGGTTTATTTCTTGTTGCGGATCGATATTCTGATTGTTGATCACGTATGTATTGATGCGCGGTTTGGACTAACTGGCTTATCCTACCCTCTCAACTGTGATCACACAGATTGAAAGATTCAAGTCAAAATCGATTATCTCCCTTTGTGTGTATTTTTACCGTTTTCTAAAATCCTGTCCCACAATGCATCACGGTTTTGGTTTAAGTAGAGACCGATGTTTGTGTCAAGAGACAAAACCTAAATCTGAGATTTTACGAAGCCCCGGGCGGCTTGTTTCAATGCTACTTGAAATTCCGACAAATCTGGTAATTTGAAACAAATGAGGTTTATAAAATAATGTTTTAAGTACACCACACACCCATTAACCTTAGGTCACGTGGTGTCACGTGAGGTATACGAGTTCTTCAAAGCTCCGCGCACTGAAGTTGTCACGAAGAGAGTCGTCTTCGAAGCAATGTGGTTGGCGCGTTATATTGATTACTGGTGTGTTTAGCTATTTCTTGCACAAAATCAGCAAATCGTATTTAGTGTACTACATAAACGGTGGTGTGAATTCTGTTTAATATGTTGTTGTTCTTATCAGTTGAGGCATCTGCGTTTTATCAAAGGGATGATTAATGTTTCATCATGTATTTATATGAGAAGATTGCATGGTGTCAATTTGGTATCTGTTGTGAAAATTATGAACTTTATCACGTATCAGTGTGATTGTTCAGACCAGGTGCTGTGGCCGTCGTTATGGAAGTGATCAACGTGCACGATGCTGTCTGAATTGTTTGTTTGTTTGTTGTTTAACGTAGCACTGAGTATTATTCCAGCTATATGACGGCGGTCTGTAAATAATAGTCTGGGCCTGACTGTGCATGGAGTAATATCATGAGCATCGAGCTCATAGTCACAAACTGTTCAGGAAATTCAGATTTTGGTTGTAACGAAATGGTCTTACTGCAACTGTTGACAACCAATACCTGCTTGTGTACACGCATCCTCTAATTCCATATCTGAAACTATCAAAAGTGCCGAAAAAGCTCTGATTTCCGCACAAAACATAAATTGTTAATTCCACCTGGCTTTGCAATACGCTTTCCGTTTACAACTCGTCAAACCTAAAGGCTTCTTTCACAAACAATCAAGAAATAATTGAGGTCCTTCAAACTCTCCTGACAATAAGCCCGTCGTTACTGCTTTAATTTGGGATACACTTTCTTGGAAATTCTCGACTAGAAAGCTCTTAAAGATTCATTTGAACAACTCAGATGAGATGTAATTCAAGGGACATGTTTTTTAACATTCCACAAGGGCTTGAAATTGAACAGTCGATTCAAATAACTGACTTGTTCGCCTGCCTGCCATGATCTGCGTAATTAGATTTATTCTATTCATCGCATTGTAAAGTGCTTGCATAAAAACACATTGGGGCTGTTTCATACTCCACACACTAGAAGCCTTATTTTTTCAAATGGTATTCACTAAGAAAAAAAATGAAATCGAATGAAAAGATAGTGGTGTTTTGAACATTACCCCCTGTCCACAAAAACGGTTAAACCTACGTGCCGTGAAAATACGTTTTTGATTCAATTTTAACAGTTTAAATTTGATTTGCCGTTAAACGACTGCAGTGACAGTGAAACGATTGGAATTTGTTTCAACGAGGAGCTCCCCCGGGCGAGTTCAATGGAGTAGCAACCCTTAAACCATTCCATCTTGCACGTGCAACTTGTGACTAACGGTATTTTTATGTTGTGAGAAATGTGGTATTTCTTTTGACACAATCCAGACTGAGTGCTGGCTGTCACATCAAAGTGACGCCCCTCCTGTAATCCGCCTTAATCGAGTTTTAATCCTCGAGATGGAGTTAATTCCTCGTGACGGTATATGGGTACTGCTGACAGTTGGTGCAGTCACATCGATCCCTCTTTCTTAAAAAACTTTTTTATTTCATAGTTTTGTTTGTCTTGTTTACTTGTTTGTTGTGTAATGTCGAAATCAGCAACTTCAATTCCAACTAAATTTTGCATGACGGGGGCATGTAATCGAATCGGGACCAGACAATCCAGTGAAGCCGTCGTTGATGTCACAAGACAACCTCTGTGGTCTAGTGGTTGAGTGTCTGGCCGGGGAGCGAAAAGTTTGGTATTTGATCCCCGGTCGCGTCATACCAAAAGACGTTAAAAGATTGTACTTGTTGTTACCCTGTCTGGCGCTCGGCATTAAGGGGCTAAAACAAGGACTGGCCGGCTCGGAGTCAGCATACTGTGTCTGAGTGGGGTATTCATGTTAAACTGCGGCATGGTATCCCAGTGGGCTAGCACTTTAAAATCGGCATCAGTCCGGACTAGTACAAGCAGCCTATAGCTATGCATGCAATAATCATGAACGCGACAATAAACCGCATGTCACGTCACGTCACCTTCAAGTGTGTTCCAGTACACTATGGCGTTCACTCGTGCCAAAAAGCCATCAATTCAAAAAGAAAAATTCAAGCGGTCGCCAGATTAAATTCCAATGTGGCGAAACTACGATCGCTGCACTTTGATAATCTCTCAGCATGTTCCAGCGAGTTAAAACATCATTCTGTTCTGTGTTACTTGTACAACGTAGCACCAACCTTGTCTTTTACGACGGCGGAGAGCATTAATCTGCTGCTCTGAAGTACAGGTAGGCCATCAATGGCATCACGTTTATTTCCAAACTGTAGTTAAAGTAGACATTATCCTGTAAGTTTAACGCCTCCCTGTTGTCGAACCTCCAAGAGCCAGCTTTATGAGGAACTGACAAAACACCGCGTATGAAATAGAGACGAAAGTATTGGAGAAAGTAGTTGTACAAATTAGAAATTGATTCAATGTGGTCTTAACTCTGACCTGACAAAGGTCGTGTTGAACTGGCCAGCGGTTCATGTAATGAGCCAGTTCGATTTTTTATTCTGGACCGACTTCCTCTTTACAAAAAGGAAACGAAAACTCAACTCCCTTGAAGATTTTTAAATCTGATATATTTGTACAGCCTAATAGGGTAGGTTGAGCACACTCGCATCATGATGATCAAAGTCTGGCCTCTTAACATCAAATACATTTGTAGTCAATTTTCAAAAGACCAGTTTTGACATTTGAAATTTATTTCATCATATTTGGTTTGGGTTTATAGCAACATAAAGCTAAACGGATTTCATCATTAAAGCCACTAGTGCATGCACCATGGCAAAACGACTTGATCTCAAGAGCAATGGAAAGTCTTCTGATGTTCGGGAATGTTTTAACTTCGGCAGTTAAAGGCGATGGAGCCGATCTGATGTCCTCGGGGGTTTCGAATTGTCTCCTGAACAAGATCCTAATGTTTGTTATGTAGGCGAACGAAATCAACAGCAGATGACACATCACAGCCGGTGAGTTAGACACTACTTCAACCATCACGTGGGAGTTACAACAATAACTACAACATAACATAATATTCATATTTAAAGGTCTCCTCAACTGAGACTCGAGTCACCATTACACTCAGAACTTCAACAATGAGTTTTCATGAGCATTTCCTGGCTAAAAACAAACGTATCAAATATGATATATTTTTCAGACACTCAATTCCAACACTCTCAATAGAGACAGATTTATGTTTTAACTATAAATTGTGTTTTTGTTCTGCAAGTTTGTACAGACATTAACAGCATGGCTGCATGCGATCCAATTTGTCAATGTTTGAAGTGCTCGTCAGCTTCAGTTGATATATGGCAACATTTAATAAAAGTCAGACGTCAATGCATTAATCATGCCAACAGGCAAAATTCTGCAAATGTTCTTCAAATAAATTTAACGTATTGCCGCTGGAATAATGCTTAGTCTCTGAAAACATAATTTTGACAGAAACAACCAACTCTATTTAAAGGAGCCCGAGTGAGGTGGGAGATTCAGAATTCAGAATCTAGACTTGCTTTATTTAGGTTAATAGCATGGCAGTAAGGGCTGGGCGAAAGAAAAAAAATAATATGATTGAGTGAATGTGAGACAGTCTATATTGTGGAGAGACAGGAGAACATTATGAACGTTTCCGTGAGGCCCTCAAGGGATTGTTTTGTGGTAAAATCATTCTACGAGGACCATGTTCAAATCCACTTCTGAATCAAGTTTTCCTGGTATTCCTCTCTTACATGCTTGAATTTATCTTACTTATTTCAGTTCGATGTTGAAACGGAACTCTTTGAATAAGATTTGGAACTAACGTTACATAGATATGTTTGTAGTTTGGTGGCGTTATAAAGACATCCATGAAAAGTATGACATGGCACTTTTTTATAGAAAACAACTTCTTTTATTCTTTGTGTGTCAGCTACGTCTCGAAAAAAATATGAAATGCAGTTTAGCGAACTTACCCGAGCATGTCCGATTGTAATACAAGGGCGATAACTCTGGACGTGTTTACGTCGTCTGCGTGCCGTCAAGATGTCGATGAACGATTAGCCAGCCACACTGAGGAAGAGATTTTAGATAAACGACAGAAACGTTTGCTTGTAAGATAAATTCGTTGTCAAGCGGCCCCTCGGGGTACTTCATTTGATATACAAAGGCCCACACAATCATGAAACCCCTTGAGAACGATCCTGAAGTAAATAATTTTATCTCTTGCTGTATAATAGGCAGCTTTATTTGTCCGAAGAGTGTGCAGAGGTGCAGCTAGAGGAAATACAAAAATAACAAAATATGTTTAGTAAATCCTTTCGTAAACACTTATCATGTTAACACAAACCAAAAACAATTGTTTCAGGTAATTCTTTTGCCCAGACAATTTAATTATCTAAAACGGGTTCACAAATACCGTTATACTTCCGCGTCAGGACTATATCCCGGAGAGGAGGTAGGATAGCTCGGTGGTTAAAGCGTTTTTGTCATGCCAAAGGCCGGGGTTCGATTCCCCACATTAGTACAATGTGGGAAGCCCATGTCTGTTGTCCCCCTCCGTGATGCCGAATATTGCTAAAAGCGGCGTAAAACCACACTCATTCATTCACTGTATCCCGGTATGATGTGACGGGTAATACCGTCTTATCCGAGGAACCGACTCCGTGGTGTAGTGGTAGAGTGACCGCCCGGAGAGCGGAGCAGAAGGTCCGGGATTCGATACCCTGCCGCGTCATACTAATAGATGTTAAAATATGGTACTTGTTGTTACCCTGCCTGGCGCTAGGGAAAGGCGCTAAAACAAGGACTGGTCGGCTCAGAGTCAGTATACTGTGTCTGAGTGGAATATTCATGTTAAACTGCAGCATGGTCTCTCAATGGGCTAGCACTATAAAATCGCTATCAGTCCGGACAAGAACAAGCAGCCACAGACACACACGTGCATACATACACGTCGCTACATATGAGCAATAATCATGGTCGCGACGTTAAACCCCATTTCATCCCACCCCATCAGAGGGCTACTTCCATTTCCTGGGTTTCCGGAACTGGAGATTGTTAAAGTTTTCTCTGTTTCCATGAAACGCTACACCTTTAATTCCAACTACTCCATGTGATTAATCACACGACGATGTGAGATTGCATCCCACGAACCAAGGTAAGTGGAAGCTGACAAGCGCCACACACGAGTAATAACAATCCAACGTCTCTCTCCTAACGAGCGAGATCAACACAGCGACGATCTACGATAGCCCTGTGAGAAGTTGTAATGCTTCGCAATCCACTCTGTGTGCGGCAGGCGCCTTGTGTCGCCCGGCTGCGATGTACGGGATCAAGAGAGGATGATTCAAGGATACTCCTGATCGGAAAACTCTTAAAAATCACTCTGAATTCTGGAACATTGTGTTACATTGTGATCGGCGTGAAAGGCTGGGCGTTAGCTTTATCGCTTGTTAATTCCTTCCTAGAGACGACCAGGCAGCGGTGGCACCGACGTTGGCAATCCGTGCACCTGCTGGAAATTAAATTTGAGTCAGGAAACTAATTTTAACTGATGTAATTACATTCTTTGTGTCTAGAGCCGGGATTAGTCTGATGGTATTAAATTCGGCTAGCTGTACTTGTAGATGTAGACTACTATTTCTGGACGCACTCCTTCATTCCTTGTGGTGCGATTATCATTATCATCATCAACATCATCATCATCATCGTCATCATTAGTAGTAGTAGTAGTGGCGGTACCGATGAAAGTTATAACACGGCATGTCGGCTTTATGTCGTATGTGGTAGTGTTTGAGTATGGTTTTACGCCGCTTTTAGCAATATTCCAACAATATCACGGCGATTGACACCAGAAGTAGGTTTCTTACATTGTACCCCTGTGGGAAATTGAACCCGGGTCTTCGGTGTGACGAGCAAGCACTTGAACCAGTAGGCTACCCCACCGCCTCAAGTAATACTTGTAGTAGTAGTAGTAGTAGTGGTAGTAGTAGTAGTAGTAGTAGTAATAGTAGTAGTAGTAGTAGTAGTAATAGTAGTAGTAGTAGTAGTAGTAGTAGTAGTAGTAGTAAGGAATCGGTGGAATCGGAGTTTGTTTGACAAAAAACAATATGCTCCAGGGTCTGTGAGGGTTTGGACTTTCTAAAATGTCAAATTTATACTCTTGTGTATTTCCCAATCTTGAACTGGCGATGATTAACTCAGTAAAGCTGCACACCCAACTATAGTTTTGAGAATTTATTTCCCCACATAAACTGACACTCTGCTTCATTAGTGGAAAACAATTGTTTTTTTGGGCCAAACAACTCCAAGAAAAATGCTTGAGTACAAATACTAACTGTTTAGATGAGTGTGCTACCGTTCATGTCACTCTCTGACGTGCTCCGTTCCTTACCTAGCAAGAGAGGATTGTACGTCCACTTCTCTCAGTTACTGAAGCAACACTATACTATTATCACATTCACAGGGAAACGTATGTAAAATGTTTGAAGAACCTATCTTCATCATTCTCTTTTTGACATAACACCCGAGAGGAATTCATGGAAGATAAATAAAATCCCAAATATACCAAACACAGTAGGTGTCTTATAACATGGGACCTGTTGGCCGATTTTACCTGTATTAAATTGATGATGACTTACCTTGCGTTTTTAATGCAGCTGTGTGCATTTTGCGCACGTGTGTGAGTGTGGTGGGCGTGTTTCGTTTAAGCATTGTGCATGTTTTACTGGTCAGGATCTCTCTACTTTTTTAATGTTGGTGACTGCCTTTTAAAAAGTAGCCTTCAGTTCCGGGAATATAAAAACATATTTACATGGCTTAAGAAAATACATATATTGTAAGACTGTACGGGTGAAGATGAACATGTATTATCCATAAGGTTGTTTGTTTGTTTGTTGGTTTGTTGTTGAAAGCCGCACTCAGCAATATTCCAGCTATATGACGGAGATCTGTAAATAATTTAGTCTGGGCCAGGCAATACAGTGATTGACATCATGAGCATCGCACCACGCAATTTGGATCGATGGCATGCATCAACCAAGTCAGTGAGCCTGACCAACCAATCCCGTTAGTCGCCTCTTACGACAAGCATAGTCGTCTTTGCTAAAGACCTATTCTAACCCGAATCTTCACGGGTCTATCCATGACGTAAAAAGACTGGTGTGACGTTTTTAATCTAAACGTCGTACGCTCGGTCTGATATCGTAGAAAACCATTTCGTTTCTTTAAAGTGCCACCTAACCAGAGCCAGTGTATTCATCTCTATGTATTTGTCTTAAGGTGACACTTTATATTTTTTGCCTTTACGGATAAAAAACTACAAACGTAAGGAAATAAAGTAATTTTGATAGCTCTTGCATGATATCCTGATAGGTCCATTTGGATGAGAAAACAAAAAACAACAACTATATTACTATAAGTAAATATAAAGTTACTGATGACTTTAAAAAAATAACAATGACGACGATGACGTCGACGAGAGTGATGATGATGATAGTGATGATGATAATGATGGCGGCGGTGGTGGTGACGATGTTGGTAATAGTGATGGTGGTAGTAATGATGACGATGATGAAGATGATGATGATGATGATGATGATCAATTCAGCATAGTTTCCCACCTCTTTGAAAAACACTTTCTTATGGCATTGGTGACTATATGCACTTGTCGTTGTACAAATAGCAAAATTCATGTTTTTTTAACGGGAAAACGTTCCAAAAAGTAAGGGATGGTTCAAGTGCGAATGAACAAATATGGTTAAAAGATACGGCACAAATTGAGAGAAGCGCTCCTACAATATCAATATGAAACCTGAGATCTTTTTCTTGTTTTTCGGTGTTGAATGAGGCATTTCCATGATATCGATTTTACTGATTGTCAAAAGTTAATGAGGCATGGCGATTCATTAAAGGTCCCATGAAATGGTCATGATTATCTAAATTAAATGTTATGTTTTGTTTGTTGTAAAAAGCCGCAGTTAGAAATATTCCAGCCTAATGAGGGCAGTCTGTAATGAGGACCAAACAATTAAGTGATTGACGTCATGAGCATCAATCTACGCATGGGACACGATAACATGCATCAACTGAGTCAGCGAGCCTGACCACCCGATTCCGTTATTCGCCTATTACGACAAGCATTGTGAAGACCCATTCCAACCCGGTTCTTCACTGGGCGATATTAAAAATAAAAAAAAAGTGCTGAATGAAAATATAAAAAAAATTCTCCAATTGACGCGTACTTGAACGTATTGACAAGTATACCACATATCGTACTCTTAGTTAAAATATAACTAGAAAAAACATATTTACTAAATGTCATTTTCTTGAAAACTGATATAACCATGTGCTCTTATTTCAGAATGTTAAAGATGTAACCATTATTCATGTTCCATTAAACTGTCATGTACCGTTATAGGGTTTCAAAGATAGTAGCAGTTATTAACCTTTAATATGACATTTGTAACACACAGAGATAAGAAATACGGCCTCCCAGACTGAATGAACTCTCGGGAACACAAGTTCACTGTCAGGATAACGTATTGATTCATTGGCGATCTTTTCGTAATGTCATTTATTCTCTCGTTACTTAGAGTTTCGATTTCTTTCTCTTTACTTCAATTATTTACGCTTTATTTTAATTATGTGAAATAACGAGAGCAAAAATCGAAATTTCGAGTTTTTTAAAATAAACTTGACATAAACGAGAAAACAATCGAAATAAGGAGAAAATAATTGAAGTAACGAGAAAATAATCAAAGCAACAAGAATAAATAGAATTTTTTAGTTTTTGAGATAAACTTGAAATAACTAGAACATATTCGAAACACTGAGAAAAAAATCGAAATCTCAAGAAAATAATTGAAATATTGAGGAATTTCGATTAAAAAACAATTAATGCTTTAAAGGTGGCAGCAAGTGGCTTTGGTTTTTCAAGATTTATTTCTATCCCCTATTTATAGTAAGATATTCAGATGATGGTTGTTTCGTATCAAAATGATGCTGTTTTCATTGAATCATGTACGTTTGTTGATGTAATGAGAGTGAGTGAGTGAGTTTGGTTTAACGCTGCTTTGAACAGCATTCCAGTTATATCACAGAGTGTCAGCTTAAATGTGGGAGGAAAGCCCAAAGTGATGCAGGTCTCAGACGTTGACCAATTCAGTGAAACCCATGAGCACGGGTATGGTGCCTAGAAACATAATCGGTATAATTATCATAATGGTAACATATATTGTTACCTCATGTTAGTTTATACATTATAGCTTTAGGGCGCAAAAGGGGCACGAACGTCCTGTCATCTCAGGCAGACATACAGACAGACAGGTTTATTCAGTATTATGGCCATATGGCCTAAAGTACAATTGATACTAACTCATAATATGATGTCACGTGCATATACATAAATTATATCTTCTTGAATCTGATAGAAAAAAAAATGTTTTATATAAGTAGCCACTGAAAAGATAACATGTTTATTTTATGAGTTGATAATATTGATCGTTAACATTTCAGATTTATAGTCATTATTCAAGAAGGGGAGATATGTAGATCTTAACTTGGAATACTTGTTACACTTAAATAAGACATGGAATTCATCTTCAACTTCACCTCTGTCACAATTGGTACAAACACTGTCAACAGCATCAATATCTTTCGATTTACGACACAAACTTACATTAAAATCATGTAATGAGATTCTAAATTTACAAAACGATCTTATTAATGGCTTGTCTGGTAAGACAGATAAATACATTTCCTGTTGAAGATGTGTCTTTAGTTTACTATAATTGCTTACATAGTGCGAAGATGAAACAGTTTCGTTCCAATTTTGTGCAAATATATCTTTCACTCGCTGCTTAAATATTCCCATAAATACTTGAATGTTTCCAATATCCTGTGCAATCCACACAAAAGAAAAACCACATGTAAATAATGGATTTCTTACATCAGATACCCAGTTTTGTTTACCTTTATCATCCAACTACTTTAACAATTTATAACACTGAAGAGGATATCTACATTCTTCCATTCTTGGTAATTTTATCCAGTATTTAACTACTCTTACTTGGCTATGCACAAACATATTGCAGCGTCCAGTTTCACCAAGAATTGCTTTATTTGAGGCATATTTACCAATACCCAAAATACGTTTGATGTATTAGGTATGTACTTTTTCGATGGCATCATAATATTTTGTTCCCCATATTTCCGAACCATACAGTAATATTGGTGTAATTTTATAATAAAAAATATTGCATGCTGTTGAAAATGATATATACTTATTTTGTTTAAACAATTTATACACAGGCATACATGCTTTTGAAGCTTGAAAAGCAAGTTGTTTACATGCTGCTGACCACATTAATTTAGAAGAAAACATGATACCCAAATATTTATAGTAAGTTTCATCTTGACCGAATCATTTCCATATGTCCACTTTTCCCTTTTGGCAACAATACCACCAATTCTAAAGACCATTATGTTTGTTGTATTTAAATTTACCTCCAGTCCCCATTTCAAACAAAATAATAGAATATAGATTTAATTGTTTTTGTAAACCGCTTATTGCAAATGAAAACATTACAATGTCATCAGCAAACAATAGCATCATAATATCAACAATATCTTCATGGACAAATATACCATAACTCCAATGTCCATGGATTTCAATAACAAGTTCATTGATAAAGAAAATGAACAAAACAGGACTCAAAATACACCCCTGTCTCACACCTAGGGACGTTGAAAAACAATCTGTTTTACCCTTGTCAGTCATTATACATGCTTTTACAGATGGCACCGCAGTTCGTTGTGCAGAAATGCGTCCCTTAGGCGTGCCAAAAGCTTTGCTCGGGGTTCAAATCCTTGATTATGTTCGAAGGTTTGTCAGCACCTTTCCAGTGCTGGTAGCTTCTCTAAAATGCTAAACGTCAAAGATGTTTCAGGTTTTCCCAAAAGCCAACTTATTTGAGATGGCTTAAATTCGTGTTATCGTACACTGGCGGCGTTTTGATGCTATTGACCACTTGGTTTGACTGCGACATGCAACAATATTCACTCACTCAATGACACATGTACATTTCCTAGAGAGCCGCTGTCAGAGAAATGACGTCACAGTGCCAGGGGGATTTTCCTGTTCAATCGATCTCATTCACTTTGTCAACAAATTTGGCCGTCCATAGAATGGTCAGTCACTGGATTGCCTGGTCCAGACACGATTATTTAGAGACCGCCGCAATATAGCTGTACTATTGCTGTAATATTGCTGAGTTGCGTTGAACAATAACTACAATGACTGATAAAAGAATTTTTTTTTTTCGAAAATGACATTTGGGGATCGTTTTCACTATCAGTTGAAGTTATTTACGTATCATTTAAACGTTTGTTTATAAGCAGCATTGCCATTTAAACATCTCCCACAGGGCGAGTCAAGGAAGCCGTCCCACTGAGAGCTCTCGATGCAGCCTTGACCTTCATTAACGTCTTAATGGGAGAGGTGTGGAGCAATCTTCCCGTTATAGGGCGGAATTTACACCTTAATTTCCTGGTACATGAATGTCTATTGCCTACAAGTCTCCGGAATTGCTTCTATCTGTTTAAAGGCATCAAATTGAACATTATCGCACTTCAAAGTGTGATGTTCGCTTGTAATCAAGCACGAGATTCATGATAAACATACGACACATTGGCGTGTCCGCCTTACAGCCCGGTTCCTTGGTGCGATAGAGAAACCACAGGAATTGCGTTGGATTGAACGCTGCCTTGAAGATTTTATTCAAATATCTCGACGAAAGCGGCCTTGTATCACCCTTCTATGTTTACCATATTAAATTCTGAAAGGTAGAAGCTCTAGATCCTTCGTGTAATGCTGGTTCCCCAATTGATTTTGGACGATGAAAATCTCATAGCTCATGTGCAGTTGCGGGTTTGTTTTGGGTTTTTTGTTATCATAACGCGCTGAGGGGTGTCCATTAGGGGAACAAACAAACCCCGTTCCGAGTTAGATCTTGTCCCCAGCAACATATGCTTGTCGTAAGAGGCGACCATTGATTGTTAGGTCAGGCTCTGTAACGTGGTTGATAGCATATCATCGTACCCCGATAGCTTGGACCAGTGCTCATGATATCAATCACTAGACTGTCTGGTCGATTATTTACAGACCGTAGCTGGAGTATTGCTGAGTGCGGCGTTAAACTACTCGTGTGTTTTATTGTATTTTTTGTTTGTTTCAGTACACCCTAATACATTATTATAAGTGGACAAGTACATATTGGTCAAATCACATGGCAACGATAGAATCTCGGCTGTGTCAATAGATACAGCGACAGTAGCGCTTTACTGTTAAGTAAGGGCTACTTGACTGTGTGCTCTGATTTTGACGCTCTGATAAAGAGTTAAATCGTGGCATACAGTTCCATGTGGTAATGGATGTCAAGACTTGCAAGGTTTCTGGTGTAATTAGCGTCAACAAAAGCTCTGTGGATGACTTGCATGTGAGGTGCAAAGTAGTATTATAACAGAAAACATTATTTAACACTGAATATGCTGTGAATATGATATTAAGCACGGCTTCTGCGTGACTTGGTTATATAATTACTTCCGTGTCTGAAGACCTCTGTGGTCTAGTGGTAGAGCGTCTGCCTGGAGAGTGGAAGGTCCGGGGTTCGATCACCGACCGGGTCATATTACAAAACGTTAAATTATGGTACTTGTTGTTACCCTGCCTAACGCTCGGCATTAAGGGGATAAAACAAGAACTGTTCGGAGTCAGTATACTGTGTCTGAGTTGGGCGTTCATGTTAAGATGCGGCATGGTATCTCAGTGGGCTGGCACTGTGAAATGAGTTCGGACTAGTTCACGCATCTGGTCTGAGCCCGTTTTCAACGCGTCGTTAACCCCATCTTACCCAGGCATTCACTAAGTGTATAAGATATATACAAGGCATTACTTGTTGTAGCTCATCGGGGTTAACCTACTCGCGTCAAACGCTTTCTGCCCGGTTGTTTCCATCAATCAAACGACACGGGCTGTATTCTGCTGTCCAGTGATCCCAGCCAGGAATCGATGTTGATAACGAGTGTTACATCCCCTCATTGTCACTCCGGCTTTCATTATCACCACAAATTGGCTCCCCGTCTTCTCCCTTCACACCCCATTATGATCGTATTGGGGACGCGGCGCGTCACGTGACACGGTGATCAGCGGGATTACGTCGCCTTCAACATTATTGCACTGATACAGCGAAGTGCGTGCATGTGTGCGTGCGTGCGTGGGTGCATGTTAATTTTATAGTGCTATCTTGCCGAGATACCTGGCCGCAGTTTAACATGGATACCCCACTTAGACACTCACTTTCTTAATGCCGATCCAAAGGCACGGAAACAACAACTCTCTTGTACAGTCCTTTACCGTAGTTTGATATGAATGGTCGGACATCGAAGCACCGACCTTGCCTTACAGGCAGATGCTGTATCCACTAGATCACGGAGGCTGTCACCCGTGAAGATCCGGTCTAGAATAGGTCTTCTGGAACCCATGCTTGCCGTAAAAGGCGACTATGCTTGTGAGAGACTAACGGGATCGGGTAGTCAGGCTCGCTGACTTGGTTGATGCATATCATCGATCCCAATTGAGTAGATCGATGATGATGTAGGCAGTCACTGGATTGTCCCAGACTCGATTATTTACAGATCGCCGTCATATAGATCGATAAATACTGATGGCAGCGTGAAACAAAAACAAAAAACAAATAAATATCCAACTGGAATTACTAGGTTCAAGATGACAAGATGTATGACGTCATTTTATGATTAGTGTTTGTAGTTAAAAAATAATAATCAACATTGGCAAAGAATTGGATTGAGAGTGTTTATAGATATTTAAAAGTTTGATCTAAACACGACAAAGAGTATTATTGTAGATAACAATTCTTCTTTATGCATGTCTATTGTGGAATGAGTTCTTTGATGTTTAATGTACACACAACTGTCAGATGTTTAAATCAAAAGCACTTGAAATGTAAACAGAAATGTACTTTCTTCTCGTGTGATTTACACGAGTGTTTTAAATCAACCCGTGTCCCCATTCACCTGTGTTTGCACCAACGTTATACACAAAACAACTATTACCTTCATAGCATCACATGCACTTAAACAAGGAAAAAACATCATAATATCATTTGGCCTCTGATCTCGTTATATCCGAATGGTCGCCGTAAAGATCCAAGTTAGAGTAGGTCTTCAGCAACAAGATGTATGTCATCGTACCCCAACTGTGTAGATCGATGCTCATGATGTCAATCACTGGGTTGTCTGGTCTAGACTCGATTATTTACAGACCGCCTTCATATGGCTGGAATATTGCTGAGTGTGGCATTAAACAAACAAACAAAACAAATATCCTAATGTTTTCCCCATGTACATGTATGAGTGAATGAGTTACACTTATTCCAGCAATATCACGGCGGGGGACACCAGAAATGGGCTTCACACATTGTACCCATGACGGGAATCGAACCCCGGTCTTCGGCTGACGAGCGAAGGCTTTAGCCACTAGGCTACCCCAACGCCCCTGTATATATTAACTTTTATGAATAAGTTTGTAGTGAATCCTTGACACAATGAGGGTGATTGCACAGTAAAGTTTCCACAGCTGATATCCTTATATATACATGTAGAGCTGATATCCTTATATATACATGTACAGCTGATATCCTTATATATTCATGTAGAGCTGATATCCTTATATATACATGTACAGCTGATATCCTTATATATACATGTAGAGCTGATATCCTTATATATATATGTAGAGCTGATATCCTTATATATACATGTACAGCTGATATCCTTATATATACATGTGGAGCTGATATCCGTATATATACATGTACAGCTGATATCCTTATATATACATGTTCAGCTGATATCCTTATATATACATGTAGAGCTGGTATCCTTATATATACATGTACAGCTGATATCCTAATATATACATGTACAGCTGATATCCTTATATATACATGTACAGCTGATATCTTTATATATACATGTAGAGCTGATATCCTTATATATACATGTACAGCTGATATCCTTATATATACATGTAGAGCTGATATCCTTATATATACATGTACAGCTGATATCCTTATATATACATGTGGAGCTGATATCCGTATATATACATGTAGAGCTGATATCCTTATATATACATGTAGCTTCATCAATTATACTCATTGGGAATCATACAGGGCTATTGTTTTGAGCCGTTTTTTAGAAATATGTCTGCATAATTTGCAGTCTCTGTTTTACCTTGTTATGTTCTGTTTAATATTGATGGATAAATATTGTTTGGAAAGTATTAGTATTTTTCAAAGTGTAAAGTAACAGTTTGTATAATGTTTCCCCTATGAACTAGTGGTTACGTCCTCCCTCCATTTTATTTTCTTATCATCTTCAAGAGTATGCTGCCCCACCCCACCCCACCCCACACACACACACACACCCAACTCCCAAACCCCCACCTCCCCATCCCCAAGGTCACAAGAAGAATATGGATTTTATTTTAGTGTGCCGTTGTTTAACTGTTTGATAGTTCAGCATAATTTACTCGTTTCAATGTGCGAGAAAAACATATCTTCAGAACAGTGTTGTGTTGTTATTAGCTCAAATCGTATCAAACACATTAAGACAACGTCAGTTCGAAACAGTCATGCTTTGCATTGTTAGTTTCAGATCATTGAAATTAAACACAAGTCTCAATGGACCAATTTAAAATTACAGTTTATTTTACAAGTCCCGGTTTACCTTATCATCCGCGATCGCTTCAAAATAAAACAATTAATCACTGCAAATCATATTTCGTTATATTCTCTTTCTTTCATCCTTTATCACATGACACGTATTTTAGGAGAAAAGTAGCATGCTGCAATTTATTTGTAGGGGAAACTATTTCCCCTAAGAATCACAATGAGGTTACATGTAACAGTGTTCGGTTCCATCTGGTACTTGGAGAGCAAGTTGAATTCGGATTTATGTTTCTGTGACAGACATTAATAATTATTTCATTCTGTGCATGTAGTTTAAGCCGATCAATGCGTCTTGCCGAGGATTTGAGAATTCTGCATTCGTTAATGGTGATGTATCGTCAGCGATAAGCTTTATTAAATCTGGTTGGTTTCATTGAAAAAAAGGGAAAGAATTTGTACCAGTAAAGTGTCTGTTTCTTACACTCTACGAGGGAGTAAGTTGATATGAAGCGACGTCATTCGTGATCAGTGCAGTTATAATGTCATGAAGAAAAGACACAGAAAGTATGTTTTCGTGAGAAAAAAAAATGATACACGACCCGGAGAGCAGAAGGCCGGTTGTTCTATCCCTGGCAGAGTCATACCAAAAGATGGTACTTGTTGTTACCCTGCCTGGAGCTGAGCATAAGGGAAACAAGTACTGGTCGACTCGGTATACAAGTACAAGTATACTGTGTCTGAGTGGGGTAATCATGTTAAACTGTGGCATGGTATCTCAGTGAGCTAGCACTATAAAAACTGGCATTAGTCTGGACAAGTACAAGATTACACACACACGCACACACACACGCACACACACGTACATATGAGTGCCAATATTACGTAAGGCAACGATAAACCCATTTTCATCTCACCTCACTTCTAGCGGTTCAGTTTGATTGTATTATTTTTTTCTTCTTTCAAGGAAATGAGTTTCTATTGAATATTGAGGACAAATTGAAGCATCCTATATCGGTTAATGAAGCAGCTCATAGAGGCACTGTTTCATCTCAAGTAAATGCTCAACCACTCAATTTTTTTGAATGTCGGATATATACTAAAGTCAACGCCCACGAACACTTTGATATCGTAGCGGGACACGACAAGTCTTAACGAATGACGATAACAGTGATGAACACACAATGTCATTTAGAAAGTGGTCAAACGTGACAAATGTTATATTAGGGATAACACTTTCTTTGTGTAGTTAAATGTTTGATGGACGTCAATGATGGACGGACCAATAGTCATGTGAACATACATGAGTGGGTGGATTTGTGGGTAATGTTATGTGTGGAGTTGTGGGCGTCGGTAAGGTTGTCGTCAGGACGGAAAGTGTAAATGGTTTATAGCCCCGTGCTGTCTTTCCTAGGTCTCTTTGACAAATACACATTCCACTCAAAAGGACAAAGAAGCACAAGAAAATGACTTACGATATTCGAGAGCCGGCTGACTGATTTCATTCGCAGCAGTACGGTAGAGAAAAACACATGAAAATAGAGCTGATTAAATATCGCCAGGTCCTTGAAAACAAAGCTTCCAGGCACCATCTTTAAAGATGGTTCGTGTATCCTTCTGAAACCTAATTACACAGATCCTCAAAAAACATCGCATAAGCTAGAGTGGGCCTAATAGAGTTTTGCTACATTACTCTACTAGATTGTATTTCAATTGTCCAATCTTAAGCACAATACACGGATAATTATTTGTCATTATTTCCACCAACACAGTAAGGTGTAATGAGAGATCTACTCTCTGCGCGTCCCCCTAATTACATATTCTTCTGAAGGTTGGTCTTGTCATGACTCTGACGCCAAGTACTACATTTCTTTCATCTACCATCGTCTGTCTCATTTACTTAATAGACTTGTGACCTCTTTCTTTCCTTGTTAAGCTACAGTGTTGTAAAGATTCGAGTGAAGTCGGTCTAATGTGGGTTCACGTTTTTTCTCTAGAAGTCCACTATTTGACTGTGATGTGATCTGTTTTAGATAAGTACAACATTTTTTATTAAATATATTTTTAACATGTCAATTTTCGATCCTTTAGTGCGGCACTTAACCAGCTTGTCAGTCATCAGTAAACTATTTTCTGTCATTAAGTGTATATTAATTACTTAAGGCTGTTACGTTTCTTTACAATGCCTGTAGTAGAGTCCTTGGTGTCCACATGTCACAAAGTTTTAAACAATCAAACATGCTCTTTCTACCATGATTTCAAAGAGCGCCATACGACTCTTGCTCAGAAGTTGTTTGATCAGGGTTACAACATTCAAGGCCTCAGTAAAACCTTCAAGATTCAAAACGTTTTATGGTAGATATGTGGAGGGCATTTTCAAATGTGACGTCTCAGTGACAAAAATGATGTCAGATGCAATTCCCTATTTTGACTTGTACCATATGTTCCCGTGTATTTTTCAATTGCCAGAGATTTTTTTATGAATACGGAAAGGAACAGAATTTATGGCTGTCAATTTCTATATTATGAGGAACACAACGTTTCGGAGTATATGCTTTCTCTTTCATCGGATGAATGAATGCTATGAGGCAGAGAGCATAATAATTATGTATGTATCTCTAAGAACAACCGGGTTCGATTCCCGACATTAGTACAGGTGATTAGCAATAGACGATGGACGCCAACACTTTACAGTAATGAGCGCTGATAGGTGATTAGCAATAGACGATGGACACCAACACTTTACAGTAATTAGCGCTGATAGGTGATTAGCAATAGACTATGGACGCCAACACTTTACAGTAATGAGCGCTGATAGGTGATTAGCAATAGACGATGGACGCCAACACTTTACAGTAATTAGCGCTGATAGGTGATTAGCAATAGACGATGGACGCCAACACTTTACAGTAATTAGCGCTGATAGGTGATTAGCAATAGACGATGGACGCCAACACTTTACAGTAATTAGCGCTGATAGGTGATCAGTAATAGACGATGGACACCAACACTTTACAGTAATTAGCGCTGATAGGTGATTAGCAATAGACGATGGACGCCAACACTTTACAGTAATTAGCGCTGATAGGTGATTAGCAATAGACGATGGACACCAACACTTTACAGTAATTAGCGCTGATAGGTGATTAGCAATAGACGATGGACGCCAACACTTTACAGTAATTAGCGCTGATAGGTGATTAGCAATAGACGATGGACGCCAACACTTTACAGTAATTAGCGCTGATAGGTGATTAGCAATAGACGATGGATGCCAACACTTTACAGTAATTAGCGCTGATAGGTGATTAGCAATAGACGATGGAACCAACACTTTACAGTAATTAGCGCTGATAGGTGATTAGCCATAGACGATGGACACCAACACTTTACAGTAATTAGCGCTGATAGGTGATTAGCAATAGACGATGGACGCCAACACTTTACAGTAATTAGCGCTGATAGGTGATTAGCAATAGACGATGGACGCCAACACTTTACAGTAATTAGCGCTGATAGGTGATTAGCAATAGACGATGGACGCCAACACTTTACAGTAATTAGCGCTGATAGGTGATTAGCAATAGACGATGGACGCCAACACTTTACAGTAATTAGCGCTGATAGGTGATTAGCAATAGAAGATGGATGCCAACACTTTACAGTAATTAGCGTTGTAGTGATGGACAACTAGAAACCAGAACTTATATTATAACTGATTGGTAATTGACAATGGACAATAGGCAAACGGGAGGCCGTGGGTAACTAGCACTGATAGGTAAAATAATGAAATAGCAATGGGCAAACGGGAGGCCGTGGGTAACTAGCACTGATAGGTAAAATAATGAAATAGCAATGGGCAAACGGGAGGCCGGGGGTAACTAGCACTGATGGGTAAAAGAATGGAAATAGCAATGGGCAAACGGGAGGCCGGGGGTAACTAGCACTGATGGGTAAAAGAATGGAAATAGCAATGGGCAAACGGGAGGCCGGGGGTAACTAGCACTGATGGGTAAAAGAATGGAAATAGCAATGGGCAAACGGGAGGCCGGGGGTAACTAGCACTGATAGGTAAAAGAATGGAAATAGCAATGGGCAAACGGGAGGGATTGGCAAACAAGCACATTTTGCTTATCTGAATGCCTCTCCAAAACAGGATACATATACAAATAGCAATGTATTGAAAGTGACATGAGAAATAGAATACATTATATAATTGGCATTAAAGATAAGTATTGTTCTGTAAGTGTTTAATTACTGGGTTATCTTCCATAACTACAGTTAAGTTATTATGTACATTCAGCACAACAACATCGCATTATCATATAGCAAAGCCAACATCTCAACAAAATCTCTAAGTCGGCAAGAGTTGTAATATAGCCTGAATATTATTTCGACAGTAAACAACATAATATGATGACATGGGAAAAAACTTGATTATGAATATTTAATTCTTTTATCAAGTACTTTCGTTTTTTACTTACACGTCAATCTGACTCACAGTGATATCACTTGAATACTGTCCAAAGGGTGTTAAACAAACTCACTCACTCACTTAATCAGTCACATTGTCGTGTGCTCATTCAAGGTTGTTATTCTTAATGGTACTATACTAATGCAGTAACAACTGAAACTTCATGGAACAAATATATAAATCATTGACCATGTGCGGCAGTAATTCAAAATCTATTCAATAACAAGACCAATGGTACATGCAAGTATTTTCCAGCCTGCCATTACAGTTTACCCAGCGACCACTTGAGATAATTAGGAATCATTTATGCCACGCCTTCCTCGACAAGAGGACAATGCTGGCATCACTTTAATCTCCCTCTAAAAGCCTCGGACAGTCTACATTAGAGTAGAGCATCTAGCACTGTCAACTCCATCGACTTTATTGGTGTCTTGCTGCAGCTACTGACGATGCAGTAAAGAAGCATATCTTGTCAGGCTTTACTAAAAGCAGGACGTATTTTTATCACGAACTGTGATTGACAAATCGACGGGTTTACAACACCCCAGATTTCAACACCCTCCTGTATGGCACTTGAGTGAAACTTCCTTACCGGGGATGGCAACTTTTTTATAGGATAAAGGCTCGTGTGTTAATGGTCCTTTTGATACAACCTCGACACGTATGAAGATATCTCTGGTGATTGACACGCGGAGATGCTGTGCATATTGTGTCACTTAACCATGCACATTACTGGTCATTTTCTTCAACGTTGAGGTGATGTGAGATGGTGGTGAGTGGACGGCCGGGATGTTGCTTTGATAACCATTCAACAGCTAGCGATCAATGCTTGTCTTAAAGAGAGGGACGGCACCATGCGATGTGTGTTCTATATCGGGACGTCCTACACAGTGAGTGTCATTGTTCGTTAATGCAAGAAGTAACATCGAACAATTGTTTCAGTGATCTTTCATGGCCTGTCATGACGATTGTGTTAATGTCGTAAGAAAATGAACATATGAAATAATTGACGTGGATGTAGCAGATATATGTTTCTAAAAATACATGTACAAAGGAGACGGGCTATTAAGGAATGACAGATCCACGAGGTAAGACATGTCTCCTTGATACGAGGCGACATACAGGAGACAGCAGACGGATCTCATTGCAGGAACATTCAAACTTGTTCTTTGATGCCGTGAACACGAGAACCACGTTAACCTCTCCGTTCTTCAAACAAAGGGATTCCTAGAATTATTTATATGTTTTGAAAATGACCATATGAAGATTAAATGTCACGGGTCAATATTACTGAACTTGATCCATGGAGAATATACCTGGACTTGCTCGCTTCTAAGTCGGGAGATGTCGGTGGACTCGCATCGTCGTTAGGATACCGTTCGTCAAATTCCAGGCATTTGACTGCGGTGAACATTATTTTCAAGCCATGAAAATCAATTGGTTGTTTTTGAAAAGTTAAACGGCTGTGGTGTGACGATTTAAATGTGTATTGGTGCATTTTGTCAACACACTCGTGGAATTGAGAAAAGAAAGTCCAAAAGCCTTTGGATTGTGTCTTGTGCTCATCAAAATGCTGACCATTGTTCCGCCAGGATCTAATTTAAGAGGATTTACCAGCGATTGAGTCCGCATTTTCTGCATGAGTGATCATTAACAAATTCGCGTCTCATTTCTAAATAAGATTTGCAATACTGAATGTATCATTTGAAATTCGATTTCTGCCGTGATCCAATATGAACAAGCCCCGGCGCTAAGAACTGCTGTGATCAAATTCGAAGAGGCATGGTGAGATTTGTATAGAAATTCCATTTGGAATATTATAGCGCCTTTGCCTGAAGGAAATTAAAAAATAGAAATATCGAACGAGCGTACTGATATAGGATGCAAAGAACTAAAGAGAATCGACTTAGCAACGTGTAATTATACGACAGATGCAAAGTTAATAAGAGGTTTGGAGTCAAAAGACTTTTGTTTTTGTGGTCCATTCATGGCTGTATATGTCGCCGACATAAACATATTACATGACCCTAGAGGCGACGAAAAGCGTCTGAAGTGGGTTCCGTGTTTATGTAACGATTCGAGGAGCTAGGTTATTTACGACGTCAGTGTAGACGCAAGCCTTCGTCCCATTGACGTTGAATCCATGGAATGATATTGTTTTCTCCTCACATGGCTGTGGTTTTCAACCCGTCGGGAAAATACCTCCTGGTCGCAGTGCGAGTGATTACCATTGACGGCTGACCTTAAATATTGTGTTATAATTGCTAAGCTGATGATTCAATTCAAAGAAACGAATTCATTCCTCGGAGAACGTTATTTGGTGTTTTCACAGGGTGTGTTTGAACATGTTATTTGAATACTGACAGCCAGATTGCTTCTTCTGCGATGTATTTGGTTCGATTAAAATGTGGTGTCACTCTGCCAAAACCTCGGTGTGAAAGTTCAAAGAGAGCGTTATCAATTGTCCGCTCATGAATTCCATGAGAGGACAGAGACGACATTATCGGCACCAACTCCGTCTACGGCAGTCCTCATCCATCATGACGAGTTTAGTTTGTTACTGATGCACACAGCAGATTCAGACTTATAAAACCTAAACCAAACCAGTGACGTTTAATCGTGACGTGTACTTCCATCCACTACCACCATGAACTCTCATACCCCAAGGACTGTGTTTGCCATTGGCATCCTTTTTTCGTTAGTTGCGATAAGACAGGTTCCCTCCGAGGACATCAAGATAGGAGTTATCCTTCCCTTTCGTGGACGCTACCCGTGGGTCCTTAACAAAACACGCCCAGCGTTGGAGTATGCAATAGAGGCCGTCCTTAACGACACGGCGCTGCTCCAAGGCTACAACATCACGACGGCGTATCGAGATTCCCTATGTTCGGAGACGGAAGGGCCACTGGCCGCCATTGATATGTACACAGAGAAACTAGCCCACGTGTTTATTGGGCCTGCGTGCGATTACAGCGTGGCTCCTATAGCCAGGTTCAGCTACAAGTGGGGGATACCCTTAATATCCGCCGGTGCTCTTGTTTCAGCCTTCCATGACAAAGCTGAGTATAAACTCCTCACCAGAATTCAAGGATCGTACGCCAAAGCAGGGGAGTCGTTTTTGGCCTTGTGTTTTGCAAACCAATGGAGGAAAATTGGGTTGTTGTACCACGACTTTAAGAACGACCCAAACCGAGTAAAATCCGACTGTTTCTTTACCTTGGAGGCTATCTATCTGGCACTGGTGAAGACGCTCGGTATACAGCCGTGGCATAAATCCTTTGACCAGACAAAAAACGTAGGCGACTTTGAAGACCTTCTCATTGAGGCAGCAGAACACACAAGAAGTAAGATTGCATCTCCTGTTCTCTTTAGTCAATGTTGTCCTGTTGTCTCACTAGATAAACACGACAATTGTGTAAGTATATGTTTGCTCAATGCAATTTGCCATTTGGACATGTCTATCGTCCTCTTTGGAGATATTGTAGTTCTACATGTGGGCAGGACGAATAAGTACCATATTAGGCTCTGGAAAATGTGCAGTGTTGCAAGTTTGATCAAAGTCGTTAAAAACAGTGTTTTTGCACCATGTTAACTACCACGTTATTGTTAACCGGTTAATGATGATGCTAATTAAGTCAGCATCCATTTCATCTGTAAAGGGAAATCATTATTAGTACAATCTATTTTCTTCCAGGTTTATCCAACAAACTAGCACTAGCCAACACTATATTCATTTTCACTATTAACACAGAAATGTTGACGTTCCGCAAAACAAACTATTCCTTTCTGAACCAACTATTCATTAAACAAAAATACTATTCAGAGAGACGAAATGCATTGTAGATAGATGTTAAGTATGATATCAACACAATTAGACACAGTTGTGAGCATAACCTGTATCTATTCATGAAAAGGAATTCATGATAGAAAATGATTGATCACATTGACAGTCCGCTTTTTCTTTTATCCCAACCCTAAATAAATCATAATTCAATTGTGCAGTGCAGTTAGGATGAATAATGTTCTCTTTACGAAGAGACCCACGTATCTGTGTTCTTCGTGAGAAATGGTTCCAGCCTTTGCCATCAACTGAATAAGCTCTCTGGTCACGAAGACGTCAACTTCTATGTCTGCAAACCGTATTAATCTGTCTGAATATGACATATTCATGTAGATGTTTGCAATTCTGTTTTGGTGCCTACCCATGTCTCAATCCGCTTGTTACGGGTTCGAATCCCAGACTACTTCAAATTAAGACGTTTGGTTCATCAGCATCACGTAGCCATGACAACAGAGTACGACTTGAGTCATTCTGGGTTTTCCTTCCCAATCTCTGACCCCTCTGTGTTAAACGACTCGATGCTTCTATGTAGTTCACTGACGTTTCGTTATGAAATAGCCTCAGTTGTAATGACAATAGTATTTCTAATTCAACTGCCCGGCAGATGAAAACATACATTGAAGATTGGATTTGCCTCATAGATTACAAACCTTATTAAAACGTTACTAGGCTGACCTATAGTGAGATATTCATTGATATGATGCATGTAATATCGCCTATGATACCAAAGATTACAAACCGTATTAAAACGTTACTAGGCTGACCTATAGTGAGATATTCATTGATATGATGCATGTAATATCGCCTATGATACCAAAAATTACAAACCTTATTAAAACGTTACTAGGCTGAGCTATAGTGAGATATTCATTGATATGATGCATGTAATATCGCCTATGATACCAAAGATTACAAACCGTATTAAAACGTTACTAGGCTGACCTATAGTGAGATATTCATTGATATGATGCATGTAATATCGCCTATGATACCAAAGATTACAAACCTTATTAAAACGTTACTAGGCTGAGCTATAGTGAGATATTCATTGATATGATGCATGTAATATCGCCTATGATACCAAAGATTACAAACCGTATTAAAACGTTACTAGGCTGACCTATAGTGAGATATTCATTGATATGATGCATGTAATATCGCCTATGATACCAAAGATTACAAACCGTATTAAAACGTTACTAGGTTGACCTGTAGTGAGATATTCATTGATATGATGCATGTAATATCGCCTATGATACCAAAGATTACAAACCGTATTAAAACGTCACTAGCTGACCTGTTGTGTGATATTCATTGATATGATACATGTAATATCGCCTATGATACCAAAGAGCACAAACCTTATTAAAACGTTACTAGGCTGACCTGTTGTGTCATATCCATTGATATGCTGCATGTAATATCGCCTATGACACCAGTATCAAATACATCAGCTTCGAGTAACTGTTTCTTGTTTGTTTCATGTTTAGCCACCATCAAGCAGTGGTGTATACTTTATTTTGCCAAGCAGTTTAATACAAGGTTTATTAGCTGTTTCAAGAAATGTGAACTTCCGGATTAGAATAGGTCTTCGGCAACTTATGTTTATTGTTAGAGGCGACTAACGGGATTGGTGGTCAGGCTGACTTGGTTGATGCATGTCATCGTATCCCAATTGCGTGGATCGATGCTCATGGATTGTTTGGTCCAGACTCTATTATTTACAGATCGCTGTCATATAGCAGAAATATACAACAAACAAACAAACGCAATTATGGGGAGGGAAATAACTCACTTTGACCTGAAATTGGTCGGCATTGTTCCTACAAATGTGTATGAGAAAGAACCATACAACAAACAAACCTGCTTTTAAACGCGCAGTCACGTCCGTAGAGTAACATTCAACTGTCACATATTCGTAAGATTTAATATTAAATATTAAATATGAATGAGGGAGAATCCATCCCGAGACTTAAGCTTCAGGGAGTCCCAGCTCCCAACACTTCCTGTAAGTCCATCACACAGTGACAAATCCTGATCTGTTCTTTAGGTATGAATACATGATCCCAATGAAGTGTCATCTCCCTCGGGTGTACATTTGACCCCACCGCCAGCATCCCCACTCCGCGCTGGCTCCAGCGAAAGGCCAAGTAGCAGCTGTGATGTGTCTTTGTGTGTCTGTGTCTGGAACTCCGTCTTTGTCTCGACACGACGCCATCAGAATTAATGAATCCGGCCTTGATTAAACCAGACCTTTGGTGTTCCGTCGCTGAGGTCGTCCGCCCTGGGTAGCCGGCTGTACATGTAATTAGAATGTACTGTATTTATTACACTGATTGACAACAAGAGGGAAGTAGCAATGCGCAGCGTAAGAGTGAATGAGTTGGGTGTAACGCCCTTTAACACTATTCGAGTTATATCACGGTGTGTCAGCTTAATGGTGGAGGAAAGCCCGAAGTGATGCAGGTCTCAGACGTTTACCACTTTGGTGAAACCCACGAGCACGGGTATGGTGCTGACAAACCTAGAAACGTAATTGGGGCTAACCGCGATACAAGTCCACAATCATAGGTTCCTGGTGTGCCCAAGGGACGCAACTCTGTACAGCGAATTCCGGCGCCTTAGACGACTGGGCCAGGCTGCCCCCTCTGACTTCTGATGCTGAAAAGAATCTTTTTCTTGAACATACGGTGTATATAGATCAGGATTCTATCATATGGCTCTGACAAAATAACATAGGTACTATTCAAAAATAGGATGTTCTTTAACTAACTTGGAGTAGTCTATATTGATGGCCAAAGTCGATGCAATGTATGTTTATATCATTTTTATACCATTGCAAATTCATACATTATGCTAACGTTGAACTAAAAATCTCTTACGAATTCTTGCTTATATACTTCAGGCGAAGCATTTTATTACAATTTTCAATTCAATCTGTAGGATATTCCTTACATACTTAAAAATCTATACACATCAGACAATTATATATTTAATAATGATACCAGATTACATTTCGCCAGGAAATGTCTATGTTCCTCTATAAGTATATAAGTAAAATGACAAAGGTAAATTCACTTCATCAATTACTTGTGGACGTCAGCTGCCTCCAAGAAAGCCTTAAAATATCCACACACATAATATTTCAAATTACTCCTTCTACCTAATGTTCACATCAACTTCACTTAAAGGTATAGGTCTTGTTGTGAGGCACATGTTCAATGATCTTGCAATGCAAGACGTGAAGGAGCGAGTGAGTGAGTGAGGTGGGTTTAACGCTACTTTGAGCACTATTTCAGTGTAATCAGTTCTTTTCAGTTCAGATCAGTTCAGTTCAGATCAGATCAGATCAGATCAGATCAGATCAGATCAGATCAGATCAGATCAGATCAGATCAGATCAGTTCAGTTCAGTTCAGCTTATTTCTCAGAAAGACCCACGGACGGTGGTACATGAGAAAAATTATTATATTATTTCGTACAATAATGAAAAATATCAATATCAAGATGACAGGAGAATTGTGCAAATATATATAGGGATCAAAGGTTACAATGAAATATGAAAAATGAAAATAAAAGGATCTCATCCACGTTTTCTAACAGCTTCAACATTTCTAAAGGTGGAATTGACGAATTTGGACAAGTTCTTCATATCTTTTACTCTAATGATGGATATTTTTTTTTTCAATTTATACAAATGAGGTCATTCAGAGAGATCTTTAGGTATGTACATGGACCGCCACTGGAGAAGACATTCACATCACAGCGTGTAAGTGCGAGTTCAACGTCACGTTAAGGTATTAGTGGGTTTCATCTACGTTCAAAATGTCTTTGAGATCCATGACTTCAGGCTTTTCTCCCACCTAAACCTGAGGCCGTGATTTAACTGAATTACTATAAACAGCGGCGTAAACTCACTCACTCATACAAGTTAATAGTATATCTATTGCCACGGTTCTGTTCCGATGAGCCGGATAAGCTAGACCTTGTTCCACAAAGCGGTCGCTAAGAATGTCCTATATCGTTGACGCTGTATGGCAATAACTATCGTTTACCGCTACAATCACGTTGTGAGAGGACACTGTGTCCATAACAAATCCTTTTCTGACTGGATACTTGATATGTTAAATACGCCTGACTTCTGATGGCTAGGTAGCTTTACTGACGTTATTGGAATCAAACAATGAACCTGATTGTGTGTTCAATGCAACTTATTGTTTTGTGTGGTTATCGGGTAAAAAGTGCACAGTCAGCTTATTCTAATCCATATTCCCACTATAATGACTGGTGTATTGTCTTTGAATATTCATAACACAATTGACATTTTCTATCATATTTTATTTTTTAAGAAATCTCGAGCAACTGTCACTTTCATATTGTTTTCTAAAATGTCGTGACGACCTTGCATTTTATTATTGAAATAACAGACAAATTCCCTTCCCATCCGACAGTCACATATCTGAAGATGTAGCATAAATTCTTCGCTTGGTAACCCTTTCACCTTGTGAGAATATTCTCTGGCTTATTACGAAACGTGATATGAAAATACATCACAATTATAAAACCGTTAAGCACCAGGCCCTGGTATAAAAGTCAGCCATTAAATCTTCAGTTCATGCTGTATTTGTGTCATGATAAATCGGTAATATTGACCTCGGATTTGTGGAGGCCCACTTTGGAATGACTTCCCCATTTGGACCTGAAGATGTCACGTTTGAATCCAGAATGAGAGTCAATAATATTCGCGTTTAATCCCTTCTGATTCATAAAGCTGTGTGACTACTTCGCGCTATTGCAACTTCTGTTTGTTCACGTCGATATCCAGCTTGTGGGCCCCTCGTGCAGCGTTAGGGGCAGATCAGAGAATACAACGCCTATTACTTTGAAACTCTCTGTTGGAAAAATGTAGCCAACAGTTCACCGGACGTTAGCATTTATCATCGATGTTATAACACAATATCTCCTATGGGACACCTCACTGGTTAATACTCCCTTGTTTATCACACGTCGTTATGCGCCGTATGCGTGTGGCACACGACTGAGACAATTGGGAAGTATTTAAGCAGTTTGGGATGAGTGTGAAAGTTGAACATGGCCTTTCAGCTGAAGGATTCCTGGATGGAGATTTGTGTAAGATGAAGAGCGGATTAATTTGACTTGATTAAATACAGACCACCGTCATATAGCTGGAATATTGCTGAGTGTGGCGTTAAACAACAAACAATCAAACAAACAAACAAACACGTCTGTGAGAGGAGGGTCAAACAACTAATACTTAGGGATGGATGATTACGGACAAAGCTACACATGAACTCCAGTCAGAGTCAAGCTGCCTTCTAACAAAACTAGGTCTGTGTTGATGACAGAACTTTAAAAAAAATAATGTCAAGAGAATTAAGACGAACATCGTAAACGTCCTTTAGAACTTCAGGTGAACGAAGTTGTTCATAAATACTATAACACACAGATTAAAAGATTTATATTTTCAGTCATGGAATGCAACTCTTAACGCGTTCACCAAAGTCCCTGTTATATAGCAGTTTCAAGTCATATGTCATTGCAGAGAAATACCTTTTCAGTGTTAGTCTTAGAAAATTTAGTGAAGCACTTGCAAGATTCTGATGTTCATCACACGATCTTTTAATTGAAAAAGGTAGATATCAAAATATTCCGAGAGAAAATAGACTCCGTCCACTATGTGACCTAGGATTAATTGAGGACAAGTATCACTTTTTTATTAGTATGCCCGCATTATGATGAACTAAGAAAAGTATATTTACCAAAATATTTTCATGTAAATATTGTACATGTAAGTTTAAACTATTACTGACCACTAGCAACATGGAAACCATAAGAAATCTTTCTATGTACATATATCATGCTTTTATACAAAGAAAATCAAGTTTGGAAATTATATGATTGTACCAATTGCTCCTGTAATCATGATTGTACTATAGGCCTGTGGCCTCCTCAGTACGTTGAATAAAGAAATTGAAATTGAAATTGAATACCAACAAAGTATACCAAATGCCTGACAAGGTCAAAGTAAGGATATTTATTCTATCTATGCTTCTATGAAAGGAGGTGTCTATAGATGCTTCTATGAAAGAAGGTGTCTATATATGCTTCTATGAAAGAAGGTGTCTATATATGCTTCTATGAAAGACAGTGTCTATATATGCTTCTATGAAAGAAGGTGTCTATATATGCTTCTATGAAAGAAGGTGTCTATATAGGCTTCTATGAAAGAAGGTTTCTACATATACATCTATGAAAGAAGGTGTCTACATATGCTTCTATGAAAGAAGGTGTCTGTATATGCTTCTATGAAAGAAGGTGTCTGTATATGCTTCTATGAAAGAAAGTGTCTATATATACTTCTATGAAAGAAGGTGTTTATATATGCTTCTATGAAAGAAGGTGTCTATATAAACGCACTATTTTCAGAACGCCCAGCAAAAAATGCCCCCCCCCCCTCCAACACACACACACACACACACACACACACACACACACACACACACAAGGTGGCAAGGTAGCACAAATATGATAATCTTGGTTTTGCAGGAATAGTAAATGTTTTGAAACATGTTTTGGAACACATTAAGTTGAAAGTCATAGGGAACGAGATGATCTTATGCAGTGCAGGGAGGTGCTTTAAGAGCTATTCCATTGAAGATAGGTCTCGATTTGATATGTAAGGCTGGCTAGCCAGTAATGACAACACACATATGGCCATCCTATTAAGGTAGAAGTGACCGGTCCATTAGAGACTAGACCGTCGCTGGCGCCTTGTGGTCATATCTTGATCCCGCAGCTCTCAACACGGACGCGGTAATGACAAATAATGGCTACTAAATACCCCAAGGAATAGAAGGCCGGCTGGGAGATTTTAGATTTGTGAAATACAAATTGAGTTAGTTTATTATGGAGACTTTTCAGGATGAAGGCAGAAACGGTATTCTTAAAGATGGTGGGATGCAGTGACAGATGGTGAAATAGTCACGTTTGGACACAACGTGGTTTGATAGAGCGACGTTGGTGTAGACAAACGTCGGCTATGATGTAGATGACTTTTAATCCTCGTTAATTGCTGTTTGTCTCGTGGGGGTTCTGGTTATAGAAGGTCCCGGCATCCTGTGCTGGTCGTGAGAAGCGACATAATGCATCGGGTGTCAGGCTCAGCAACTAGATTGATGGCGTGTCATCATATCCCGGATTCTTGCGCAAAATATCAATCACTGGATTGTCTGTTCCAGATTTTGATCATATAGCTGAAATATTGATCAATATGGCGTTAAACATCAAACAAACAAACAAAGATGCCTCCTGCGCTCTAGGTTTGAGATTGGTTTGTTTCTACGACACTGACACTGTCATCCAAATATCCCCAATATTTTGTCAACCTTGGTACCGATACAGTAGAATGAGCAGATCTATCTAAAGTCGACAAAATCATGAACATGTCTCAGTGTCTTTTGTCTGCAGCAATATCACTGACACTATTGTTTATTGAGAAGTTCGGATATATAGAGCACATTTGAGCCGTAAGATGATAAACCAAGGATTTCAGTTTGAAGGTTTCAAATGTAGATTTAAACCCAGCAATACGTCGCAGTGTTGTGTGATTGCGATTTGAAACCCAGCACGATATTGCTGTATTGTGGGATTTCGATTTGAAATCCAGCACGATATCGCTGTATTGTGTGATTTCGATTGTTAAACCCAGCATGATATCACTGTATTGTGGGATTTCGATTGTTAAACCCAGCATGATATCGCTGTATTGTTGGATTTCGATTGTTAAACCCAGCATGATATCGCTGTATTGTTGGATTTCGATTGTTAAACCCAGCATGATATTGCTGTATTGTTGGATTTCGATTTGAAATCCAGCACGATATCGCTGTATTGTGTGATTTCGATTGTTAAACCCAGCATGATATTGCTGTATTGTGTGATTTCGATTTGAAATCCAGCACGATATCGCTGTATTGTGGGATTTCGATTGTTAAACCCAGCATGATATCGCTGTATTGTTGGATTTCGATTTGAAATCCACCACGATATCGCTGTATTGTGTAATTTCGATTTGAAATCCAGCACGATTTCGCTGTATTGTGTGATTTCGATTTGAAATCCTGCACGGCATCGCTGTATTGTGTGATTTTGATTTCATTTTTGATAAAATTTCATTTTGTCATTAGAATGTGTATATTTACACATATAAGGGTGCATGTATGATAGAAAATGATATATGAGATATGAAATAAGTTGATATGTGAACGGAAATCGCGACACCGCTGTTAAATGATGTTCTTCAAGCAGTACCACGAAGCTATGTTTTACTTAGATTACACCTACTAAGTGTGAACATTTATCTAACTCATAAACATGATAAAGGTCAACAACAGCCCATGGCGTCTGGATAAACATTGTTCTTCATCTCATCCTGACAACCTTCAGCGGGAGCGAGTGTCTGGTACAACATCGCTGTTTGATGGATATGCATTTACAGACGTAACCAGATTACAAGAAACAGGATTAGTAGATTTCCGCTAAATGCTGGGTAAGGGCTCTTGGTCTAAAAGGTTGCGCCTTTGTCGAGCTCCTTAAACGACATTGGGGTTGTACTCTAAGCTTGCTCCTTGAGACAATGTGAGAAGATTTATCGAGTTAACGTTGTTAGCAAGTAAGTGGGGGTAGCAGCTTAACATGGGCAAACAACGCTTACTGACTTACTTAGTCCTCGGGGTAAATATGTTTGTGTGTAGTTTGAATTATCGGCAGGTAATTAAGTGTCGCTCAGTCAACATCAGCTTGCCTGAATTTCTCACTTAATTGACGTTTGAAATGTGGATTCAGAATCTATTCTGTCATAAATGGAAGATATCCGTGAAATTCTTTGTTTTCATTTGTGATAGCACAATGTGCATATAGAGTGAGTGAGTATGATTTTATGCCGCTTTTAGCAATATTTCAGGTTTTCAAATCGGGAGGCACTAGAAATTGGTTTCATGTATTGTGCCCATGTGGGGTTCGAAACCCGCTCCTGACGAGCGAATGCTTTAACCACAGGCCTTCTCCACCACCCCCATGTGCATATAAGCAAGACGTTGCGACAATATTCTGTGAGGAGGACTTTGTTTATCTTTTGGCGATATTCAAGTCATAAAATATCGTGAAAAAGCAAAAATGTTTTCAATATACACAGCCGGGCAAACGAAAGTATACACTTGAACATTGGGATAGACAAAACAAATTACAAACGTTATAAAAACGTTACTCGGCCGAAACAATCGCCGAAACACTGCAAACCTAAGCATTAACGATACGGGAGTGTATTTCAAATGTACGAAATTATTGATCATTGATGAGATTGTAATCTCATCTCATCTCATTTCATGTCATCTGATCTGATCTGATCTCATCTCATCTCATTTCATGTCATGTCATCTCATCTCATCTCATCTCATCTCATCTCATCTCATCTCATCTCATCTCATCTCATCTTTCAGGAGAGACAGGAGCTGGATATTAACGAGATTTCACTGATCTGCCAAATTTTACATTTTTTCACGTGTTGTGTTTTATTTCCAGTTATCGTGCTGTGTGCATCACCTGAGTCGGTCAGAAACATCATGATAAAAGCTCATGAACTCAACTTTGACAACGGAGAATACGTCTTCTTCAACATCGATCTCTTCTCTAGGTCAGTATGTGTCCGTCACCATTCCGTCCTTACTCGTCCCTTTCCGTCACCAGTCGCCATTGTCCGTCATCAATTGCACGTTTCCGTCACCTGCACAAGAAGAGTCGTTCCCACTGGAACAATGGAATATGTGTATCCTGAAGTTTCAAGTTAGTATCTTGAAGTTTCAAGTTAGTATCTTGACGTTTCAAGTTAGTATCTTAAAGTTTCAAGTTAGTATCTTGAAATTTCAAAATAATAAGTTCAAATTTCAAGTTAGTGTCTTGTAATTTCAATATAGTATCTTGAAATGTCAACTTAGTATCTTGAAATTTCAATATAGTATCTTGAAGTTTCAAGTAAAAAACAAAAAAAACGAAAAGACTTCCATTCAAACACATTATACTGACTCCGATCTTCCAGTCAGTCCATACTCTATAATGGTTTGTAAGGAATTCAAAGATATTTACTCACAAGCCTTGCTATATTATCCCATCCAGATCCGGCTTATGACCTGCCCTGACTAAAAAGCCATGACTTACAAGAACTCATTTTATAATGGCGTTAAACCTGACCAACAGACCCAATTATTCATCAGCTACTATCACCACCTTATCATCATACTACCTCTGTGAGTCACATCACGCGCTGCGACACTGTTAGTAAATCCCCTTTGAACTGGTCTTTGATACTTCATATCCCACTCCACCGTCGAGGTAATTAGACGTAATCACTCGGGCCCACTCGGCATATTCCGCTCCACCGTCGAGGTAATTAAACGTAGTCACTCGGGCCCACTCGGCATATCCCGCTCCACCGTCGAGGTAATTACACGTAGTCACTCGGGCCCACTCGGCATATTCCGCTCCACCGTAGAGGTAATTAAACGTAGTCACTCGGGCCCACTCGGCATATCCCGCTCCACCGTAGAGGTAATTACACGTAGTCACTCGGGCCCACTCGGCATATCCCGCTCCACCGTAGAGGTAATTACACGTAGTCACTCGGGCCCACTCGGCATATCCCACTCCACCGTCGAGGTAATTAGACGTAGTCACTCGGGCCCACTCGGCATATCCCACTCCACCGTAGAGGTAATTACACGTAGTCACTCGGGCCCACTCGGCATATTCCGCTCCACCGTCGAGGTAATTAGACGTAGTCACTCGGGCCCACTCGGCATATCCCGCTCCACCGTCGAGGTAATTACACGTAGTCACTCGGGCCCACTCGGCATATCCCACTCCACCGTAGAGGTAATTACACGTAGTCACTCGGGCCCACTCGGCATATCCCACTCCACCGTCGAGGTAATTAAACGTAGTCACTCGGGCCCACTCGGCATATCCCGCTCCACCGTAGAGGTAATTAAACGTAGTCACTCGGGCCCACTCGGCATATCCCACTCCACCGTCGAGGTAATTAAACGTAGTCACTCGGGCCCACTCGGCATATCCCACTCCACCGTCGAGGTAATTAAACGTAGTCACTCGGGCCCACTCGGCATATCCCGCTCCACCGTCGAGGTAATTACACGTAGTCACTCGGGCCCACTCGGCATATCCCACTCCACCGTCGAGGTAATTAAACGTAGTCACTCGGGCCCACTCGGCATATCCCACTCCACCGTCGAGGTAATTAAACGTAGTCACTCGGGCCCACTCGGCATATCCCACTCCACCGTCGAGGTAATTAAACGTAGTCACTCGGGCCCACTCGGCATATCCCACTCCACCGTCGAGGTAATTAAACGTAGTCACTCGGGCCCACTCGGCATATCCCACTCCACCGTCGAGGTAATTAAACGTAGTCACTCGGGCCCACTCGGCATATCCCACTCCACCGTAGAGGTAATTAAACGTAGTCACTCGGGCCCACTCGGCATATCCCGCAACCACGGGCAGCATGGGACTAGTTTTGTTACCTACATTCACGGAACACGTGCATTTTGTTATCATGTATTTATCGATCTCGCACTTAAAACAATTTGTTTTGGACGTCGAGTATTTCTTGATAATGCTCCATGCGGACCTACACATTTGGGTGTGGTTGTTTTTAATTGATGCATTGTCCTTAATCAAATAAACCGGTGGTCAAAACTGTGAGCATTGATCCACGTTATGATTTCAACCATTGCTGCCAACCGATCCACGTTAAGCGTACCCACCCGATCCCCTCTTTACTGTTGTTAATATAAACTGCCAAGCAACGTAATATATATATACTTGACAATTTGGTTTGACCCAAAATATTACAAACATTATCAACACGTAACTAGGCTGAAAACAGTTGCCGAAAGACTGTAAACATGAATTCCAATGCACAACTATGATGCTCTTATTAAATATAAATCACCCTTGAATAACCACTTTTTGTTTCTTTCATTTTGAAGCATATCAGACATGGATGTTCACTTGCTCTGCAGTGTATGTATCTCTGATAAGATAAAACATGTGAATGATGACCTCCCAGAGACTCACTTGGGTTGGATATTCCCTAGGGAGCTGATAATACATTCTGAATGTACAGTGAGCAAGATAGTAATTGTATATACCTGCGTACCTTGCTCTGTAGAAATATGGTCCATATCACCAGCAGTAGAAGTTGAATTTAGGAGGGGTTTTTAAATTATCCCAAATTATGTCAATAGTGCTCAAATCGGGTCTGTCTCAGTCCCTGAACCATATTATTTTCACCCATCCCCCATCCCCATACAACTAGCCCCCATCCCCAGCCCCAGTGTACCAGCGTCTAATACTACCTCTCCCCACCCCACCCCACCCCCATCCCCCATCCCCCATCCCCATACAACCAGCTGATGACCGAGTGTCACATTATTGATCGTCGTATCAGTCAGATCTTCTCGTGGATATGGAACGGTCTCGAGCTACTAATTGATATTTTTTAGAATTCCCGTAGCTAAACCTCATCTACATTTCATACTGATTTTATTCCACGTTGGTCAATGCAATGTCATTGTCCGCTCAAGCAATATCTTCGCCCTAATGTTCCAAGAACAAGCCAGAGCTATGGTCTCCTTAAAGATGAACACTGGCTGTGCAGAGTTGCGTAACTTAGGCGTGACAGAATCCTATGATCTAAGGTTGAAATCCCTGATTATGCTTGGTCAGCAACCATGGTCGATGGTTTTACCAAAGTGGTGAGCGTCTGAGACCTGCCTAACTTCGGGCTTTCCTCCCACATTAAGCTGACACGCCGTGATATAACTGGAATAATGTTCAACACGGCGTTCAAAACACTCACTCGCTCATCCATTTGTTCAACCGTAGTCCACCTATTTATTCAGATAGGGTCCGCCATGTTACACATACCCGTGAGGATCACTCTTATCTACATCTTTTATTCCAACTGGTGTATCCCTTTTAAACAAATATCAAAGTTATTATAAACGGTTTTTTGTCCTTGCTACAACTTATATCTGTATCACTATGTCCATGTCCAATATATACATCCTTGCTAGGTCCCATGTCTGTATCTCTATGTCCATGTCCCATATATACATCCTTGCTACGTCCCTTGTCTGTATCTCTATGTCCATGTCCCATATATACATCCTTGCTACGTCCCATGTCTGCATCTCTATGTCCATGTCCCATATATACATCCTTGCTACGTCCCATGTCTGCATCCCTATGTCCATGTCCCATATATACATCCTTGCTACGTCCCATGTCTGCATCCCTATGTCCATGTCCCATATATACATCCTTGCTACGTCCCTTGTCTGTATCTCTATGTCCATGTCCCATATATACATCCTTGCTACGTCCCATGTCTGCATCTCTATGTCCATGTCCCATATATACATCCTTGCTACGTCCCATGTCTGCATCCCTATGTCCATGTCCCATATATGCATCCTTGCTACGTCCCATGTCTGCATCTCTATGTCCATGTCCCATATATACATCCTTGCTACGTCCCTTGTCTGTATCTCTATATCCATGTCCCATATATACATCCTTGCTACAACTTATGTCTGTATCTCTATGTCCATGTCCCATATATACATCCTTGCTACGTCCCTTGTCTGTATCTCTATGTCCATGTCCCATATATACATCCTTGCTACGTCCCATGTCTGCATCTCTATGTCCATGTCCCATATATACATCCTTGCTACGTCCCATGTCTGCATCCCTATGTCCATGTCCCATATATACATCCTTGCTACGTCCCATGTCTGCATCCCTATGTCCATGTCCCATATATACATCCTTGCTACGTCCCTTGTCTGTATCTCTATGTCCATGTCCCATATATACATCCTTGCTACGTCCCATGTCTGCATCTCTATGTCCATGTCCCATATATACATCCTTGCTACGTCCCATGTCTGCATCCCTATGTCCATGTCCCATATATGCATCCTTGCTACATCCCATGTCTGTATCTCTATGTCCATGTCCCATATATACATCCTTGCTACGTCCCATGTCTGCATCTCTATGTCCATGTCCCATATATACATCCTTGCTACGTCCCATGTCTGTATCTCTATGTCCATGTCCCATATATACATCCTTGCTACATCCCATGTCTGTATCTCTATGTCCATGTCCCATATATACATCCTTGCTACGTCCCATGTCTGTATCTCTATGTCCATGTCCCATATATACATCCTTGCTACGTCCCATGTCTGCATCTCTATGTCCATGTCCCATATATACATCCTTGCTACATCCCATGTCTGTATCTCTATGTCCATGTCCCATATATACATCCTTGCTACGTCCCATGTCTGCATCTCTATGTCCATGTCCCATATATACATCCTTGCTACGTCCCATGTCTGCATCCCTATGTCCATGTCCCATATATGCATCCTTGCTACATCCCATGTCTGTATCTCTATGTCCATGTCCCATATATACATCCTTGCTACGTCCCATGTCTGCATCCCTATGTCCATGTCCCATATATGCATCCTTGCTACGTCCCATGTCTGCATCTCTATGTCCATGTCCCATATATACATCCTTGCTACGTCCCATGTCTGCATCTCTATGTCCATGTCCCATATATACATCCTTGCTACGTCCCATGTCTGCATCCCTATATCCATGTCCCATATATACATCCTTGCTACATCCCATGTCTGTATCTCTATGTCCATGTCCCATATATGCATCCTTGCTACGTCCCTTGTCTGTATCTCTATGTCCATGTCCCATATATACATCCTTGCTACATCCCATGTCTGTATCTCTATGTCCATGTCCCATATATGCATCCTTGCTACGTCCCTTGTCTGTATCTCTATGTCCATGTCCCATATATACATCCTTGCTACGTCCCATGTCTGTATCTCTATGTCCATGTCCCATATATACATCCTTGCTACGTCCCATGTCTGTATCCCTATGTCCATGTCCCATATATACATCCTTGCTACAACTTATGTCTGTATCTCTATGTCCATGTCCCATATCTACATCCTTGCTACGTCCCTTGTCTGTATCTTTATGTCCATGTCCCATATATACATCCTTGCTACAACTTATGTCCCATATCTACATCCTTGCTACGTCCCATGTCTGCATCTCTATGTCCATGTCCCATATATACATCCTTGCTACAACTTATGTCCCATATCTACATCCTTGCTACGTCCCATGTCTGTATCTCTATGTCCATGTCCCATATATACATCCTTGCTACGTCCATGTCTGTATCACTATGTCCATGTCCCATATATGCATCCTTGCTACGTCCCATGTCTGTATCTCTATGTCCATGTCCCATATATACATCCTTGCTACGTCCCATGTCTGTATCTCTATGTCCATGTCCCATATATACATCCTTGCTACAACTTATGTCTGTATCTCTATGTCCATGTCCCATATATACATCCTTGCTACGTCCCATGTCTGTATCTCTATGTCCATGTCCCATATATACATCCTTGCTACGTCCCTTGTCTGCATCTCTATGTCCATGTCCCATATATACATCCTTGCTACGTCCCATGTCTGTATCTCTATGTCCATGTCCCATATATACATCCTTGCTACAACTTATGTCTGTATCTCTATGTCCATGTCCCATATATACATCCTTGCTACGTCCCATGTCTGTATCTCTATGTCCATGTCCCATATATACATCCTTGCTACGTCCCATGTCTGCATCTCTATGTCCATGTCCCATATATGCATCTTTGCTACGTCCCATGTCTGTATCTCTATGTCCATGTCCCATATATACATCCTTGCTACGTCCCATGTCTGCATCCCTATGTCCATGTCCCATATATACATCCTTGCTACGTCCCTTGTCTGTATCTCTATGTCCATGTCCCATATATGCATCCTTGCTACGTCCCTTGTCTGTATCTTTATGTCCATGTCCCATATATACATCCTTGCTACGTCCCTTGTCTGTATCTTTATGTCCATGTCCCATATATACATCCTTGCTACAACTTATGTCCCATATCTACATCCTTGCTACGTCCCATGTCTGCATCTCTATGTCCATGTCCCATATATGCATCCTTGCTACAACTTATGTCCCATATCTACATCCTTGCTACGTCCCTTGTCTGTATCTCTATGTCCATGTCCCATATCTACATCCTTGCTACGTCCCATGTCTGCATCTCTATGTCCATGTCCCATATATACATCCTTGCTACAACTTATGTCCCATATATACATCCTTGCTACGTCCCATGTCTGTATCTCTATGTCCATGTCCCATATATGCATCTTTGCTACGTCCCTTGTCTGTATCTCTATGTCCATGTCCCATATATGCATCCTTGCTACGTCCCTTGTCTGTATCTCTATGTCCATGTCCCATATATGCATCCTTGCTACGTCCCTTGTCTGTATCTTTATGTCCATGTCCCATATATACATCCTTGCTACAACTTATGTCCCATATATACATCCTTGCTACGTCCCTTGTCTGTATCTCTATGTCCATGTCCCATATATGCATCCTTGCTACGTCCCATGTCTGCATCTCTATGTCCATGTCCCATATATACATCCTTGCTACAACTTATGTCTGTATCTCTATGTCCAAGTCCCATATATGCATCCTTGCTACAACTTATGTCTGTATCCCATAGCACATTTTCCTCCGTACAATATCGACCCCTGGATTGTCTGGTCCAGACTTGATCATTTACAGGTCGCCGTCATATAGCTGGAATATAGCTGAGTGAGGCGTTAAACAACAAACAATCAAACATGCAGAACACATACAGTTTCCATCTCCTATCAGTAGAATATTTTTCTTTCTGAAATAGTCTATTTAATAAAACAATGTTACATGTAGTTTTAGAAGTGACATATTTTAATTCGAGAAAATAGACATTGCTCAGAATGATTACAAAATACTTGCACCACATATTCATGCTACCTCCATCAAGAACACACACACACGTCTTGGAATTCGCACAAAAACAGGAAGCTTTTACAGGAGGCAATTTTAGCATCGTATCTGTCAAATGAATACCTGACTACTTAGGCGTGGAATTCCACACTATCGACAAAGCCCCTAAACGGTTCATATCGTTTCCAAGCACGTCATTGCCCGTTCGTCCATAGTAACAGATCTGTTGGTAGTTTCCGTAATTGAGCATCCTTCCTAGAAACCGGCTAGAGTACTGTATCCGCCACATCTGTCATGCATTCTGTCGCTGCAGCAAGAACCAGAGTGCCCGCCCCTGGTACCGTGAAGACGACTCGGAGGAGAGGAATGCGAAGGCGAGGAAGGCGTTTGAAGCGGTCATGACGGTGACACTACGGAAACCAGACAGTCCTGAGTATCACAACTTCTCCGAGGAGGTGAAAAGAAGAGCGAGCCTAATGTACAAGAATTTCACATATGGGGAGGAAGAGGTAACAGCTTTATTACATCGTATATGCTGTATGAGTGAGTGAGTGAGTGAGTGAGTGAGTAAGTGAGTGAGTGTGAAGACAAAGTTTCAGAACGACCATTTTTATTCCACGAAATATAACGAGCCTAATACTATACATTTTATGAGAGAGTTTTTCCACGAAATAGTCATTGTTTCATGTTTAACTATAGAATTAACAGATTCGGTTTTCTGGAAATATAGTATATGAAAGAATATAAAAGCAATCCTTAAGACCTGAACAAGATTTTGACCCAGCAACTGAATTATGGTATGAGAATAAAGTAAATTTAAGAATAACTCATATTAAGTAACCATGTATAGCTACAACTTAATGATGGTATGACAATATCCTACATTTAACAGTAACACATAGTAAGTAACCATGAATAGCAACAACTTAATTATTGTATGAAATATCCTACATTTAACAGTAACTCATATTAAGTAACCATGTATAGCTACAACTGAATTATTGTATGACAATATCCTACATTTAACAGTAACACATATTAAGTAACCATGTATAGCAACAAACAAAGTATTGTGTGACAATAGCCTACATTTAACAGTGACACATATTAAGAAGTAATCAAGTACAGCATAACTTAATTATTGTATGACAATGTCGTACATTTAACAGTAACACATATTAAGTAACCATGTATAGCAACAACTTAATTATTGTATGAAATATCCTACATTTAACATAAACAAATATTAAGTAAGAATGTATAGCTACAACTGAATTATTGTATGACAATATCCTACATTTAACAGTAACTCATATTAAGTAACCATGTATAGCAACAAACAAAGTATTGTGTAACAATAGCCTACATTTAACAGTGACACATATTAAGAAGTAATCAAGTATAGCAACAACTTAATTATTGTATGACAATGTCGTACATTTAACAGGAAATCATATTAAGTAGCCATGTATAGAAACAACTGAATATGACAATATCCTACATTAATAACAATTAACACATATTAACAGTAAAGATTGAGATCGTGTTTTTCCCCTCACCAATGCAACAAAGTTGTGAAACATCCAACATAACTGTGAGTGAGTATGGTTTAACGCCTCTATTTTGGCATGATGAACGAACGCTTTAACCACAAGCTTAAGGCTCCCCCACCACCCCTACAACATATCTGACTGCCTAGGAACAATATGTAACAATGTTTTTGTTAGAGCATTAGATTCAGACACGGACGTACATCTTTGACTCCGACACGTCATGAACGACATTTCAGCTCAGACACATCAGTCAAGTTGAGTAACAAATGTGATCCAACACTGATGCTGCCTACGCAAAATGTATTGAAAAGAAATGAAAGTATTTGTAAGTATTAGATCCACACGTCAGGAGCGACATTTCAGCTCCGACAAATTATCTGACATAATTAATATGTTCTGTCAAATCCTGAACTGATTGAGCAAGTCTTTCACAATATCGAATTGAATGAGAAAAGTTTACATTACTGAACCTAATGTTAGTACTGTTGAAGTTAAATATCACCGACCCTGCTAACGAGCTTACGTATATCAGCTTGATAAAAACAAGACGTAGAATTAGACACAAGATACGTGACACCAAAGTCACCTGACTGGTAAAACTAGGTAATTCGATTGAACAAACCCCATCGCATTGGTTATCAAATGTTGGCACTTAGGTTCTCGTGGCAGTGAGCTCTAAAACAAAACATTAATGCCGTCTTTCAAAGATGGCTTCAAAGTGAGATTAAATTCTCCCGGTAACTCCTCACAGGGCATCCCGAAAGTTCAACAGGATATAGGCCGCCAGGTCTTGACATGTTCAATAAGATCTCTTGATTCTGAGGCGCCGCGGTTGTTCTTTTCAGACCTGTTTTTTAGACGAAAAGCAAAAGATTTATATAAAACACGCTTTACAGTGCGTGACTTTATTGTACTTTAAATGAACTTGAGATGTTTGTTGTTTACGTATGATGTCATATGGACATATTGACATGAAACCAAATTTCAAATGATGTTTTATATGATTCTTGTTAGTCTCTGAGTGCGACCCGTGATTGGTTAGGATTGGTCTTTATCAACCCGGGCTCGCTGACTTGGTTGATGCATGTCATCGTATCCCAATCGGTGCTCATGATATCAATCACTGGATTATCTGGTCTAGACTCCATTATTTACAGACCGCTGTCATACAGCTTGAGCATTGCTGAGTGCGGCGTTAATTACAAATAAACAACAAGGAGAATATAACACCAGCAGTAACCATCTTTGATGGTGGCTAAAATAACACAAACAGGAAATAGTTATTTGATGGTGCTGTATTTAAAACGGGAATCAAAGTTGTGCCTTTAGGCCCTTTGAAGCTTTTCTTAGACTGTTTTCAGACTGGTATCGTTTTGGCTATGCTCGTAATGTTTTTGCCAAATCCAATTTTTAAGTGTAAACTTTCTTTTGACCGGAAATTTAGTACATCCTTTATGTCCATTGTCGAGATACAGAAATCAGATATGCTGTCAAAACTACTTTGATCGTTATTATTGCTTTGAACTGTATTTGAATAATATCAGAGCGTGTCAGTTATGCAGGTTTTATAGTGCTAGCATACTTTTACGATGAATAAGCCACTCAGACACAGTGTGCTGACTCTGAGTCGACCAGTCCTTCTATCACCCCTTAAAGCAGCACATCAGGCACGGAAACAACAAGAACCATATTTTGATATGACGCGGTCGGGAACGAACCATACCCTGTCCGCACTCCAGGCAGTCTTTAAAGCTGCACGTCAGGCACGGAAACAACAAGTACCATATTTTGATATGACGCGGTCGGGGAACGAACCATACCCTGTCCGTACTCCAGGCAGTCCGTCTATCACCCCTTAAAGCCGCACGTCAGGCATGGAAACAACAAGAACCATATTTTGATATGACGCGGTCGGGGAACGAACCATACCCTGTCCGTACTCCAGGCAGTCCCTCTATCCATGACACCATGAGCGCCGGATTAGTTTGTAACGAATCCCTACAAGTAACGGTAACATGGAACAGCACCAAACATGGGAGCCACGTTTTCCCTTCACCGATGGACGTAACTGAAATGTGTAGTTGTAAGTATTAGACACACAGACGTATAAGTGATCTTTCAGCTACGACAAATTAACTGACGTAATTCATACATTCTGTCAAATCCTGGACTAATTTATGAAATCTTTCACAATTAACCGAGTTAAATGAGGAAAGTGACATTACGGAGTATAAGTATTAGCTATTGTTGCTATGTATCACATGACCCTGCTAACAAGATTTAAACAAGACTTAGATACAAAGTAAATTCTGTTAGACACGAGTCCTTTGTAATCTGATTTGAAAAACTCGGTAACCCCAAAAAGGTTCCATCGGATTGATTATGAAATCTTCGCAAGTAGGTTCTCTGGGCATTATGCTCTAAAATAAAACTTTAATGTCGTATTTCAAAGGTGGCTTGAAAGTGAAATTAAATTATCCCTGCAACTCCTTACAGCACATCCCAGAGATGTAACAGGATATGGGCCGCCATTTCTTTACATGTTCAATTAGATCTCCTGATTCAGAGACGCCACAGGTTGTTCTATTAATGTAGGATTATAGACAACCTTTTAGACCTGTAATCCTCAAATATGTCTATCTCGGACAAAAACATTTAAAACAAATTTTAATGTTGTTTTACAGTGAATGCTTTTTTTGTACTGTAAATTAAATTTAGATGTTTGTTGCTTATGTATAACGTCATATTGACATGTTTATAAGCGATGTATTTGTTCTTTCTTTCAATAATGATCTCTGGTATTAGTGCATGTGCACTCTCCTTTAGACAGACATGCTGCTTAATGTACAGCGTTCTGTTAAAGGAGAAAATAATATCAGTTGAGATATGTGGAATATATTACAAGTTGAATATATTACAAATAGTCAAGAATGTGAATCAGTCCCAAATCGATATGATTTTTTTTGATTGAAAACCTCAGTTTGTGAGATCATATTAAAATTTAGATTAATACTAAAAATATATCACCTGAAAGTTGGTGGAAATGTTGCCGTTATGTTAATAAAGCGACAAAACCCTTTCTATATCCAGTTTTGTTTGGGCGTCCCATGCCATATTGATGCTATAATTCCTATATGAGGCAACAGTTTGTCTGGGAGTTCTATACCACCAATGCTATAGTTTCTGATTCCATGTGAACAGTACTGTTCTCATTTATGACACATTGATGCACTAATACTTTACTTCAGGCTCAAAGTTGTATTGGGGCGTCCTATGCCATATTGATGCTATAATTCATCTATGAGGCAACAGTTTGTCTGGGAGTTCTATACCACCAATGCTATAGTTTCTGATTCCATGTGAACAGTATTGTTTACATTTATGACACATTGATGAACTAATACTTTACTTCAGGCTCAAAGCTGTATTGGGGCGTCCTATGCCATATTGATGCTATAATTCCTACATAAGGCAACAATTTGTTTGGAAGTTCTATACCACCAATGCTATAGTTTCTGATTCCATGTGAACAGTATTGACACATTGATGCAGTAATACTTTACTTCAGACTCAAGGCTGTATTTGGGCGTTCTATGCTATCATTCCTAATTGAATGTGAACAGTTTTGTTTGGGAGCTCCATGCCACATTAATGCTATAATTCTTATTTCAGGTGAACAGTTTTGTTGGTGCATTCCATGACGCGGTGATCCTGTATGCTCTGGCCCTGAACGAGACACTCGAGGCTAACGGCTCTATCTCTGACGGTGTGGCAATCACACGGCGCATGTGGAACAGGACATTTGAAGGTCAGTAGCGACCTGGTACACTGTCTTCCTGGGTTAATATTCCGTACACGGCTAGGCGACCTCATCTACAAGCTGTCGTCTTAGCATAACGGCACATATAGTCTACAAGCTGTCATCTTAGCAGAATGGTATATATAGTCTACAAGCTGTCGTCCTAGCATAACAGCACATATAGTCTGCAAGCTGTCGTCTTAGCATAACGGCACATATAGTCTACAAGCTGTCGTCTTAGCAGAATGGTACATATTGTCTGCAAGCTGTCGTCTTAGCATAACGGCACATATAGTCTGCAAGCTGTCGTCTTAGCAGAATGGTACATATTGTCTACAAGCTGTCGTCCTAGCATAACAGCACATATAGTCTGCAAGCTGTCGTCTTAGCATAACGTCACATATTGTCTGCAAGCTGTCGTCTTAGCAGAATGGTAATATTGTCTACAAGCTGTCGTCTTAGCATAACGGCACATATTGTCTGCAAGCTGTCGTCTTAGCATAACAGCACATATAGTGTACAAGCTGTCGTCTTAGCAGAACGGTACATATTGTCTGCAAGCTGTCGTTTTAGCAGAATGGTAATATTGTCTGCAAGCTGTCGCCTTAGCATAACGTCACATATAGTCTGCAAGCTGTCGTCTTAGCATAACAGCACATATAGTCTGCAAGCTGTCGTCTTAGCATAACAGCACATAGTCTGCAAGTTGTCGTCTTAGCATAACGGCACATATAGTCTGCAAGCTGTCGTCTTAGCATAACGGCGCATGTAGTCTGCAAGCTGTCGTCTTAGCATAACAGCACATATAGTCTGCCAGCTGTCGTCTTAGCATAACAGCACATATAGTCTGCCAGCTGCCTTAGCATAACGTCAAATATACTCTGCAAGCTGTCGTCCTAGCATAACGACATATATAGTCTGCAAGCTGTCGTCTTAGCATAATGGCACATATAGTCTGCAAGCTGTCGTCTTAGCATAACAGCACATATAGTCTGCCAGCTGCCTTAGCATAACGTCACATATTATCTGCAAGCTGTCGTCTTAGCAGAACGGTACATAAAGTCTGCAAGCTGTCGTCTTAGCATAACAGCACATACAGTATGCAAGCTGTCGTCTTAGCACAACAGTACATACAGTCTGCAAGGTGTCGTCTTTGCATGACAGTACCTAATCATAGTCTGCAAGGTGTCGTCTTAGCATAACAGCACATACAGTATGCAAGCTGTCGTCTTAGCATAACAGTACATACAGTCTGCAAGGTGTCGTCTTTGCATGACAGTACCTAATCATAGTCTGCAAGCTGTCGTCTTAGCATAACAGCACATACAGTGTGCAAGCTGTCGTCTTAGCATAACAGTACATACAGTCTGCAAGGTGTCGTCTTTGCATGACAGTACCTAATCATAGTCTGCAAGCTGTCGTCTTAGCATAACAGCACATACAGTGTGCAAGCTGTCGTCTTAGCATAACAGTACATACAGTCTGCAAGGTGTCGTCTTTGCATGACAGTACCTAATCATAGTCTGCAAGCTGTCGTCTTAGCATAACAGCACACATAGTCTACAAGCTGTCGCCTTAGCATAACAGTACATACAGTCTTCCAGCTTCTTTCTCAGCATAACGGTACATAAAGTCTGAATGCTGTTATTTTCGCATCACGGTACATACCGTCTGCAAGGTATCTCTGCAAATTTCAAGTAAATCTGATATCATACCTGTCTTCAGTTTAGTGGAGGAGACGAGAAAATGAAATAAGATTTTAAATTGGTAACCCCATACACATTGCTGCATCTCTGAGGAACAGGATATAGTCTGGCGTAACTCCACTCCAGATTACGTTCGCCATGACTTGAAATTAATGTCAGACCTAGAAATAGATGACATATTGCACAGCGAACAGGGAACGGGTACGGGGGATATCCATTCCTGCACGCCACGTCTACAGATTACGACTAGGGCATCACTGACAGATGCTGTTCATGGTTTGATGTTCTTCCTTATGGGGATACGGTAAGATGGCAGATGGAATTCATTTCAAATATATGCCCTAATCAAGTTGAAGATCAAATGTACATGACAGCGATAGGGTTTCAATGGAGAGATCATTCTAGATACTGACAGAATGTTTTATGTAATTTTGTTTCTGTTAGTTATTGAAGTTTATGTTATTTTTCGCAGAAAAGTTTTGTTTTGGTTTAGATCAAGTTGCGCTCAGTCATCGCTGCCATTGATGGATATTGTTAACAAAACTCATGGAGAGATGCATGGGGCTACGAACACAGAAACCTAATTAGGTCTAAACACAGGTCCCTGGCACACCCATGAAATAATGTAGCACTTGTATATAATTGCATATAATGCGGGGGGATATAGCGATCAGCCAGTCTGTCTGTCCGTCCGTCCGTCCGTCTGTCCGTCCCTAATCATTTCCTTTTCCGGGGCAGAATTGGAAAACCATTCAGTGTATATGATCGAAACTTGGCAAATCTATCAGGCACATACTGAAGTGGTGCCTTTTGATAAAAAAAAATAAGAATTTTTTTTTTTACAATTTTTATGGAAAGAAGTTGGACCTAGACTCCATTGGGGAACGGGTTCGTTTCCGGGCCAGAATTCGAAAACCATTCAGTGGGTAAACAATGTATGCTTCTTAAAGAACATTCAACTGTTGACTCATTACATACAGAATTGCACATTTACTAGTGGTTACTTTACAGACAGCTGCCGGGGGGGGGGGGTATGTCATCTTTCTGATGACTCTTGTTTCCTTTAACAAACAACACACAAGTAACACTTATTCTACCACTAGAAGGGGGGTGGGGTAGCCTAGCGGTTACAGCGTTCACGGGGTTCGATTCTCCACATGGGTACATCACGTGAAGCCCGTTCCTTGTGTCCCCCATTGTGAGATAGCTGGAATGTTGCCAAATGCTGCGTGAAACCCAACTCACTAACTCGACCATAAAAACTAAAATTGGTAAAATCACGTCTGCAGGAACAACGCCAACACCAATACCCCAAGAACTTAACGTTGCAGTAGTCTCATGCATAGTGTGATGTCCTGTGTCATAAACCAAGGCAGAGTCGAGGTCTAATGTGGAAAGAATAGGAATCTGGCTCATTTAGCCTGTACCACGTGTCGGGCACTGATCACTCGCTTACAAAAAGCTTCCTTGCGGATTGCGGCAAAGCCCGACTCCGTGATTGCTATTAGCTGATTGGGAAGTCTGTGTGCTTGGAGGAATTACAGAACTGCCTGCAGTGGTATCTGTGACCCCATCGTGTTGGCCAGTTGTACACCAGGGGGAGGGGGAGTGGTTGGGGGCAAGGGGTGCTTCTCCTTTGTCTTGTCTTTGGTATTACTAATCGGTTCCATCTCTTATCTTGGGTATTGGCAGAATGTGCTGCTGTAATGAAGATATTGAATATTAGTCCATGGGAGTGTCACGTGTCCTTGGCGTTTGTGTTGTGACCTTGACAGGCCCACGTGGCTGAGATAGGAGACTGTATTGTCGTCGTCTTGATGGTGTGGATAGGCCCACGTGGCTGAGATAGGTGGCTGTATTGTCGTCTTGATGGTGTAGATAGGCTCACCTGGCTGAGATAGGAGACTGTATTGTCGTCGTCTTGATGGTGTAGACAGACCCACGTGGCTGAGATAGGAGTCTGTATTGTCGTCGTCTTGATGGTGTAGATAGGCCCACGTGGCTGAGATAAGAGGTTGTATTGTCGTCGTCTTGATGGTGTAGATAGGGATGGGTGCAGTTGCGCTCCAGTTACCGGGCTTCATCTTCTTACCAGTTCTCCTACTGCTTCCTGTAGTGATGACAGTAACTCACTCACTCACTCACTCACTCACTCACTCACTCACTCACTCACTTGACCACTCACTTACTCACTCACTCACTCATATAAAGAAGGTGAGTTTCCACAGGGGTATATCTAGACCGGCTACTATGCACTACAATTACTACATCAAGCACTTAACGTTTCAGGTATCACCGGCACAGTCAGCATCGACGACAACGGCGACAGGAACGCAGACTACTCCCTGCTTGACCTCAACCCCAAAACTGACCGCTTTGAGGTGAGTACCAGCACTCACACACATCTGGACTAGGGGGAGTCTCGGATTACAGAGATAGGTGTATATGTACTTATACAAGGTCATGGTATCAACACTCACAGACATCTGGACTAGGCGGAGTCTCGGATTACAGAGATAGGTGTATATGTACTTACACAAGGCCATGGTATCAACACTCACAGACATCTGGACTGGCGGAGTCTCGGATTACAGAGATAGGTGTATATGTACTTACACAAGGCCATGGAACCGAGAAGACCCGGGTTACAACTGGTCTTGAGCAACCAATGTTTGTCGTAAGCAGCAACTAACGGGATCAGGTGGTCAGGCTCGCTAACTTGGTTAATGCATGTCATCGCATCCCAATTGAATGGATCGATGCTCATGATGTCAATCACTGGATCGTCTGTTTATTTACAGGCCGCCGTATGCTATAAATGATTTTGGTTTTCCTTCAATATCTTTTACGCAATGGCACGGCTTGCTGAAAATCGATCTCTAAGCGCCGTGGGTATGCTGCAAACAGGAATGGAGCAGCAGGAGTTTAGGGGCTGTATTGCCATGTTTCTCCAGACCTCTCCCTCAGAGAACATGTCTGGGAAGAGATGGAACGACGCCTCCGACAGGACCAGAACCAGTCGGCAACTCGAGCTCGGTTGGTCAATCTTTGGTTAACATTAACATCTCCCAGGCTGTTTTCAATCATCTGGTGTTTTCAGTGACCCGCGCTGTCTCGCCTGTATCAACGCAAATGGTGGTCACACCCTATATCGACATTGTCGATTGAGTTACAACACGCCTCTTTGAGGATCTCCTGTCACATATTTGGCTGTGTCAAGGAATTGTTTCGCTAAAATATTAATCACATGAATGAACAAATATTTGTTTTGTTCAATAACATATCATTTACACCACTTTATATGAAACGTTAACATAGTTACTTTTTCCGCTAGTATATATCTAGTGTCTTATAGATTTGATTAATTTTATACGCAGGTACTCTGAGCAACAGCATGCAGCAACCTTTGCACTTTGAATGTAGAAATATAGCGCACTGATGATCAAATTGTGTATCATTTGTATTCTCAACTATTTCTGTTTCTATTTTCTCCCAATCGACCCCTCTCATTGATGCCAGGTACATGGTTTTTGTCTTTGTATATTCAGGGTTAGGGTTAGTGTTAGGGTTAGGGTTGATGCCAGGTATATGGTTTTTGTCTTTGTATATTCAGGGTTAGGGTTAGTGTTATGGTTAGGGTTGATGCCAGGTATATGTTTTTTGGCTTTGTATATTTCAGGTTGTAGCCAACTATTATGGAAGCAAGAAACGGTATGAGCCAGTTCCGGGCCGATCCATTCACTGGGCAGGAGGTAGACTCACGCCCCCACCTGACACCCCTGAGTGTGGCTTCGACGGGTCCAAGTGTCCCCCTGAAGGTACACACTCCTTGATCATACGTCCATGTCAGAATGATGAGATCTGATTGGTCCATTTGATCTTGATAAAATACTATGTAAACCGCCTTGGAGGGTATAAATGTCTCAGCGAGGGAATAAATCTCTTATACCCCGCCACGAGCAAGGAAGGCTGCACGTGAATTTCTGGGAGGCAGACAATATCCCTTATTCCCCGCTTCAAAAGAAAAAGCCTCCAGCTTGAGGTACAAAATCTAGCGCGGGACACATAAAACCTAAAGTACCCCTCGTGATCCTGCTACAACATATAGCATGCTAGCTCCAGCTGTCTGTTGTATTAAACACTGTTGTACCACTGTCTCCGTGGTATAGTGGATAGAGTGTCTGTCCGGAGAGAGGAAGGTGGTTGATTTGATGCCCTGGTCGTGTCTTACCAAAATACTTCTAAAGATGGTATTTGTTGTTACCCTGCCTGAAGCTTCGTATGAAGGGCATAAAACAAGGACTGGACAGCTTGGAGTCAGTATGCTGTGTCTGAGTGGGTGTCCATGCCAAACTGTCACATGGTATCTCAATGGGCTAGCACTTTAAAACTAGCATTAGTCCTGTCTAGTACAAGCAGCCACACACGTGCATTCACGTCACTGTATTCAGGTGTATACAATTACACCCCACTTCTACATTTGTTCCATAGCAATACACATCCTCCTTTGTCTATATCAACAGAACCCTTCCCTGAGTACGGCATCGTCATCATCGTGCTCGGCTCCATCCTCCTCATCGTCCTGGTCGCCGTCTTCTTCATCTACAGGTGAGTGGAATCAATGAATCCTCGGTTATCTAGTATAGTAATCCCATTCTGTAAGGGTCACCACCCTGGAGTATTGGGTGTCGAGGGATAGGGGTCTCTTGACATGCTAGATCGTCTTACAAAATCATGTGGGTCAAAAACAATTTCCATATCTATGTCAGAGAGAAAAAACTGTATGTTTTGATAAAATGAAAAAATATTCTCTTTCAAAAGCATTTCCCAGCTTCATTCTTTTCAAAATAATGTCGATGAATATTTGGCCAAAAATGTTCCTTTGTGTTTACATCTTCTGTTCACAAAGATGGGGTCCAGACATATCTACTAGTTTGAAGTAAGCAGCTTGCGGTGACCTTGACCTTACTTCCATCAATTACATCTATCACATGGGTCAGTTCATCCTACACACCTAAATGACTTGATTTGGTCATACTGTTATGACCACTTAGATATGAACCAAGCGAATACTTTGCGGGCATTTATGCGTGTACTTTCATCGCATCTATTTCCGGTTCTATATTCAGGCACATCCGGTTAGAAGCGGAACTTGCTGAAATGAACTGGAGAGTGAGGTGGGAGGACATCTTGTTTGGCTCTCCGGAGAAGAACCGGAAGCTCGAGCGCCAAGGAAGTCGTTTGAGTATAAACAGGGTATGTAGATATTTTGAGCCCACCAAATTGTGACCGTTAATTCAATAGTTTGATATCTTCTTTGCCACCATACATCTCTCTGTTAATCGAGATTATGATAAGAATTCAAGATGTGTTTGTATGTGTTTATGTGTGAACTTGTTGTTTAAAACCGCACTCAGCAATATTCCAGCTATATGACAGTGGTCTGTTAATAATCGATTCTGGACCAGACAATCCAGTGATTGACATCATGAGCATTGATCCACGCAGTTGGGATGCGATGACATGCATCAACCAAGTCAGCGAGTTTGACCACCCGATCCCGTTAGTCGCCTCTTAGACAAGAATAGTCGTCTTTTACGGCAAGCATGGGTGGCTCAAGACCTATACTACCCCGGATCTTCATGGGTCTATTCAGAATGTGTTACCATATGCATAATGTTTATAATGTCTATTCTCTTGTTTCATCAGTGATACGGAATAAAAAAAACATATGGATATATTTTAAGGACGGGAACTGTCAAAACGAGTGATAAATATGGCTTGATGTTGTATTGCCTTAAGACAACACGCGCACCATTGACATGTTTAGTGATGCATCATGTCCTCGAGATATCAATGCCCTGCTTTAAGAGGCGATAATTGATAAAATGTCAAATGTTTCATTGCATGAATTGACTTTGTAACGTCGTTATTGATGCTGACACTCTCATCTATCAGTTTGGCATATCAAACCCAAACAGACTTATAATGTCATTTTCAAGAAGCCCTTTTCTCAACAGTACCAGAGAGATAGGATTAACCTAAAAAAATATTAACATCCGGCGATGTTAAAGCCACTGATCGCCCGTACTCCCACAGAAAATACTCGTGGCACACGCTGACACTCAAACCACTATAGTCCGTCCAACATCAGACAGCTTCGTCTCCAAATGGCTTCTTCAAGGACACCCAGCAACTAGTCAGAAGTAAAGCCAATAAGTAACTCCGTCTTCCTGGGGTATATAATCATAGACTCAGAAATTACTCCTGTAGAGGGTTTGGGTCTAATTTGGCCTGTCTGTGAGATGGAGAAGCTGTGGTGAGAAAAGCTTTCAAGTATACCAACTTCAAAGACTTCACTCCGCTCATTCATAATGGCAAGTACTCCCGGAGTTCTGTATGATAGGCGGTGTGTGATCCGAATATTGGTTTGAGCTAGGAAGAATTCGAAAAAGAAAACCAAGTCAATCTGTGTTCTTGATTTGAAATAGAATTCTTTCCATGAATAAATGACAGAGGAAGATGTTTGTGGTCCCTCTTAGGACACATGGGCCGTAATTTGCAGTGCAGAGTTGCCTCCCTTACCATTAATAGGATCCGTGTGTTATTGACTTTGTTGCAGCTGTGATGAGGACATTGGGTGCTTCATGTCCAGGTCTTGTCTGTCAGATAGGGAACTGTCACTGACACTGTTCATTAGATCATAGTTACGATTATCACGATGACAGCAGGTGTTTGACCAGATAGAGAATGTGTGACACTGGTGACAAACCCAGTAATAAAGGTGACACCAGGTGTTTGACCAGATAGAGAACGTGTGTCACTGGTGACGATCCCAGTAATAAAGGTGACACCATGTGTTTGACCAGATAGAGAACGTGTGACACTGGTGACGAACCCAGTAATAAAGGTGACACCAGGTGTTTGACCAGATAGAGAACGTGTGACACTGGTGACGAACCCAGTAATAAAGGTGACACCAGGTGTTTGACCAGATAGAGAATGTGTGTCACTGGTGACGATCCCAATAATAAAGGTGACACCAGGTGTTTGACCAGATAGAGAACGTGTGACACTGGTGACGAACCCAGTAATAAAGGTGACACCAGGTGTTTGACCAGATAGAGAACGTGTGTCACTGGTGACGAACCCAGTAATAAAGGTGACACCAGGTGTTTGACCAGATAGAGAACGTGTGTCACTGGTGACAAACCCAGTAATAAAGGTGACACCAGGTGTTTGACCAGATAGAGTACGTGTGACACTGGTGACGATCCCAGTAATAAAGGTGACACCAGGTGACGATACCAGTAATAATCTCAGCAACAACCCGGATCACTGTGAATTACTACAGAGCATATTTATAGTGACAGTGTTAACACCAGGTGCTCGCTATCTGACGAGTGTTCTCAAGGCAACAAACACATAGTGTTGTCATAAACTTAAGTGAAACTGATCACCAAAAAGTTACTTTCAGTGAGCAATATACATGCTCATATCGAAAATCAGTCAAATAATTGTCATCCTTGGCACATCAACACCTACCAGATATAGAACAGACTCAGGTTTCGAAAAACTAATAATGTTGCTATTTCAATTTAATATTTCTCAAATGTTTTCCTTCATATTTTCCAGAAATATTCCTACGCCAGTTCGTGTTCTGTTGATACTATCGCCGTCCATCTGAGTGACGTTGGCTGCCGACAACTCTTCACCAAAACTGGATATTACAAGGTGAGACCCCTCGGCTCAACATTACAGTGTTCATTATCGTCTCAGAGAGCCTTGATTTGTGTCATAGGCAGGGGTCCCCTGAAGACACATTGATTTTCAAAAAACACGGTGATGTGACATAATGTTTGATATTCTGACTGACTCTGCCATTACGTCATTGCCAGGGAAATGTATATCAAAATGCAGTTACTTGCTTGACGTTGAACTATTTCTGACACAGCTCTGAATCGAATGTTAGGTCAGAATGGGTTTTCTTAGCCTAACAAATATAGACTCATTAGTCTATTTTGATAGATCCTTTGAACTTCTGCCTAACCCCTAGTCAAAATGCCGGGGAAACAGTTGAAAAAGTGGCTTATATTGTGAAACTTTCAGTCATTTTACACATTGACTGTAACATATACCCGTTCAGTCATTTTACACATTGACTGTAAGATATACACGTTCAGTCATTATTCACATTGACTGTAACATATACACGTTCAGTCATTTTACACATTGACTGTAAGATATACACGTTCAGTCATTATTCACATTGACTGTAACAAATACACGTCCAGTCATATTCACATTGACTGTAACATATACACGTCCATGGCCAGTCATTATTCACATTGACTGTAACATATACACGTTCAGTCATTATTCACATTGACTGTAACATATACACGTCCAGTCATTATTCACATTGACTGTAACATATACACGTTCAGTCATTATTCACATTGACTGTAACATATACACGTTCAGTCATTATTCACATTGACTGTAACATATACACATTCGCTCATGATTAAAACACATCTTTGACGTCATTCTATAGTTTGAGCTCTCAATTTTCTAAAGGACCTGTCAGTTAGTTGTGTTCTCTGCCACGGCTATTTAGAACGTGTAAGAATAGGTATGTGTTTTAACTCTCCTTTCCTTAAACATATCAGAGCAGAGTTACTCGGAAATTCCTCTCCGCATACATGCAACAGCTTTGAGGAGCAGCCATTATTTATATAATCAACGAATCGAGAGGGAAGTCGCCATGTATTCAGATAAACAGTATTGCTTCTCTCTTGACACGGTGTGCAGCATGACCGTAGTACAGATTGCTGCAATAATGCCCCTCGATGTTAAGCAAAGATAGTTTGTTGTGTTTCTCATTTATTGAGAGGGTGAGACAGTTTCTACGTATTGTCTTGGCAAGTGTTTGTTTGTTTGTGTGTCATTTAACACTCAGACATATTCCAGCTGTATGGCGGCGGTCTGTAAATAGTCGCTTCTGGACAAGACAATCCAGTGATTGGCATCATGAGCCCGCAATTGGGATACGATGACATGCATCAACCAAGTCAGCGAGCCTGACCACCCGATCCCGTTAGTCGCTTCTTACGACAAGCATAGTCACATCTTAGGACAAGCATTGGTTCCTGAAGTCCTATTCTACCCCGGAATCCCCAGGGGTTTCTAGGTAAATGTGATAAAAAAGGGAACATATGTAGATGTCACGTGTAGTCATGACTCGTCTAACTCAGTTCGTCAATGCTTTGATACAGTCTCCGATAACATGGAAGTCCTTGAGTGGAAATTCCAGTAGTTGATAATCAAACACGTTTCCTAAAATGTGTTGAAGTAATCTTGTGGAGACACAAATGAGACACTCATTTCAAGAAGGGTCAGTCGATGCTGAGTATATCAATAGTATCGACGTAATTTGCATGGCCGTAAATGTGGAGGATCATCTTACCTTATTAGTCTGTCTCTGGTTCCACGTTGGTCCACTATAGTGTCATCGCGATCTAACAACTGCCTGTAGGTCAAATTTAAACTGTGGCATGGTATCTCAGTGGGCGAGCAATAAAGAACTAATTTACCAACAGCCAGCAACCCACACACCACACACCACACACGCGTACCACACACATACACCACACACACACACCACACACGCGTATCACACACACACACACACACACACACACACACACACACACACACACACACACACACACACACACACACACACACCACACACCACACACCACAAACACACACACACCACACACACACACACACACACACATACATACACAAACACAAAAACACACACACACACACACACACGTATCAGGGTTTAGTATCAGATGTAGACATCTCTGGTTCTAAGGTCACTCGTGCGTCACACATATTGTCACCTGACTGTTGACTCGACACAAGATGACACAAGGGAACAAAAGACTTACGCCGTTTCCGACACAAATACCTAGCCGCACTATACCTGGGTTTCCTAATTCCCCAAGGAAATTGCCGCCTGTTAATTCGACTGAGCGTGAACACTGATATGACAGTTTGGAAGGACGTGGAACTATACATGGACGAACCGCTTCACACATCTATGGCGTCACAATATCTCGCCAACAGCTGTATAATCTGCTCTCAAAGATCTGTTTAATATAGTAAGGGATCTCAGGCATCCGACTGCACCAATGTTCATGGTTAATGTCAACGTATAGTGTATTTGGTTCAGATTGGTATTTCATGTATACAATCTCAACACGGTATTTTGTCTAAAAAGGCATGATATTAAAAATATTATAAGAATTTGTTTTTTTACAGAGAAAATAAGCTTCTCAATCTTATCCAAAAATCATTCTAAACCAAGCCGGAAATTAATAGACTTATCTCCACTGGCAAAGCCAGACTCCCCAGGCACTGCGCCATCCGGCGACAGGGGGCGCTTTTCTAATGCGCGTCATTAACTCCCATTGACGACCAATCAGTGAGCGGCAGCTCATCCCCCCTTTAACGAGGCTATTATGACCGGGGATAAGGGGCTTCGGCCAGACAAGAAATGGCACTAATTTCAACAGATAGGTGGAGAATTTGAATAGATATGACAGTATAGCTTCAGCAGGGTATTACCAAAAATTGCAAATTTCTTCCACTCAAAGTAGAAGTTTTCAGCCGAACGTGTCAATATGTATAGTCTGATGTGAATAACAACCTAGCACCGCAGGGCAAGTGCCAATGTCTTCCCATTAGATGCATATTGCGGGTTAAATATGGCAATCTCGCTTGAACATGGGACGAAATAATTAATATGCACCATGTGAACATGTTATAATTTGTCAGACACCATGCCTTTCAATACATGGGGAGACAATTGTGTTTTCTCATTACAAGAAAACCGGAAGTGTCATTATATAGACTAATACACATGCGTCGAAGAGTTGGACGTTTTCGTAATCATTTACTGCGCAATATTTATAACAATGTCGTTATTTGTCGCTGGTTATTTTTTTAATTTTTCTTTAATTAATAGTTTTCTGATGCTTTTAGTTTAACTAAATCCTAAGACGCAATCAGCATATGTGTTACAGTCTATAAGTCAAGTAGGACAGGCAGGGTAACAACAAGTGCCATATTTTAACGTCTTTTGGTACAACGCAACCAGGAATGGAACCACAACTACACCACGGAGGCGGTCTCAGAAATGTATTAAGTCCAAATTTAACTAAAAAACGTATCAACTGAAGGGGAAATATTTCATATAATGAATAAAATTGATATATCATTATTGTATAACAAAAAAAACAACCTTTCAGTATCAGAGACAAAACATATTGTCAGTCAAACAGTCAAAAACTTATTAAATCGCCCTCAGTACCCTACTTTATAAACAAAAACCAATTCAATTATCAACATATTATGGCATAACATTTTATTGCAATATGAAATAACCTGTTTAAAGAGGTTATGCTTTAAATGAAGACCAATTCATGGATTATATTTTCTTGAAAAAGTCATGTATCCTGCCTACACATTCAATTAAATATCCTCAAGCAAAGGTTATTTTCTTATCTTAAAAAAGAACCTTCTCACAAAATCTTAAAAATGATAGTCCATTTTGTTCAATTAAGTGTGAAACGCATACACAAACATGGTTTTACACCATGACAAGGTAAGGTAGCGAAAGTCTTTTTTTGTAAATAATGTCAACTTTGGCATGTGAAGACAGCAGTAAGTTTGTGTGTCATGCTATTCCTCACTCCCGTCAGGAAAATGATATCCTTGGGCTCGTAGTCTTTGAGAATATGTTTTTCAGAATTATATTTTGTTATATTTTTAGATTTTGATTTTGCTATATTTCTTTTAGACGTTGAAATTCCGGATTCAAAGTGGGAATTCCGGAACACGGAAATGTGACCTTTCATGCAGTGTTTATCTCCGTGCGAACAACCGCGTTGAAAACAAGTTCCATTTAATACCCCTTGGCTGTATTATATGTATTATTATTTATATCTTGTTATTTTTTTTTATTATTTTTTTTTTATTTTTTTTTTTTTGGGGGGGGGACGTGTATGAAGTACCTGTCACATAAAATGGCCTTCCGCCCAGGGTAGCAGAAAGCCCATAACATATGTCACAACTTATCAGTACCTCTTAGTGTTTTTTACAGAAAATAACAAACTTCTTGTAATACAACATAAACTATTAACGTCTATTTATCATATTGCAGTAATGGAAAGTACATGGTCCCAAACATTAAAGTCTTAAGTAAAAAACTAAAATTAAAATGACAGCTGCTCCTCATTTTCTAAAAAGTTTATGATACTGCATCCAAGCACCATAGAATTTCTGCTGATGCCCTGTCCTGAAAGCAATATCTTTTTTAATGTTGTATCGTGAAAAAGCTTCCTTTTTATAAACATGAAAATGAGATAGTTTTTTTCAAATTTGCATCTATAAATATCGATTTTTGCAAGTAAAAGTAAGTCGAACACTTAATCTGTTTTTATGTTCTCTTGAACTCCAAAAAGTATCGATTCTGCACAAAATGTCATATTATCATTATAAACATGAAAGCACTGGTCTAACCGTTTATTAATAACAAACATTTAAACACCACATTGTGCTAGCAAATCATAAACTGTGGACATCAATCTGTATTAAACTATTCTGGCTCTTTATGCAACTGGGCCACCTGTCCCCCTGTTGAAGACATAGAGAGAGAGAGTGAGTGAGTTTAACGCCACTTTGAGCAGTGTTCCAGTTACATCACGGCATGTCAGCTTGATGCGGGAGGAAAGCCCGAAGTGATGCAGGTCTTTGGTGATACCTACGAACATGGGTATGGTTCTGACAAACCTAGAAACATTATCAGAAGAACCAGTTTCGAACCCCGAATCAAAGGATTCTGCAACGCCTAAGGGACGCAACTCCGCACAGCAAAATGTGGCGCCTTAGGCTCGTGCCCACAAATTGATCTACATACATGTCATGACAAATCGCCAATGTAATGAAAGTCTCATTTGTTTTTAATTATTTGTTTTGTGTAAAATACATGTGTAGATGTTGGAAAAGTTACAAAATGTTGCCCCTGCCAACATCACAGCAGATACTTAACGCATGTGAACTACCAACATCAGATGAGCTACAGTGCTCTTAGCGTATGTATGTGTAATATCTAGTTAGCTACAGCTCTCCAAACATATCCATTGATACTGTCGGGTGAGCTACAGTGCTCTTAACGTGTGTATGTGTACTATCTGGTTAGCTACAGCTCTCCAAACATATCCATTGATACTCTAGGGTGAGCTACAGTGTTTCTAACATATGTATGTGTAATATCTGGTTAGCTACAGCTCTCGAAACATATCCATTGATACTCTCAGGTGAGCTACAGTGCTTAACGTATGTATGTGTAATATCTGGTTAGCTACAGCTCTCCAAACATATCCATTGATACTGTCGGGTGAGCTACAGTGCTCTTAAGGTATGTATGTGTAATATCTGGTTAGCTACAGCTCTCCAAACATATCCATTGATACTCTCAGGTGAGCTACAGTGCTTAACGTATGTATGTGTAATATCTGGTTAGCTACAGCTCTCCAAACATATCCATTGATACTCTCAGGTGAGCTACAGTGCTTAACGTATGTATGTGTAATATCTGGTTAGCTACAGCTCTCCAAACATATCCATTGATACTCTCAGGTGAGCTACAGTGCTTAACGTGCGTATGTGTAATATCTGGTTAGCTACAGCTCTCCAAACATATCCATTGATACTCTCGGGTGAGCTACAGTGCTCTTAAGGTATGTATGTTTAAGATCGGGTTAGCTACAGCTCTCTAAACTTATCCATTGTTACGCTCGGGTGAGCTACAGTGCTCTTAACATATGTATGTGTACTATCTGGTTAGCTACAGCTCTCCAAACATATCCATTGATACTCTCAGGTGAGCTACAGTGTTTCTAACATATTTTTTGACATGCAGGAGCGAGTGTAGACAGAACTAGACACTGGACATATTTTATCTTAGTGTTATCATTGAGAACTCTTGAAGTCAACTCAATAAGAAAATTCATTTCAAATTCCTATCTACTCATATATAAAAGCTGGACCGTTCACAGTGTGTGACACAGGAGCACAAATATGTAACAGGAACTTGAATTCCAGCTGTAAATGCCATGGCAGAGTTTCATATATTTATCTAAACTCGCTTAGGGGAATAACAAGTGAGCCGTAGTGAGAAAGATGTTTGATAAATGTCAAAGTGAATCAATATTGATTACATAGTTTGCTTTTCAGGGAGCGATTATTGCGGTGAAGCTGGTGGAAAGAACGAGTATTGGCATCAGCAAGCCCCTCCTCCTGGAGATCAAGAGGGTGAGTGATGCTGTAGTGATGTAGGTCTTGTGGATGTCTGTGAGAATAACATTGGGCAAGCCCCTCCTCCTGGAGATGAAGAGTGTGAGTGATGCTGTAGTGATGTAAGTCTTGTGGATGTCTGTGAGAATAACATTGGGCAAGCCCCTCCTCCTTGAGATCAAGATGCTGTAGTAATGTAGGTCTTGTGTTTGTGAGAATAACATTGGGCATGAGTGGGTAGTTTGTTATGTATGGAGCAGTTGATTGGTCACTGTTTCATATTGACATTTGAGAAATGTGTGAACACACAAATATGGATCAGGAACATTGTGGGGATGTCTTGTATAGCGAAGACTGAGCACGCCCTTTCTACAAACAAGTTCAAATGTATTCTGTGACAGACATGTTACAGCATGTTGATAGTTTATTTCTTATGGACCAGACCACAAACAAGTGTGGAAAGTAATGCAAGATGAAGTCAAATTCCAGCTCAAGTCATAAGTCATCGTTTAAAATGAAACGGGTCTAAAGTACTCACCGAAATGAAAAAAACCTGTTTTTTCGATCTCAGATTTTAGATAAATGCAGTTAATATACAAAATATATAAATATTCAAACAACTCAATCAGTACTAATTGGGTCTTGGCATCAATACAGTGTAACAAAGGTTTTTATGTCTTTTTACACGTAAAAGTGTGTAAAAATATGAACAAAACAGACTATTGTGAAACTGAGCATAACCAGGTGTTAGTAGATCAAGGTGAATGTCCATGACCTATGACACCTTGACGACAGGTGAAAACAGGTGCTTGAAACCCACGTGCATGTGATTTGTCAGTGGTTAGTGATTTGTGAGTGGCATTGTGGGGTAGTGAATCATCGTCAAAATATCAGAACGTAAAAGTAACATATTCCCTTCTCAAACAACAACTTACTTGTCATTATTATTATGTACATAAACATAGCTGTTATTTTTATTGTTGTTTTGATAACTTTTTTTTCCAGGCTAATTTGCATAATGCCTATAGCCTGTTTCTGCCATGTCAATTTGGACTTAGTTTTAATTTTGAATGTTAAAAGTGCCTACAAATTACCTCCTGTAAAGTACATTTTGTATTGAGCACTGAGATAAAACTAGCAAATCCAGACTAGTACTTTTCCAGTTGTTTTGTTAATTCGTATTTACATCTACGTAATGCTTTGTGTTGATCATTAAATCCAGCAAAACAATTTTTTTTTCATTTCCATGAGTACTTTAGTTTTACTTCTCTTTCCACCCCCGACCTCAAGTATGGGGAACCAGTGTCCGCTAACCATCTAGTAGAACAAAATATTTTGAGCAAGACTACAGTAATGTAACGACTGGGGCTCCGGAAATAGGCTTCGCGAATTGTGAGTGAGTAAGTTTGATTTAACGCCGCTTTTAGCAGAAATTCAGCAATATCACGGCGGGGGACACCGGAGATGGGGTTCACATATTGTACCTTGCTTATATGAAGCTCCTTGGTAAGTGGCATGTGACTATGTCTAGGACATTGACATCCCTGTTAATCCCTACATCCGTGCTCTCATGGAACATCCGGGTGAAATGGGACCTCTGTCACCTTTACTTAGGGGTCTAAAGGGCTTGGAGGGAGAGGGGAGGGGGGAGGGGGGAGGGAGGCCGGATTGAAGACGTGGTTCATTGCATGTCTTCGTATCCGAGGCATGGGGCGTTGTTCACAATATCAATCACTGGTTTGCATGTCTCGATTATTTACCGCCCGCTGTGATATAGGTGGAGCATTGCTAAATGTGGTGTTAATATCTCCAGAAATGACACTATTTTCCTTCTGGTCCATATGTTCATATTTTCCTTCATCTCAGCCGGACTTTAACAACTTTTGACAATTATCCCGATTTCATAATGTGAAGTAAAGTAGTGACCGTTCATCACTTGTTTATGTTGTGTAGCATGATCAGATACAATCCAGTACACTCTGTGATGTCGAACTTCAAAGGAAAGACACATTAAATTGTAGAATTTCAAGCAATTACCTATTTAATTAAATTTTCACAAAAGCACTATATCGGTTTCATAAAATTAATCTTGTCCGTCTGTCTGTAATGAGATATCTAGGTATTTTATTGAAGCAATAAGAAGAATAGAAAATTACATGGGTACTATGTCAGTTTAATATGTCATCCTGGGGCTATCATTAACAACTGTTTAACAGTCGTTGCAATCCACATGGCAGAGTTACGTCCTTTATTTATGCCAGGATCCACTGGTGGTTGGAGTGCAGCTAAGTGGCTGGTACATGCATGATCCCCAGAAACCAATGCCGGTCGTGCGACATGACCATGACCATGACCATGACTAGATGGATCAGGGGGTCAGTCTCAGTGAGGGGCGGTGGGGTAGTCTGGTGGTTAAAGTGTTGGCTCGTCAAGCCGAAGACCCGGGTTCTATTCCCCAAATGGGTGCAATTTGTGAAGTCCAGTCTCCGTGATTCTGCTGGAATATTGCTAAAAGCGATGTAAAGCTACACTCACTCACTCACTCACTCACTCACTCACCGTGATTTCATTGATTGCCTCTCATTATACCACAATGGCTTTGGACGTTGTTCTTAACATCGTTCAATGGTTTGACCGGTTTAGACTCGATTAGGTACAACCGTCATCTTCAAGTTGGAATATGGCGGAGTTCGACGTTTTGTAAACAAACAAACAAGCAAACAAATAAACCTATCTGGTAAATGTCTATGACTTGACTAACTTCAAGTCTTTCCCCTACATCTTAGCGGCATTGAAAGCAACTCACGCTAGAATGTGTTGGTCTGTCCATACTTTCGATGTCAAAGTAAAATTTAAAGCCACCTTGTGACCATGACGGTGACATCGATATATTGATGGAGAACATAACTTATCCATTACGTACAATGAATGTTATTTTGTCAGAAACACGGTCAAATGGTGTTGACTCAGATATATGAAGGATGGCTGTCACACCTGAATCACCTTATATTTTTACCCTAACACTGAAATGAAAACGTTCCATGTGCCGCGTTGTTTGACAATCTCGTTATTATAGTAGGTTTGACAATCTCATTATTGTAGTAGGTAAGCTGCCTTGGAATGTAACAATACTGATCATGTCACAGACTCCCGTGCGCGTTACTATGGAAACAGTCATTAATGGATGATGTTTGATCAAACATCATGTTGATCTCATCTAATGGCCTGCCCTGAGCAGACAATATAAATCTTCAAATATCAACTTTGTCATGTTACGAGTCCAAAAAGTTATCTGATGATATTAAAACAATATTCTAAGCATTTCTCCCATTTTATCGGAATTTGTCAATTTAATCTAGATACTGAAGACATTTTCATGAACTTTATCAGATGATGCCTGTCTGATAACTATGTAAATCTACGAGTATATATATGACGGCTAAATATGATGCAGCTTTGCTGACAGAACCCTTTTTATGTAAACTGACAGGCAAAAGAAAGTAGACACCCATTTTTTATAGTGGCTAGAAAGGAGACAAACCAGAATTGGTTATTCCATGGTGGTGTTTTTGATATCATATCATTGTTGTGTTTTGAACATTATCTTTGGAGAGTTTCAGCAACTGTTATCCGCCAAGGAACGCTTAAAGAACGGTTGTAATGTTTTGGTCAAATCTAGTTTTCAAGTGTATACTTCTCGTTGGTTCGGTATCTTGTTTTTAAAGTGGCAGGTGGATGTACCGAATCATTACCATAGTAACGGTACATTACATATTGGGAGGTCAACCTGCTGTGCTGTGTTTAACACAGTATGTACAATAACGGATATCTTTTAGCAGATTTACTATGAAAGTAAACAATTACAAACTGTTAGCGTCGATTCCTCTAAATTGAATTTAAGTGGGTGTATCATTCTTCTTTCTACAATAACATTATGACCACATAATGAAACTGTTTTGTTTGGTTGTTTGTTTGATTTTTTAACGCGGCTCTCAGCAATGTTCCAGCTATATGACGTCGGTCTGTAAACAATAGAGATAAGATGACATGTATCAATGAAGTCACCCGATACCGTTAGTTGCCTGTAACGACATGGCGAGCAACGATCCACTCCTACCCAAATCACACAGCTGGTTGGGGTTGGGTTGAGTCGCCTCCTGCATCACGCCGTGTTTGACAACGATATTACGATCTGTACCGGAACTATATACAATATTAAATATCATATACTATATTAAAGAAGTTGTTATCTACAAAATGTGCCGGGTTTGTCACGCCTAGATTGCTGCATACACATTCTAGGAGTGACAAGTGATTTGGCCTCGGTTGTTTCAATATGTTTCAATAAGTACCGATTGACATTTGGCGAGCAAGAATTGGAACATTCACCCAACCTAGAGGTGTGAAACAGATAGGCAAAGTTTTGCCTTACTCCCCGTCTTCAAAATGGATGCCACTGATTGACCTGTCTTACCGCATGGTAATCTGTACAACGTTATTGCTAACTATATGGTCTTCAGGTCTTACGGTTACATCATGGTTGAAGTGTATTTATCCCACATTGATTCCACCACCATCTTTCTGTGATTCTTTAGAAGCTGTTTGTGTCAGGAAAATGTCTGGATCTGTTATAAGTCCTTTGTTTACATACAACGAATTCAGGGGCCACATCCGCAACCACCTCTGTGGAAGGTCATGTGATGATGTATTTGTGCGAACTACTCAACTATATACAGACAAACCCTTAGCAGACAGAAGTTTAACTATACATGGAGAATCATCTTGCGATACCTTTTCTTCACTCCACGTCAATGACAACGTGAACTTGACCCAGATGTGTCTAAAATGTGTTGTGCAGATGCTGTTATTGTGTTCTGGGATAGAACCTAATCCTGGTCCTGAGACAAGAACAAACAGTGGGGCTAAACAAGGAAAGTCAACGTCAACAGGTATGGCAGATATTGATAAATCTGACTTTGAAAGACTGCTGTCTGAAATAAAGTTGGTTTCAACTAAAGTTGATAAAGTTCAGACTGATTTGTCTTCCAAACTATCAACGATGACTGCAACGCTAACTTCACTTGCAACAACGGTTACTGATTTGAACTCAAAATGTGGCCATTTGGAGAAACAAAATATATCCTTGAGAAAAGAAGTGGAAACACTCACTACGAAACTGGACTACCTCGAAAATCAAAGTCGACGAAACAATCTCTTGTTCCACGGTATACCGAAAGTTAAACAGCAAGAAACCTGGAAAGATTGTGAAGACTGTGTGCGAGAAATTCTGAAAAACACTATGGAGATTGATACTGACGTGGTTATTGAAAGAGCTCATCGTGTTAACTGGGGTAAATCAATTATTGTCAAATTTCTTGATTTTAATGTAAAATCAGCTGTACTTGGCAAATCAAAACTCTTGAAAGACACTGGCTATTCGGTCTCCGAAGACTTTTCCTATGCTGTCCGACAGAAACGCAAACACCTCAAAGTGCTGATGGATGACGCTAGAGAACGCGGTGAGAGGTGTCGGTTGCGATTTGATAAACTTATATTTGAAAACGGGAAAACTATGACATATGATCTGGAAACAAACTCCCCTGTACAGCTCGCCAAAACACAACCGCGTGCACACGCGCTGACCGAGAGGCGGGAAGACGACACTCTGCACGATACTGCTGAGAGCTAGGAGGATGGCCGGGATCCGCGTGGATGTCTTTCGTTCATGTCATGGAATGTGCAAGGTTTGAGGAATAAACTTAATAACTCTAGCTTTGTCAGTTTTTGCGAAAATTATGATTTATTTGCATATCTGGAAACCTGGAAAAGTTGTTCTAAGGAAAACTTAGAAAGCTCGTTTGAACAGTTCTCAGTGTATTTGAACAAGCGTGACTACAACAATAGAGGTGGCGTGGCTGTCTTAGTGAGGAAAACATTAACTAATGTGATAAAACACGTGAACACTTCATTTAGTGACTGTATATTTCTTGTGTTAGATTCAAGTTTCATTGATGTTCAGAAAGATATTCTTGTGTGCTTTGTTTACATTCACCCTGATAATAGCTCTTTGGTGACAGATATCCGAGGACTCAAAGGTATTGATTATTTAGAGTACTGTTTACTAGAAATGCTAAGAGATTACCCAGACGTTCATGTTATGATGGCAGGAGACTTTAACGCACGCATTGGTTTACTGCCTGACTATATATTATGTGATGACGATAATGATTACATTCCATGTTTACGTGACATGAACTATGAAAGTGACGTCTTCTCAATTCTAAGGAAATCGAGAGACGCTTACGTTAATGACTTTGGAAAACAGCTTATCGCTTTCTGTTGCACATACGGGATTCACTTTTTAAATGGACGTTTTACCAGCGATGCACATGGATCATTCACGTGTTTTGCAAACACTGGGGCCAGCGTTGTCGATTATATTGTTGCTTCAACTGATTTATTTTATTCATTATCAGACTTTACTGTTCAGACACGTACTGAATCAGACCATTTCCCAGTTACTTGTAGTCTTAAGTGTAGACCTAATGTGATAAAACCTCCAGATCAAATAGAAAAAAGTGTTTCAATACCGAAATATATATGGCGCTCTCAGAATGTTGAACTTTTTTGTGTATCTTTGAAAGACAGATTACTTGAGATGCCAGTTGGAGATATATCTCAGTGTTCTACATCTTCTCAAAAAGCTGAACATTTGACATCTATAATTCAAGTGTGTGCTGAGGACAGTGGTATGGCTGTAAGCAACAGTCGTAACACTAACATTAGCAGGTGTGCTTCTTCGCCGTGGTTTGATGCAGAATGTGAAAATATGAAACGCTACAAATACAAACAGTTAGACATGTTTAGAATTAGTGGAGATAAAGATACTTTAAAGAACTTTCATGTAGTCCGCAATAGATTCAGAGAAATATGCCGGCAAAAAAAGGATGTATTTGAAGAATCTGCTATTGTAAATATTCTCAACTCCTGTAATGATAAGAGAAATTCAAAAACATTTTGGTCCGAACTGAAATTTCACCTACGGAAGCCACCCGTAACAGCACCCAGTATTGGTGTTTCTCAGTGGATTAATTACTTTAAAACTGTTTTGAATATTACTGATAATGTAACTGATGTAGATTTTGTTGCGTTCTGCAAAGCTGTTATTACAGAGCATCCAGTAAATAGCATGAATTGTCATGTGTGTAACGATGAGAGTGTTGACAGTTTGTTAAATCAAGATATAACGGCTGAGGAGGTTTCAGAAGCCATAGATTCCCTCAAATATGGTAAAGCAGCTGGTCCTGATGGTATTTTACCAGAGATGATAAAGTATGGCAGTGATGTTTTAATTCCACATCTTCTAGTTCTTTTTAACAACATTCTACGCAGTGGTAGTTTTCCAGATCAATGGTCTAAAAGTATTATCTTCCCTCTCCATAAGAAAGGTAATGTTCATGTTGTTAACAATTATAGAGGCATTTCCTTGATGGATATTTGTGGTAAAGTTTTTACCCAGGTTTTGAATAATAGATTAAAGCATTTTGTTAAGTTATATGATAAGCTCCCGGAATGTCAGGCTGGCTTCCGAAAAGGATATTCCACAGTGGATAACATGTTTATTCTTCAATCATTAGTGCAGAAATATTTGTCTAAGTCAAAAGGAAGATTTTACTGTATGTTCATAGACTTTCAGAAAGCTTTCGACTCAATTAACAGGGATCTTCTTTGGTTTGTTCTGCATTCAAAAGGAATTCACGGGAAACTATTTACTATCATACAGGACATTTATTCTAAAACTCTCGCTTGTGTTAAAATTTCAAAGAGTAGCATCTCAGATTATTTTAACAGTCTCAGTGGTGTACGACAAGGGTGCGTTTTAAGTCCTCTTTTGTTTTCGTTATTCATAAACCAGTTGGAAGAGGACATCCAGCAGTGTGGTGGTAGGGGGATATTTGTACACGAGGATTTACTGGAATTGGTTCTTCTCTTATATGCGGATGACTTGTGTATTTTTGCGGATTCAGTTCTTGAACTACAGAAGAAGATTGATGTTTTACACAAATTTTGTAACAAATGGGGCCTAAAAGTTAACATGGATAAAACTGATATCTTAGTTTTTCGTAATGGTGGTAAGTTAAGGAACTACGAGAAATGGAAACTGGGGCGTATGCCTGTCAAGGTTTCTACATATTACAGTTATTTGGGTATTATATTTTCAAACAGGCTGTGTTGGTCGAAAACAGTTCAGACATTAGTTTTGAAAGCAAGTAAAGCTTTAATTCCTATAAAACAGCTTAGTTATAAACTTCGAAATATCGCTCCCAAAGTGTTGTTTAAAATGTTTGACTCTCAGATTAAACCTATTATTTTATATGGTTCAGAGATTTGGGGGGTTCATAAATGGTTGCTACTCGAACGTTTCCAAGCAAAGTTTTGTAAATTTGTTTTGGGTGTCGGTTCCAAATCTACGAATGTTGCAGTGCTCGGAGAATGTGGTCGATATGGTATTTATATTGATTCTTACACAAGATGTTTAAGATACTGGTTTAAGCTTCTTAATATGTCTCAAGAGAGATTTCCAAAACGGGTTTACGATATGTTAGTTAGGTTTGATGCCGTTGGTAGGAATACATGGGTTTCGGCTATTAAGAATATGTTATATTCTCATGGCTTCGGACATGTGTGGGAATTTCAAGGTGCTGGTGATCCTGAATATTTTATAAGTGAGTTTATACTTAGGGTTAAGGACTGTCATGCACAAACATGGTATTCTGAATTGTCTGGATGCTCGAAATTAGAACTGTATTCATTATTTAAGACATCATTATCACTTGAACCGTATCTATTAAATGTAGTATCAAAAGAAAAGCGACGTATGCTTACCCTTTTACGTATTGGAGAACTGGGAATTATGCATAATACAGGAAGGAGGGATGGCACCGATAAGACACTCCGGTTTTGTCCATTGTGCAAGTTAAGGGCAGTTGAAAATGAAATTCATTTCATTCTTGTTTGCCCTATTTATGAAGATATTCGTTCAAAATATTTCCCATATTTAGACTTCATTACTAGTAATAATCGTAAAGACACACTGGTTAGAATGTTAAACTCTTCTGATGTAAACCGCCTTGAGAACTTAGCCAATTATGTTAAAAATGCTATCTGTCTTCGTTCTTCTTACCTGTAAATATTATTTCATGCAGCACTTGATGTGAAACTAATTTGTATATATATGTACGTGGGCCTGAGGCCTTATTACCAAATAAACTGATTGATTGAATAAGTATTTTTTAATAATTTTTCCTCCGAATATGTTTACTTTGAAAGAAATAACTTCAACTCCAGAGAATAACCAGCCTCGATTATCTGTCAATGCAGATTCGATTGGATAATAAAGGCAAAATATCGGTTATAAAATATGAATAAATCACTGAAAATTATCTCAAAATGTTCACCATAATACTTAGATATCTTAAATGAGCTTAATGTGCCCAAGTAGAGATAATAATATATAACGTCTATCAAACAATTAATGTGCCCAGACTTGAGAAAATGAAGCAATATTTTGTTCTGAAGTGGACGCCATTTTTATAACGTCGTTTTTATAACGTCATACTGTTCCACTGGACGTCAGATTAACATGGCGCCACAACGCGTGGTAGAGGGATGATCAGACTGACATTTTCAATGAAATGGTAGTCACTTTTCTCAAAACTTCTTTTCCACACAAGAAATAATTGTATTGATCGTATTTTGAAATCATGTTGATGAAACTGACACGTGCAAACGTGTAGCTAACGTCTGTGACGGTGGTGCTAAATGTGCGCTATATAACACTGTAAATGTGAACCAATAAAGAAATAGAAAGTAATACTCTTTTGTACTCTCTTTAGATAAATTAGTTAGATTAAATTGTAGAAATTAATATGATCATACGCGTGTGTCATGAATAAAAACAATTTGATGCAGTGATGCAGAGATTGGTGATGAATAGTGATGAATCTTCAGAGACAGTCGGGCAAGAAGATATAACTGCACCACACACATAATATCTTATATTTCAGAATCATACATACGTTTTTCAACAAATTATGTATACAGTGTATGAGTGTGTATAGTTATTCCCCAGTATACGTTTCCCTGAGTGACAAATCAAAGAGTTACTTTTGCTTGGCAGAATCGTATACAAATACATGAAACACACGTTTACTCATTACGCTAGTAAACAACAGGTCAATTACAGCACTTGACAGTACACATTACTGTTGTCCTGAGTTATAGCGGGAGATTTCATTTATGTATATATTCTGTATATTTATGGACGATTCCCTTTCAGATCAAGGATTTACAGAATGACCACATTGTCAGATTTGTTGGAATATGCATTGACGTGCCGAACCAATGCATCTTATCCGAGTACTGCCCCAAAGGGAGTCTGCAGGTAAGTTGCAGTAGCAGGTCAGGATGAGGATGGCATTAAAGAGGACACCCGCTAATCTGGACAATCTGGAAAAGTGTTTTTACAAGTGTTTTTTTTTATGTGCACAGGGAGAACACGAGATTCGTTTATCCGTTTACTTGCAAATAAGGAGGATTTCATCGGTAACAGAAACATCCGGAATAACGAGATTTTGTTTTTTAGACTATTTGGAAAAAAGCGACATTGTTTCCATTCTTAAATGATAGAAAATGAAGAATGCAGAGCTTTTAAGATTTTAGGGTTCAGTTAAATAAGTGTTGTATTTTTTTAACAATTCTGCAGAACAGCGATCATGGTGATGCAAAAGTCATCAACAAATATATTCTGTAGTTGTTGTGGGCAGTGTCTTGAGAGTGTAACACAACGTTGTTTGTTTCCATATATTGTTTATCTAATAACCCTGAGGAAATGTTGACATGTCAATAAGGATCAACGTGACCACATTCAGGTATCACACATTTGTTTGGCTTCAGATATCTGTATGTTCTTGAGAGTGTAACACAACGTTATTTGTTTTCATATATTGTTTATCTAATAACCCTGAGGAAATGTTGACATGTCAATAAGGAACAACGTGATAACATTAAGGCACAACACATTTGTTTGGCTTCAGATATCTGTATGTTCTTGTGAGGTTGTACATCTTCTGTCTGTATTCCCAAATGAAATGAACGGTTTTTACATTAACGGAACAGTAGGTTTATCGGTATTTCATAGCTTTCGGTCGCGGAAGCCATGCCAATCTGCACTTATCAGAAGGGTACACAAAGTAGGTGCTCTGGACTTTTAGTTGTCAGACTTCTATTTTCAGTGGAAGCCTCGGTGGCTGCAATTGTATTTCACAAGAAAGTGTTATCCCAAATATAACTTTGTTGAACAGTTTTATCTGCAATTATACTGCCCATGAAGGCAATAATTCGTCGGGGGAAACAATTGTATATTTCTACTAAGGGTACATTTGGCTACGCTACTTTCCTACACTGAATGCGTATTTACGTAGACATCATAAATCCTACTTTTGTGATGTCTCAGCTTGTGGCAGGCCATCAGTCCAGGATGTTGTAACACTGTTGCCTTATATCCGCCAGGACGTTCTGGAGAATGACGAGATCAAGTTGGACTGGATGTTCCGCTACTCTATCATGCAGGACATAGTCAGGGTGAGTCACGTGCAGTCACATGCAGTCACATGCAGTCACATGGAGTCACATACAGTCACATGACTGTGTCAGTCACATGTTGTCACATGGAGTCACATGCAGTCACATGACTGTGTCAGTCACATATAGTCACATGACTGTGTCAGTCACATTTAGTCACATGACTGTGTCAGTCACATATAATCACATGTAGTGAGAACTGTACTGGGTAACATTGACATACAGGTACTCTTTGACATGTTATCTCTCTCTTTCTCTCTCTCTCTCTTTCTCTCTCTCTCTCTCTCTCTCCAATGATCACGGGTTTTAATCCATGTTAGCACTGATGATGTTTCGAGGTTTGCCACCCCTACTCGTAGATTTCATTAAACTGGTGAACATCTAAGACCTGCATTGCTTCGGACTTTCCTCCCACATCAAGGTGACAGGCCGTGATGTTGCTGACATGCTGTTCCCGACGGCGTTAACAACTCATTGATTCCTCCCCCCTTATCTCCCCCAGGGCCTCGCCTACCTCCACAGTAGTGAGGTCAAGAGTCATGGCAACCTGAAGAGTACCAACTGTGTCGTGGACAGCAGGTTCGTGGTCAAGGTCACCGACTTTGGCCTCCACTATTTCCGCCATGTCGAGGTGGCCGAAGAAGACAACAAATACCAGTTTTATAACAGTGAGTAAACTGAGAGCCTGTCTTCTCATGTCAGACATATGAACTAAAACGACCTACATCTGGCACCACACCATGTTGATAGTGTTATTGTCAAAATTGTCAATAATATATATAAAATCTTAACAGTCGTGTTCGCTACGTAGATACTACATCCATACTTTAATATCCGTGTGCTAGGCGAAATAGAAAATACATTTTCATATTTTATCCCTTCAAACAGTTGGCAGGTATGTCGTTGTTTTCTTTAAGCAACTGGTTTGTATGGGGTATTCATGTTAAGCTGGGGCGTGGTATCTCAGTGGGCTAAGCTCTATAAACCGGCTTTAGTCTGGACTCGTACAAGCAGACTCTCTCTATCTCACATACACATGCACACACACATGCATGTATGACGTTATATATCTGAAACAATCTTGAACGCGACGTTAAACCCCATTTCACCTCAAATCACCTGATCTCACATCGACCAGTGAAGATTCGGGTCAGAATAGGTCTTCAGCTACCCATGCTTGTCGTAAAAGACGACTATGTTTGCCGTAAAGAGGCGACTAACGGGATCGGATTATCAGACTCGCCAACTTGCTTAGATCGATGCTCACGATTTCAATCACGGGATTGTCTGGTCCAGACTTGATTATTTACAGACCGCCGTCATATAGCTGGAATATTGCTGAGTGCGGCGTGTAACAACAAACAAACAAACAAACAAACAAACATAAATCTGAGAATGCACGTTGCAGGTAAGCTGTGGACGGCCCCCGAGCTTCTGCGCATGATGTGTCGGCCACCGGAAGGCAGTCAGAAGGCGGATGTGTACAGCTTTGCTATCATCTGTCAAGAGATCGTATACAGAAGTGGGGTTTTCCATCTCCGAGGCTTGGATCTCTCACCACAAGGTAAGAGATGTTGTATGTCTCATGCCCCCTCAACCACAGCATCTTCCCTTCCACCCAACCCTTTCTTCAATGTAAAACCCATAGATGAAGCAAGGCTTGGATCTCTCACCACAAGGTAAGCTGTTGTATGTCTCATGCCCCCTCAACCACAGCATCTTCCCTTCCACCCAACCCTTTCTTCAATGCATCATCCATAGATGAAGCAAGGCTTGGATCTCTCACCACAAGGTAAGCTGTCGTATGTCTCACGCTCCCTCAACTCATAGTTATATAACCACTATTTTCAGCATTAAAATTGTTTCGTTTTTGTCCAATGCAGAGATTCATGATAAGGTGAAGAAGGGTAGTCGCCCCTTGTTCCGACCCACACTGGAGGATTATGACTGTCCTTGTGACGAGCTTGCTGACGTCATCCGGCGATGTTGGGCAGACGACCCTGCGGAGAGGCCTGACGTCACGGCGCTGAAGTCAATCATCAGGAAACTCAACAGGTAGGGATCACTTGGATCCAATCAATCCCCCATGAGGCACCTTACTACAGTGATATGAGCACCTTAATACAGTGATATGAAGCACCTTACTACAGTGATATGAAGCACCTTACTACAGTGATATGAGCACCTTACTACAGTAATATGAGGCACCTTACTACAGTGATATGAGCACCTTACTACAGTGATATGAGGCACCTTACTACAGTGATATTAGGCACCTTACTACAGTGATATGAGCACCTTACTACAGTGATATTAGGCACCTTACTACAGTGATATTAGGCACCTTACTACAGTGATATTAGGCACCTTACTACAGTGATATGAGCACCTTACTACAGTGATATGAGCACCTTACTAGAGTGATATTAGGCACCTTACTACAGTGATATTAGGCACCTTACTACAGTGATATTAGGCACCTTACTACAGTGATATTAGGCACCTTACTACAGTGATATGAGGCACCTTACTACAGTGATATGAGGCACCTTACTACAGTGATATGAGCACCTTACTACAGTGATATGAGGCACCTTACTACAGTGATATGAGCACCTTACTACAGTGATATGAGCACCTTACTACAGTGATATGAGGCACCTTACTACAGTGATATTAGGCACCTTACTACAGTGATATGAGCACCTTACTACAGTGATATGAGCACCTTACTAGAGTGATATTAGGCACCTTACTACAGTGATATTAGGCACCTTACTACAGTGATATTAAGCACCTTACTACAGTGATATGAAGCACCTTACTACAGTGATATAAGGCACCTTACTACAGTGATATGAAGCCCCTTACTACAGTGATATGAAGCACCTTACTACAGTGAGAAGACGTGTTGTCATGACGAGGTGACACGTCTTGCCCCTCCCTAACAGACTAAACGGTTGTGGAACTTCCCAATCAGCCACCAGTCCAAATTTGCCATCAGTAGTGAAACATGATACAGTCTGATGATCAAGAATGGATGGATGAAAGTTCGTGACTGAGAAAATATAAAGTGTTATTTTGAGCAGCCGTAATTTAAACATAATGATATTAAAACATGTCTAACAACTGTATGCTTTTTTACTTTTGTGAATGTTAACATAAAATAACATAAAAAAACAATTCAGTGTTTGACAAGTACATTTGTTCTATTGTGCATTAGAATTATTCATACGGTGGCAGACGCACCGACACAGTCCCTTCGTGAAAATGTCCCGCAATGTCTGTTTCCATTAACCATTTTCATTTCGATTCAAATGGAACTCAATTAAAAAGGCGATAAACGTCATTAGCGCACAGTAAAAGGTGATTAGTTACGTGAACAGCATGCAATCACTCGGCCGTTTCTCTCCGATGCGAGAAGAATCTTCTCCCACTGTGACGATTTCTCCTGGTTTCAATGTCCTTCACCTTTCAAACATAGTACAACATCCTTTGTTGTGTGTGTCCTGTGTGTTTCCGTATGTTTGTTTGTTTGTTTGTTTGTTACTTAACGCCGCACTCAGCAATATTCAAGCTATATGACTACGGTCTGTAAATAATCGAGTGTTGACCAGACAATCCCGTCATTGACATCATGAGCATCTATCCTCGCAATTGGAAGACGATGACATGCATCAATCAAGTCATTGAGTCTTACCACCCGAACCTGTGGGTCGCCTCTTATGGCAGGCATAGTTGCCTTTTACGGCACGAATGGGTGGAAGACCCAGATAATGAGTTTGGCTCTCCCATGACGTCACAGGACACTGTTCCATCGCCCTTAATGCAAAGAAACGGAACATGTCTGTGAAGAAGAGAAAATCACACCCTCTCAATAAATTGAGATTTTAAGCACGATGTACAGTGAAAATATTTTAATATAACCCTTAACTTCCCATGGACCATTTAACCACCTGAAATAGACCTGCGAAGATTCCGGGGTGCAATAGGTCTTCAGCAACCCATGCTTACCGTAAACGGTGACTATGCTTGTCGTTAAAGGCGACTAACGGGATCGGATGGTCAGGCTCGCTGACTTTGTTGATGCATGTCATCAATCCCAAATGTGTGGATCGATGCTCATGATATCAATCACTGGATTCAGACTCGATTATTTACAGACCGCCGTCATATAGCTGGAATATTGCTGAGTGCGGCGCGCGAACAACAAACTAGAAGGTGTCACAACCTTATCACAACAAACCAACCAACCAACCAACCAACCACCTGATATAACAGCCTCTGTGGCCGTCTTACTTGCAGGGATGGGGACAAGGGCAACATCCTTGACAACCTGCTGTCCCGCATGGAGCAGTACGCCAACAACCTGATATAACAGCCTCTGTGGCCGTCTTACTTGCAGGGACGGAGACAAGGGCAACATCCTTGACAACCTGCTGTCCCGCATGGAGCAGTACGCCAACAACCTGGAAGCGCTGGTGGAGGAGAGGACGGCCGACTACCTGGAGCAGAAGAAGAAGGCGGAGGACCTGCTGTACATGATGCTGCCCAAGTAGGTGGAGCCGGACACCCGGTCGTCATGGTGGTGCCCTGAACAGAGGTCATGGTGGTGCCCTGAACAGAAGTCATGGTGTTGCCCTGAACAGAGGTCATGGCACTGTTTTATAGCCCGATCTTAGCAAAGTGGTCTCAGTGCTACAACCGCATTATAGTCAGATGTTTTACTACAAGATCCCTCTCTGCGTGAAGATATGACACACATACGTACCACGACACAGAAGCACACACACACACACACACAAAAAAACAACAACAAAAAAACCAAAAAAAACCTCTAATTTGTTCACGTTACTATCATTATTTCCACGTAATTTAGGTTCTATTCTCATTTCAATTTAATTTTAATACATCGAAATTTCGAATTGTTGTTCATTGCTTCTACTAATTTCCCATCCTTTCCATTATTTTCTTGAATTTTGATACATGTATCTTTTTCTCGTTACTTGGATTATATTTGGATTATATTTTTTGGTTCAATTCTATTATTTTTACAACTTCAATTTTTTTTCATTTCTTATTTAAATTAAAATTGAATTAACGTGAAAAAAATTGAAGTAACGAGAAAATATTCGAAATTACCAAAAAAATTTGGAAGCGACAAAAATAAAATTAGAAATTTCAGTTTGAAAAATAATATTGAATTGAACATACGGAAAAATAATCGAAATTATGAAAACATAATCTAAGAAACAAGAAATAAAAATGAAATTTCGAAAAAATAGACAAATAATTGAATTTAAAACAACAAATTAATATTTAAAAAAATATATAATATGCTACCAGAGAGGCACTTTCGTTTTGTTTTTAATTTTGCACATTTGTTCGATATCAGAAAATGTAGGAAACGAAACCCTTTATACAAGCATGACCGGTAAATGATATTGCAAGTGATTTTCGAGATCAGCCATTACAATAAGCTATGGGTATTTTACGTCCGCTTCACACACTAAATGTCGTTCTTCTGGCTGCAGGTCAGTGGCGGGCCAGCTGATCAGGGGGGAGGTGGTCAAGGCGGAAAACTACGATGAAGTGACCATCTACTTCAGCGACATCTGTGGTTTCACGGCGTTGTCATCGGAGAGCACGCCGATGCAGGTAAAACCATATAATGCCTCTATAACCATTCATCAACCCCTGATTGCAGTGACAGTCATATATGCTTGTCGTAAGAGGCGACAAACGGGATCGGGTGGTTAGGCTCCCAGACTTGGTTGATGAATGTCATCGTATCCTATATGCGTAGATCAATGCTCATGATGTCAATCTCTGGACTGTCTAGTCCAGGATGGTTACTTAGAGACCGCTGTCATATAGGTGGAATATTGCTGAGTTCGACGTTAAACAAACAAACAAACAAACAATCATTATGGACAGCGACTCCGTGGTCTGGTGTATAGAGCGTGTGTCTGGATAGCGGATGACCGGTGCTTCAATACCTGGCCGTGTCATACGAAAAGACATTAAAAGATGATACTTATTGATACCCTGCCTGGTGCTCAGTATTAAAGTGATATATTGGACAAGTTCAGGTGGGCTCGGAGTCAGTATACTGTGTCATAGTTGTGAATCACTGGATTGTCTGACTCGATTATTTCAGACCACCATCGTATAGCTGTAATATTGCTGAGTGCTGCGTTAAACAACAAACAAACAAACACACCAGTCCGTTATGTACCTGTGGCTTTATTAATCCAGGTGTTAGTTCCATTAATTACCTCACTGTACTCTGGATGCTGTGGCTGTTGGGTAGTTCAGTAGGTAAGGTGTTGGTTCTTTACGCTGAAGACCAGGGTTTAATTTCCAGCGTTGGTCCAGTCTTTTGCTGCCTGGAATACTGATAAAAGCAGCTTAAAACCTTTCTCATTCTCTCACTGATTGTGGGAAATTATTGATCTGTGATTGGTTGTAGGTGATAGACTTGCTGAATGATCTCTATACAACGTTTGATTCAATCATCGAACACTTCGATGTCTATAAAGTAAGTATCTGTTCATTTTACTATCGAGTCAATGTAAGTTTAGAGAAGATGTAACAAGTGTCATTTAGGTCTTCATTGCATCAGAAAGTATAAACACCGCCATGAACCTTAAAAACATGATAACTCTGATAACTTGTTGATGTTAATTTGAAACGATATGGTTAAATACTGCCAACTCTGCACTGATATAGATTGGCCACCCATGAACATCTGTGTTACAACTGGTCTTCAGCAACCCATGCTTGAAAGGGCTCGCTGACTTGGTTGATGTATGTCATCCTATCCCGATTGCCTAGATCGTTGCTTATGATGTCAATCACTGAATTGTCTGGCCCGGACTCAGTTATTTACAGACTGCTGTCATGTGGCTGGCATATTGCCGAGTGTGGCATAAACACCACACAAACACACACACAAACACACAAACAAACAAACAAACAACAGACTGCCCCTCATAGTAACACGTACCATCATACGTATTTGGTATATAACCTTTAAAGTATCATTAGAATCTTAGAAATCGGATAACAGCGGGAAAAACAATGATCAAGAAAGTAACAGTATAAACACAAACCTTATATGGTCATACAAACACATCAGCATAATTCTCCTGAAGCACATTTTAATGACAGTGGTACAAAATTCACCACCAATGCCTCAATTGTTAATACTTTTGTCAACCTAAAGAGAGGTTGTGACTCGTTTTAGCCCCGTGCAGTTAACAGGCGTATTTAGTCTTGGAGGTAACTTTAGTTTATTACACCCCCGTTTACGAAGTAAATCGGGCGTATATAGCGTTCCGTCCGTCCGTCCGTCCGTCCGAGCTTCTGTACGGCCCATATCTTTTTAACCATGCACCCGAGCTTCACCAAACTTGCTACACACATTTACCACAATGAGTACATGTGCCTTTTGCTAGTTTGAAGATTCTGAACTTTTTAATTTTTGCTGTTTCCATGGAAACATTAAGAAACTTAAACTTTTAGGGTGGGTGTTTTGTACGGCTTATATCTTTTTAACTATGCACCCTAGCTTCACCAAACTTGCTACACACATTTACCACAATGAGTACATGTGCCTTTTGCTAGTTTGAAGATTCTGAACTTTTTAATTTTTGCTGTTTCCATGGAAACATTAAGAAACTTAAACTTTTAGGGTGGGTGTTTTGTACGGCCTATATCTTTTTAACTATGCACCCTAGCTTCACCAAACTTGCTACACACATTTACCACATTGAGTACTTGTGCCTTTTGCTAGTTTGAAAATTCTGAACTTTTTAATTTTTGCCGTTTCCATGGAAACATTAAGAAACTTAAACTTTTAGGGTTTTTAACTATGCACCCTAGCTTCACCAAACTTTCTACACACTTTTACCACAATGAGTACTTGTGCCTTCTGCCAGTTTGAAGATTCTGATTTTTTTATTGTTGCCGTTTCCATGGAATCATGCTGAAACATAAATTTTGGGTAGAGTTTTTGTACGATCCATGTTTACAATATTATGTATCCTAGCTTCAGCAAACTTGCTACATTAACCACTATGATTGTTTTTGTATCTTTTATAAGATTCTGAAAGTTTTCTCTTTTGCTGTTTTCATGGAAACATGATGGAATTCAGAAATTTTGATGACTGGTTTTGTATAGCTAATATATTTTCCAAAATTGTTTCCACACATGTAGATCATCATAAGTATCTGTGCTTTGTGTTAGTTTGAATTTATGAATTCTTATCCATATCAGTTAAGGCTAGATGGAAATTATTAATTTATTGATTTTCTTAAATGATATTGTTCCCTTTTTTAATTCATAAATCTCCAATTATGTGTTTTTATATCAACAATTTTTGGTCCTTTTGATAATTCTTCTTATGTAACTCCTCAATCAAATTTTTATTCAAAGGTGTTCATGGTGATCTACTTCCTCGTAGTGAACACTGGTAACATGGGAGATTTTAGGGGGGATCAATTGTCACTGGAACTCAATCTTAGTTTATGAAACATTGAAGTTAAAACTATTTACTATTTGTTGTTGACCAGCGGGGATAACGGGGGTATGTGAGCTTTGCTTACTTCTTTCTTGTTCGTTCTTAACCTGCTTACTTGTATTCCTCCAGGTGGAGACGATAGGTGATGCCTATATGGTGGTGTCTGGGTTGCCGGAGGTAACTTTAGTTTGTTCGTTCATAACCTGCTTCCTTGTATTCCGCCAGGTGGAGACGATAGGCGATGCCTATATGGTGGTGTCTGGGTTGCCTGGGAGAAACGGGAAACTGCACGCGCGGGAAATAGCCCGGATGTCCCTGTCTTTACTTAATGCTGTCTTGTCTTTCAAAATCCGCCATCGGCCGCAACAGCAACTTAAACTGCGGATTGGAATCCATTCAGGTGAGTTGAATGATTATCACTTTGACTTGAAACTTGCTGACCTCATTATTTTACTCCTATGAATACGTTAATACTTTGGGTAGGACAGCAATCTGTATGTGTCAGTGTGTTTCTAATAGAGAGTAGTGTTTGTCTGTCAATAGTCTTGGGTAGGACAGCGATCTGTATGTGTCAGTGTGTTTCTAATAGTGAGTAGTGTTTGTCTGTCAATAGTCTTGGGTAGGACAGCGATCTGTATGTGTCAGTGTGTTTCTTATTAATAGTGAGTAGTGGTTGTCTCTCAGTAGTCTTGGGTAGGACAGCGATCTGTATGTGTCAGTGTGTTTCTAATAGTGAGTAGTGTTTGTCTGTCAATAGTCTTGGGTAGGACAGCGATCTGTATGTGTCAGTGTGTTTCTAATAGTGAGTAATGTTTGTCTCTCAATAGTCCTCGTGGCAGAAAATGGTAGGACAGATATGTATGTGTCAAAGATCTGAATGTAATGTTTCTTACTACAGGGTATGTGTGTGATGTATAATTTCTCACTACAGGGTCTGTGTGTGCGGGGGTGGTGGGGCAGAAGATGCCGAGGTACTGTCTGTTTGGGGACACCGTCAACACAGCATCCAGGATGGAGTCGAATGGTCTACGTATGTATATTTTGATCAAGGAGTAGTCTTCTCTGGATCTGTGTGTATTCTATCGACAAAACTAACCCTAAATACGTACCACTGAATTGAACATGTTCACAATCTGAATTAACTTTATTTAACAGTAATGTGTCACTGCAGATGTTACCAGTACGGCAAGACGTTCTTACCCTTTTTTCATCACTGATTTTTAAAAATCCATTCCAATACTTTTCACCTATATTTTTCCTCTAACTCCCAATAAATTATGTTTCAGATATTCGAAACTGATTATTGTTTTTGTGTAGGTGTTTATACTTACAGTATTGTGTCTCTGTGATAGACGCCTGGGTGTCTTAAACCACAGTCACTAAAACTTCGTATAATTCATGACTTTCTGTAAAAATATCGGACCAGACAAAAATGTCGTTGATCAAGATATCTTGGGAAACAGACACACTGTCAAGGCAAGGTGTTGCACAATTAACCCAGACACACATGGAAGCTACAGGTTCGCCTTTCAGTCGGCTCAGATTACGTAAATCAGGACGCAACTGGATTCTTTGACAGTGTGTTGCAGAGGGCCGAGTTACTCAATTTTATGTTTTGTTTGTTTGTTGTTCAACGCCACACACAATAATATTCCAGCTGTATGACGGAAGTCTGTAAATAATTGAGTCTCGACCAGACAATTCAATGGGATATGATGACATGCATCAACAAAGTCAGCGAGTCTGACCACCCGATCCTGTTAGTTGCATCTTATGACAAGCAGGTTGCTGAAAACATAATCTAACCTGTATCTTCACAGGGCTCAAATTGATGCATGGAGCTATTTTAAAATAAATGAAATGCTTATTATGAAAGGTCATACGTAAAATTGGTAACTATCATTCAGAACACATGAGGATGGAGAAGGGGTGGAATGAAACTGAATCATTTCAGAAAGCTGACATGTGAATGACTCACTTTGCCAAAAGTGATGGTACTTGTTGTTACCCTGTCTGGCGCTCGTCATTAAGGGGTTAAAACAAGGACCATCACTTTCAGAAATTCAGACTGCAGGCATGTGAGTGACTCGCTTTGCCAAAAGTAATGGTGCTTGTTGTTACCCTGTCTGGACTTCTCAGCTCAGAGTACAGTGAGTCTAAGTGGGGTATCCTTGTTAAACTGCAGCATGGTGTCTTGCTGGGCTAGCACTATATATCCATGTTAAACTGCAGCATGGCATCTTGCTGGGCTAGCACTATATATCCATGTTAAACTGCAGCATGGTATCTTGCTGGGCTAGCACTATATATCCATGCTAGCACTATATATCCATGTTAAACTGCAGCATGGTATCGTGCTGGGCTAGCACTATATATCCATGTTAAACTGCAGCATGGTATCTTGCTGGGCTAGCACTATATATCCATGTTAAACTGCAGCATGGTATCTTGCTGGGCTAGCACTATATATCCATGTTAAACTGCAGTATGGTATCTGGCTGGGCTAGCACTATATATCCATGTTAAACTGCAGTATGGTATCTTGCTGGGCTAGCACTATATATCCATGTTAAACTGCAGCATGGTATCTTGCTGGACTAGCACTATATATCCATGTTAAACTGCAGCATGGTATCTTGCTGGGCTAGCACTATAACAACGGCATACGGCCAGAGTAGCACAAGCCGCCACACACACAGGACCGTCGCTGGTTCATGAACTAAACTTCAATGCGACCTTGAACCACATTTCACCTTAATGACTTCACTTAATAATCTACATGTTGCGTTATTTGTAGCGTTGCGGATACACGTGAGTCCACAGACGAAAGAAGTGCTTGACCGGTTCCAAACATTTGACCTTGAACTTCGCGGTGCTGTTGAAATGAAGGTAGTATATGTGTTACACATACTGTTATGATACACACATAGTTGTATTTTGTCGTGTAGGCGTTAATAAGGAGTACAGGAGTAACAGATTTTGAAATTTCTACAGGATTGGCTGATGTATAGGAAAGCCACTTTGGTAACATAATTTATTTTCTTAAATTGCACTTTTTAGATAAATATTTCTCGCTATTTTAGTTATGTAATATTTTCTTCTCGATATTTCGCAGTATTTTTTCTCGTAACATTGATTATTTTCTCGTTATTTCAGTGTTGTATACAAACAACATCGACATTTCTCTTAATTCAGATTTTTCAATATTTCGAGTTTTTAAAATGTAATTGAAAAGACGAGAATTTATTTGATGCAATGATCGACATTACGAAAGTTTAATCGAAGTAACGAGAAATAGAATTGACATTTTTCAATAAACAACTAATTGAGAAATTCCGATTTCAAAAGAATATTATTATGCTACCAAAGTGGCACCATTAGGTTTTCGTAGATATAACAGACTGATATGCACAGGATATATGTTTTATGTTGAAATCACAGATTGGCTGAAGCCTTGTGTTCCTAACTTTTGTTGAGTACCATATCTCTAAGGTTAAGTCCTGGACGCGGTGTGAGTGAGTGTCTGTATTTTATACCAAAACATTAGAGGGTGATCCCGTTGGCACGCCAGAAACCTATGATTGTTGGTGTCAATCCTGGTTCGCGCTGATTATGTTTCTAGGTTTGTCAGCACCATACACGTGTTCGTTGATTTCACCAAAGTGGTAAACGTCAGAGAACTGCATCACTTCAGGCTTTCCTCCCACATCAAGCTGACACGCCGTGATATAACTGGATTAATGTTCAAGATGGCTTTAAACTCACTCACTCTTAGCTTGTAATGTCATCTTACTATTATATGATTGGTCTGTGTTGTCGTTGTGGACATCGTCGTGACTCTCACCTCGTTATTTCCCAGGGCAAGGGGAGCGTGACGACGTACTGGCTTCAAGGGGAGAGGGAAGCCGCGACAACTTGAGTGTGCCAAGACACAGCTATGACGTCATCCTCTTTGCATATTCTATCACGTGGTATATGGACATCGTGGTGCATGCGCCAGAACTGGATGATCCCTGATTTGCTGAATACTATTCGGTGCTGACTCGGCATCGACTATTTCCATGCCATGACAAATGTATATTTGTATTTTATTTATGTCAACGTTGTAATCAATCCCTTTTGTACAGCATGTAGTTCGATCAACAAGTGATTTCTGCAACAACGCTTCACTGTATATATTCAAAATGACGTTAACGTATGTCTTTGTTGGACGCTACTCGCTACTCGGGTATGTTCGCATCATTCCGCCCTGCTCCAAGTTACAAAATTCGTAACCACTCGGCCCTTTCCGTAACCTGCTGTAATGACACGAATGGGCACGAAATCGTGGTTGTTGGAAGGATTGAAGCTGTGAAACCTGATGGCCATCAAGCCTGATGAGATTTTGGGACACCTTGTAAAGCAGACTCTATCATGACGACAGGGTGAACGCAAGGGTATTGGAGGGCTCATGGACGGGTGCTGCACATGGTGTTAAGCACAAACCGTGTTTTAGAAGCCAATTTATCATGCACCAAATTCCACTCAAGTGAATGGTCATGGCACTACATTTAGTTTACTCCGGATTATGAATCAGTGTGCACTCTATCCTTATTCTCAGCTTCCTGGGGAGTATACAACCCCAGCTGTGATGATAGGAGATTAACAGTCCCATTGCCATCTCCTACCGGGTACCCATTCACAATGCGCGAGGCCTATTTCTGGAAAAATGATAAAAGCAATGTGACTCTCAATCCACTCACGCAAGGATAATTTGTAATTGTGTACGATATGATTGGGGGGGTGGGGGGTTGATACCGTTTAACACAAATGACTTTGCAGTTGCAGTTTAAGACACTGTCCAGAAAGAGAAGGTATTCACCTCGGATGTGACAAATTATTACAAACGTTATCAAGACTTTACTAGGCTGAATCAAGTCGGCAATACACTAGGTTCAAAACACAATGTTTATACCTGTATAAAATACATCACCGTGGAATAACCATTCCTTGTTTGTTTCATGTTTAGCCACTATCAGAGATAGATATATAAGTTGTTTGCCACTATCAGACATAGATGTTTAAGTTGTTTGCCCGGCAGTTTCTCAGAAAACATCTAATTTCTATTCCGAATGTTACCTATAGGTTTCAGGACGGATTTCAAGGTGTGATAAAACAAACAGCATTTGGACAGTCAGAGAGGTTGGTCGGGGTACCTGAAACACAATTTTGTTTTTGTTTAAACAGCAGCAACCCAAATCAGTGTGTAAAGGTATGTTTGTTGTAACCGGATGGGGTGGGTTGTCTCCCCTGAGTGATGAACTGTTGTAACTGGAGGGGGCGAGTTATCTCCCCTGAGTGATGTACTGTTGTAACTGGAGGGGGCGAGTTATCTCCCCTGAGTGGTGTACTGTTGTAACTGGAGGGGCGAGTTATCTCCCCTGATTGGTGTACTGTTGTAACTGGAGGGGGCGAGTTATCTCCCCTGAGTGGTGTACTGTTGTAACTGGAGGGGGCGAGTTATCTCTCCTGAGTGATGTACTGTTGTAACTGGAGGGGGCGAGTTATCTCCCCTGAGTGGTGTACTGTTGTAACTGGAGGGGGCGAGTTATCTCCCCTGAGTGGTGTAATATGGAAATCCCTCGCATGTGTCACAGTCCCCTTTTTTTAAGCCTGTGGCGTTTAAAAGAACCCCGTGTGTAAAAACGTGGCGCTTATCCTAATCACAAATGCAAAAACTATGATGTTGTAAAACGTCACCTTTGTTACTTTCATGGCGGAATCAGATCAAATGATGGTAATGACGTCATGTTAACGCCTTTGAAAGTATGACGAATCACTTTTTAAGTAAATGGCGTTATAACAAAGCCATGTTTTGAAATGACGTTTTGATGTCTAAACGGCATATTACCTGTTATTTGTAATTATGAATTACACATATTTATGTTATCATCAATAACATGTATTTCTATTGATTATATGTATTTGTGCTCTGACTTGTTGCTGTTTTTAACAAATCCATGCAACGATATTTGGTTTTGGGGAGGGCTTAATTGCGGTACGACCAATACAATGCCTTAACAGGATGTTCTACATTTCCTTAATTTGTACATTGTCGCTCCCCTTCTGTCCGATGTAATTAGTGCACCATATTCCACCATATGTTTCCTATTTCAATAGTTGTTGGTGTGCACTAATGTTTTTATTTTGAAACTTGCCTTACTCTCTTGATGACGCAACTCTTCCCGATTCAGTCACGAGTCCTCTGTCTGTCTTAGAGCACAGCCAAATAGAGTTCCACGATGTAACACACGTGTATTAAGTGATCAGATCTCATTAACGGAAATTTTTACTCTTCACTCAAGACACACGTTTGTGCAGATTTCGAGGAAATATTGAAATAGTATTGTACTACAGGTGAGCCACACGACAACACCCATGGATCAGAGCCTTTCGTTGTCGGGGGATCTGCAGCGACAGAGGCCTGCTGTCACAATACACCTCATAGTGGCGCTCAGTATTGAGGGGCTAAATATATATATGGTCGAATATAGTCAGTAGTGTGTCAGAGTATAGTATTCATGTTAAACTGTGGCATGGTATCTCAGTGGGCTCGCACTATAAAATCGGCATTAGCCCGGACTATTACAAGCAGCCGCACACGCACACCCCTACGCACGCACACACGCACGCACGCACACACGCACGCACGCACACACACACACACACGTGCATGCACGTCGCTATATACTCACTCACCAACTCACCACACCTCACCTCACCTCAGTACTCAATGACATAACACTGTGATGTTTGGAGCTGATTGGTGTTTGTGTGTCTAACCATTTCTTGTTTATTTAAATATTCTGGGAGGGGGTTGTCAGTGTGGGTTTTTTTTAAAATGATTTTTATAAATAAAAATAATTTGTTCTACACAAAATGATTTGTCCTCGGGTTGAACTAAACAAATAAATTGTTTGCAGCATGCTGAATGAGGAGGAGAACCCCCCCCCCCCCCCCCCCCCACACACACACACACACACACATCCCTCCTGAATGTTCCATGGTTCGTCCCTCAGTCTAACCAGTGCCACACCTCCGTTGATACAGACACTGCCGGGACTACATGCTTGATGTGTTGATTAGTGCTACCATCTTTTATTGTATATAAAGACTCAACTGTACGTGTGCAGTATGCATTCCGCTGCTGGTGTTTGAAACATAAATATATTACTGCACCCCTGTGTATTAAAATTCTTCATTTTTTATGATGTGTACAAGACCTTTGTCTGAACGAGTGTCCCTGTCGCAGTAGTACTGGGCCCATTATCAGTCAAACCAAATATCCCCAACTCCAGCAGATTTTCAGTAATGTGTTATATCAGACAGCTATGGCATGCGTATGTCATTCTGCTACATACTCACAGACTCAGAACTGTGTACGGCGAACCTCTTTGATCCAGGCTGTACCATTAGCGTAATCTTACCGACTGTTAAGTTCAATATTGGGTCATGAGTGAATATTGTTTTCTTTATACCTCGATGCGTCACTTGATGTGGAGGAAAGATCCGGGGTAGAATAGGTCTTCAGCAACCCATGCTTGCTGTAAGAGGCGACTAACGGGTTCCGGTGGACAGGCTCGCTGACTTGGTTGATGCATGTCATCGATCCCAATTGCCTGGAACGGTGCTCATGTTATCAATCACTAGGTTGTCTGGTCCAAACTCGATTATGTACAGACCGCCGTCATATAGCTGGAATATTGCTGAGTGCAGCATTAAATAACAAACAAAGCAAACCAAACAAAACTTGATGTGAGTTTAAAACTTTTATCAACTCGTGTAGATATATTTGATATCAAGAGACACTTGGATGAGATTCTCAATAAACATGTATTTTAATGTAAGGTGAAATAAACAAGTCCTTGTAGATGTTCCAAGCAGTAATCGCCCGGAAAACAGGACTTCCTGAATAAAGAGGTTTCGCTTTATGGTACAGCAAACTACGTTTATAACGAACACTTTTATAACGAACTACGGTTATACCGAACTAAAATTAGTGGTACCTTTGAGTTCGTTATAACCGTAGTTTATTGTAATTTCAACGTTTGTCCGATTAACGGAATATTTGTTCTGTTCGACTTGTCCCTACGTCCCACTTCGTTACAACCGAAGTTGTGCTTGTGGAAGAAGCAGTCATGTGATATTGAAATGACCTGATCATTTTGATCTGGCTGTCAATGCTGGATGTGGTGTACTGGAAGATGTACCTCTAATGTCTTGATGTTAAAATATGTATGTTTCATCTGTACAATAAAGCCACAAAACCCTTTCCATATCGAATAGAGATCTCTGCATGAAGCAGAGTCGATTGTACGATTCCGACCATATCATGAACATGTGTTTATGTATCACTGTCAAATAGTGATGATACCAGGTGTTCGCGAAACGGTGAGCGTATCCTGCCCACCGGTGGCACCCGTCACAAACACATGCACACATGCAAAGGCAAGTCAATTGTTCACCTGAAAAACATGGGAACATATAGTACAAGTCAAAACAGTGAATTGCATCGGACATAATTTTTGTCAATGATGCGTCAAATTTGGAAATGTCCTCCACATGTCTACCATGACACTTTTTTGAAAGTTTGACTGAGACCTTGAATGTTGTAACCTTGATCAAGCAACTTCTGAGCAAGAGTCGTATGACGCTCTTTGAAATATTTGAATAAAGAGCATGCTCGACTGAGCAAGAAAGACACCGTTGCTTAACTGGCTGCACGTGCAGATGTATCTACCACTGCGAGAGACGAGGCAGCCAATCGAAATTTTAGGACAGAAGGTTGTTTCTTTCAGCACAACTCAGTACACAACGGAAGAAATATAAACAATATATTTGCAGAAGGATTAGTCACAAAATGGTTCTCATATACACTGCCGGGCAAACGAAGTACAACCTGAAAATTGGATGTGAAAATATTACAAACGACACCAAAACGTTACTAGGCTGAAAAAGGCGTGACCATTATGGGATCTCTCTTAACAGTAGCGAGAACTAAGATATGATTTTTTTTATGAGATTCTACTGAACACGACACAATTATATGCTGTTATATATCACTTGATGTTAATAGATGTAATATGCATGTAATATAATTCCTCAGCTTTATTTGAAGTTGCGGATGAACATTTTGAAAGCACTGCAGGGCATGTGGCTCTCCTGCGTTGTCATGTTACAAACACGCGTGTACATACATATATGTTTTAAACTCTTAGTGTACATACGTTATTTATATATGATACAAACTCTCCACGTCGCCACGATATACGGAGTGTTGCTTATATAACGAGCTTTTTTAATGTACATTCACTTATTATTTGACATGATTCAGTGATGGCGTAATTGTTTCATAATTCATAATTCATTTATTAATCGTGTTTTAATACTTGTGTACTTTAAAGACTGTAAACTTTTCGTTTGAGTGAAATGATAAAACGTGCATGTACATGTTATGTATCAACAGGTCCACGTGGTTAGTGAAATGAATTTGGTAAAATCGAGGAAACTGGTGTTGATTGTGCTATCATTGTAAACAAACGGCTGGGCAAACGAAAGTATACGCTTGAAAATTTGATATGACCAAACAATTACAAACATCATCTAAATGTACTAGGCTGAAAATAGTCTCTGAAACACAGCAAACTCAAGTCCCAAAACACAACTAAGATGCATCGTATTACCATTTCCTGTTCGTTTTATTTTCAGCCACCATCAGAGATGGCTGTATGCTTTCTTTTGCCCGGTAGTGTATTTCAAATGCATGGGGGCTTATTATACAGCCTTTAGCAAAGAACTCACTGGTGATGTACAAAGTCTGAAATCTGAACCCATCCTGTCTTGTGATAAGGAGCTAAATCCTGGCTTCTGTCAGAGTTAGTGAGTGAGTTTGGTTGTAGGCCGTTTTGAACAGTATTTCGCTATGTCACGGCGTGGTAATTTGTTGTGGAAAATAACCCGAAGTGATAAGGGTTTAAGTCTTCGTGAAACCCACGACAACGGGTATGGTGCTGAACCTGGGATTCGAACCTGTGACGTAAAGTGTCGGTTGTTCGTTGAATGGACCACCACGTGGACCTGATTTAGAAGTTAGAAACTATGTTTACTTTATTACACTTTTTAAACTGTTCGTGTCCATTCACTTGAAACATACCATACACGTCAAATAAATTTGACATCATAAAAATGCTCTTAATTTCTGTGATATGATTGTATGGAGGTTGACGTCCCTGGGTACCGTCGACCTTCCCGTGACTCACTTGAAGACTGATCCGATACACAGTGTAGACTTGTGTTGTCTTACAGCAACTACTTAAATACATATCAAATGTACCTTTTCTAGACGTTAGTACTAAAGTGCGGGTGGCTTTCAATCAATCTTTATTCATGGTGTCGTAACTGCTTTCGGGCGTCCAGTGCGACCCTGCTACAGTTACTAAATGTATTGCCGTTCCTGGTCCTTGTGGTCAATTAAGCCAGGACATTGCCCTCGCCTTGTCCACCACGGCTCGGCTCCGTCAAGGAATGATTGGTCTAATGACCCTTACTCCAAGTTGTCTCTATCAGCATTCACACCCGCATAATAAAGAAACGCAACACCAGTTTATACTCACATAGTTTTACTTACTCTCAGCCCATCTATCAATACAGGACAGGATCAGACTGGCCAGGCTCGTCACTAGCTGGGGGAAATTTAGAACGATCGGGATTCGACTCGATCGATTGCAAACCGCGCTCTCCTCTCCTAATGTAGAGGGTATCATTTTATAGTGTTCGAGCCTGGCCTGTCCTTGTCACATGTCTCAATACCTCCATTTGATTCGTTACAAGTTTAGATCTGACCATGAACTCATGTGTGTCGTAATCGGAAAAATACAAACGCCTACGTGCCAGATTGCTCATCTCTCTATTGATATTGTGACTCGCTCCGAAGCTTCCAAATGAATTATGCCTTGAAACTCCCCGTTTGTTTCATTAACTCATGGACGATAAATTTGAAATGTCCAGAATACACTTGTGATAAATGTGAAATGTCTTTTCTCTATTGATTCCTTTCCAACTACAAGTTCTGTCACAAACTATATCTAATGCCACTCCTCATTGCAGCTATAATGGTTCTATTTATTATCATTAGTTTCTGAGATGCATTTTTAACCTTATAACACTGGTACTGATCAGGCCAAAGGCTTATAGTACATTGTCTGAAGCGTGTTACAAATTGATACATTTTCTTAAATACATAGCATGATAAATGAATATTGATGGATTTCTCATAGGTTCTGTCACATGTCATTAATTTACAAAATGTGTTACCATTTGGGTTGTGGTAGAAATATATATTTTGCTATTAAATCATTATACACTGGACATACACATAGAAAGTGATATTCGTCTTCAATACAATCAGTTTTACAAATCCTGTTCTCTTGCAATACCTTCATATCTGCCTGTTTCAAGAAATAGATCATGTGAGCCACAACGAAATCGAGAAAGATTGTTCTTAACTAAGGTAAATTTACACTTATAGATAAGGTTCTAGTATAATATACATTTAATGTAATGTCGTAATTTGTTTATTTTAGAACTGAACAAGGAATCATGTCATTTTTGGATGTTTATATGTCTTAAGTTCTGTCAAACGGACGGCTGTCAATATACAATCTTGACTCGGCATCAGTGAGTTATGACTTATGTATCCAGGGAGACGATCTATCCCCCCTACCACGTATTGATGATAGTAAGGTACTTGCAATAGAGGAATGACGCTTTGAACAGCAGTTACCATTAGAACAGCCGGTGTGCATGACACACAGCCGGATTTCATACAGTCGTCAACGTAACCATTTTATGTCCATCAATCTAATTCGTTGGGTCCCCGTCGGTTTCGGCTTTCCTAGCACGCGTTTTCCCTGAATATCACGGCAGTGTCATCAACTGTAAGTCTTATTGCTAATTAATTGTAGCTCGAATTAATTGTTACAGCATCATCTAACGTACGCGGTGTCATAGATGATTCTAAAGTCCCCCCACTATTTGACCAAAAGGCGATGTTCACGATTGTTATAACCTATATAAATGACACGATTCTCTTTAATGACACTGATCTCGCACCATTATTATTTTTGTTTATTAAACCAATCTGGCACTGATGTATTTCTGGAGTTGTTATACTATATTCTATTTTATATGACATCTATTTGAAACAGGTATTTCTGATGAGTTATAATGCTGTATTAGTGTTTATGAAACCTATCTGAAACCCAGGTATTTCTGGAGTTATAATCCCGTGTTTTATTTTATATCACACCTCTCAGAAACCAATTTATTTCTGATGAGTTACAATACTGTATTTTAGTGTTTGTGACACCTCTCTGAAACCCAGGTATTTCTGATGGAGTTTAATGCTGTATTTTAATGTTTGTGACACCTCTCTGAAACCCAGGTATTTCTGATGGAGTTTAATGCTCTATTTTAGTGCTGGTGGTTTTCTACTGTTTTGTGTTGCTGGCAAGGCAAGGCCCGCTGCCACTACGTACATACTAGAACATTAAACCATACTTACTGACCTGTAGTTGTATTGTTTTCAATCACACCTTTTTCACAGCTTCATGAGGGATGGGATTTTGTATGGAGACAATATATGTTCGGGGTGGTCGGGTAGCCTGGTGGTTAAAGCGTTAGCTCGTCACGCCGAAGACCCGGGTTCGATTCCCGACATGGGTACAATGTGTGAAGCCCATTTCTGGTGTCCCCCGCCGTGATATTGCTGGAATATTGCTAAAAGCGGCGTAAAACCATATTCACTCACTCAATATATGTTCAAAAGTCTGGAGCATAATAACCATTTCTCTTTAAGCTTTCCTCGTACGATAGGCTGGCGCGCCGTGATTTAACTCAAATATTGTTCAAACTCACGCATTCTTTGTAGAGGATCCACTAAACAGTCTCAATGCATAACAAGGAGAGGTCACACAACAATTTAAAAACAATTTAATACTGACAGTCTAATCAAGCTTCATATTATTCACGACCGCCTCCGTGGTCTAGTGGTAGAGCGTCCGCCCGGAGAACGGAAGGTCCGGGGTTCGATCATACCAAAAGACGCTAAAAGATGGTACTTGTTGTTACCCTGTCTGGCGCTCGGCATTAAGAGGCTAAAACAAGGACTGGTCGGCTCGGTGGGTATTGTCTGAGTGGGGTATACATGTGAAACTGCGGCATGGTATCTCAGTGGGCTAGCACTATAAATCGGCATCAGTCCGTACTAGTACAAGCAGCCCCACACACACACGCACGCACACACACACACACACACACACACACACACACACACACACACACCTAATCCTCAATTGTACGCCCAGGCAGTGGGAAGGTCCTGGCGGCCCTCGTGGCGCACTGTTCAGCCCGCTGTTGTACGCCCAGTCAATGGGAAGGTCCTGGCGGCCCTCGTGGAGCACTGTTCAGCCCGCTGTTGTACGCCCAGTCAATGGGAAGGTCCTGGCGGCCCTCGTGGAGCACTGTTCAGCCCGCTGTTGTACGCCCAGTCAATGGGAAGGATTCCAGGGGGCAGTTTGACAGACGGTCTTCGCATCAAATACAGTAACACCGCACATCTGAAAACATGCACTATTTATCGACGTTGTGGAATACCATCTTCCCTAGGCAAGGGCGTTAACTGACTATAAAAGTCCAGTTTCCACCCTTGCCAAACTAGGCTTGAATTTCCAGACTCTATCGTGGCGCCACCAGTAGCTATTGCGAGTTATGTACCTTCAATTTCCCGCCTATTGACCAATCAGATTCCATCTCTCACATCACTTGCAATTGCTTCAAATAAAATGACGATCTGATCGATAACCAGAATTTATTTTATAAGAAAATGGGTCTTACCCCGCGAAATGTATCAAATCATCTGAGCAACTTTAACATGAAAATATTAGAAAATATCTGTCACCGCCCAGTTGACGGTACTCATGCTTTGCAAATCCTGCAGTCGACCAAAATCCGCACGTTGAAATCCGTGTTGTTTACAACCGGATGTTTAGTTCGTTACACGATCCTGATTGGACTGTGCATAAACTCGTCAGTCCAGCCCACATGTAAGTCCGGAATTCCCGGCTGGGTCGGCAAGGATGGAAACTGGACATTTATAGTCAGGTAATTCCCCTGCCTCGGGAGGATGTGCAATACCGATGTATATTCTTCCTTTACTCTTAAAGTCGCTAGACAGACATGACGTCATATAATGGTGGATGACATCATATGAAATTGAATCTACTTAAGCAGCGATCTTAGTGCTAAGACGTAATTCCCATACTTTGGCATAGCCTAACGAAAGTTGTTACGCCTCGCTTCGTGAACACGTACCTGGTCACCATAACGTGGGAACCGTGAAGATCCGGGTAAGAATATTTCTCCAGGAACCCAGGCGACTAACGGAATCAGTGGTCAGGCTCGCTGACTTGGTTGGTTGATGCCATCGTATCCCGATCGATGCTCATGATTTCAATCACTGGATGGTCTGGTCCAGACTCGAATATTTACAGACCGCTGTCATATCGCTGGAATACTGCTGAGTGCGGAGTGAAACAACAAACAGACAAAACATCTTTACAAAAGTAAAATGTGGTGAAAAAAATGTTTTGATACATATTAATGAAACGTGCTGTATAAGTAACAGCAGGTGATGCAAACCAACGCATTGGCAACAAATCAGCCAGTTCGTGACCACATGATCTTTTATAATTCGTCTTTTCAAGACAGAGTTTGGAACTCGGATTCCCTCTCTGCGTCTCCCCGCCCCATCTCTCCCTCCCCCCCGCTCTCTCTCCCTTCCTCTCCCCCTCTCTCTCCCTCTCTCTCTCCTGCTCTCTCCCTCTCTGTGTGTGTGTCTCTCCCTTCCTCTCTCTCTCCCTCTGTGTGTGTGTGTGTCGCTCCCTTCCTCTCTCTCTCCCTCTCTCTGTGTGTGTCTCTCTACCTCTCAACAGACAAACAGACAAAACATCTTTACAAAAGTAAAATGTGGAGAAAAAAATGTTTTGATACATATTAATGAAACGTGCTGTATAAGTAAGGCAGGTGATGCAAACCAACACATTGGCAACAAATCAGCCAGTTCGTGACCACATGATCTTTTATAATTCGTCTTTTCAAGACAGAGTTTGGAACTCGGATTCCCTCTCTGCGTCTCCCCTGTCCCTCTCTCTCTCCTGCTCTCTCCCTCTCTCTCTGTGTGTCTCTCCCTTCCCCTCTCTCTCTCCCTCTGTGTGTGTGTGTGTCGCTCCCTTCCCCTCTCTCTCCCTCTCTCTGTCTCTACCCTTTCTCTCTCTCCTCCCTCTCTCTCTGTGTCTCTCCCCCTCTCGCTCTCTCTCTATCCCCTCTCTCTCTCTCTCTGTCTACCCTTTCTCTCTCTCCTCCCTCTCTCTCTCTCTGTGTCTCTCCCCTCTCTCTCCTCCCTCTCTCTCTCTCTGTGTCTCTCCCTCTCTCTCTCCCGCTCTCTCGCTCCCTCGCTCTCTCTCTATCCCCCTCTCTCTCTACCTCCGTCTCTCTCTCTCTCTCTGTCTCCCCCCCTCTCTCTCTCCCCCCCTCTCTATGTGTGTCTCTCCCCCCCCTCTCTCTCTCTCTGTCTCTCCCATCCCGCTCTCTCTCTAGAGCGGGAGGTCCGGAGCGCATCATATCGTAAAGAGTTGGTACTTGATGTTAAACACACTCACACACACACTGGGTTTCTGCCCCAGGGTATACGCAAGGGTAACGCTCTATATAAGGCTGTTATGGCCTTCTGTTGCAGGCCGTATAAATAGCTTTTTTCCAACCGAAGTTCGAGGTCCATGGATGCCAAACAGTCGTGGATCTGCAAATGCAAAACCGAAGACATACACATGTACAGGTTTAATGACAATGGCAACCTTGATCTGTGTGTGTGTGTGTGTGTGTGTGTGTGTGTGTGTGTGTGTGTGTGTGTGTGTGTGTGTGTGTGTGTGTGTGTGTGTGTGTGTGTGTGTGTTCGGTGTAATGCAGGTCATATAGCGTTAGCACATCCACGCACTCGGATTTCCCTCTCTGTGTCTCCCCGCCCCCTCTCTCCCTCTCTCTCTCCCTCGCTCTCTCTCCCTCTCTCCCTCTCTCTCTCCCTCTCTCTCTCCTGCTCTCTCTCTCCCTCTCTGTGTGTGTCTCTCCCTTCGTCTCTCTCTCCCTCTCTCTGTGTGTGTCTCTCCCTTCCTATATCTCTACCCTCTCTCTCTCCCTCTCTCTGTCTCTACCCTTTCTCTCTCTCCTCCCTCTCTCTGTGTCTCTCACCCTCTCGCTCTCTCTCTATCCCCTCTCTCTCTCTGTGTGTCTCTCCCCCTCTCGCTCTCTCTCTATCCCCCTCCCTCTCTACCTCCGTCTCTGTGTGTGTGTGTGTGTGTGTCTCTCCCCTCTCTCTCTCCCCCCCTCTATGTGTGTCTCCCCCCTCTCTCTCTCTCTCTCTCTGTCTCTCCCATCCCTCTCTCTCTCTAGAGCGGGAGGTCCGGAGCGCATCATATCGTAAAGAGTTGGTACTTGATGTTAAACACACACACACACGCACGCACATACGCACGTACGCACGCGCGTCGCTTTAGAAGTACAAGAAGTTTGAACGCGATGTTACACCCGTTTCATCTCACCTTTCTTTTCTCTTTATCTGTTCTAGACCACAAATGCCATCTCCTATGACGGGGTGAATACGAAACTTGCTGTCATCTCACAGGCACAGTTGGATCCGTCCAGATAGCGAGGCGCGTCATACAGAACTTCCAAGAGGTAGGTACTTCCACGGATCGGTCATCTACATTTAGAGTGTCAATATCGGCACATCAATCATTGATTCCACATATCATTACTACCAACATATTGACTTCACTATCCAGCCAGCCTTACTCCCAACATATTAGCGTCAATATTCACCTAGAATTACTACCAACATATTAGCGTCACTATTCACCTAGCCTTACTACCTACATACTGACGTCACTATTCATCTAGCCCTACTACCAACATGTTGACGTCACTATTCATCTAGCCTTACTACCAACATATTGACGTCACTATTCACTTTGCCTTACTACCTACATACTGACGTCACTATTCATCTAGCCTTACTACCAACATGTTGACGTCACTATTCATCTAGCCTTACTACCAACATATTGACGTCACTATTCATCTAGCCTTACTACCAACATATTGACGTCACTATTCATCTAGCCTTACTACCAACATATTGACGTCACTATTCACCTAGCATTACTACCAACATATCGACGTCACTATTCACCTAGCCTTACTACCAACATATTGACGTCACTATTCACCTAGCATTACTACCAACATATCGACGTCACTATTCACCTAGCCTTACTCCCAACATATTGAGGTCTCTATCCAGCTAGCCTTTCTATCAACATATTGACGTCACTATTCACCTAGCCTTACTACCAACATATTGACGTCAGAATTCACCTAGCCTTACTACCAACATATTGACGTCACTATTCACCTAGCCTTATTACCAACATATTGACGTCACTATTCAGCTAGCCTTACTACTAACATATTGACGTCACTATTCATCTAGCCTTATTACCAACATATTGACGTCACTATTCACCTAGCCTTATTACCAACATATTGACGTCACTATTCACTTAGCCTTACTACTAACATGTTGACGTCACTATTCATCTAGCCTTATTACCAACATATTGACGTCACTATTCACTTAGCCTTACTACCAACATATTGACGTCACTATTCAGCTAGCCTTACCACCAACATGTTGATGTCACTATTCACTTAGCCTTACTACCAACATATTGTGACGGCACAAGCATTGCGCCAGTATGTGGTCAGACCCGTGCCCCGCCCCGTGTCATTACAACAACCATTTATAACAACCAGGTTACCTTGCGTTGACGTTCAGCGTTGACGTTCGTTTGACGTCATTAGGACAAACAATTCGCCATCTATCCAGAAAATCCAGATTAAATCAGTTTTCTTCTGAAAACAGACTTGTGAAGAACTGGGTTAGCATAGGTCTTCAGCATTCCATGCTTGTCGTAGGAGGCAACTTCGCTTGTCATAAGAGGCGACTAACGGGATCGGGTGGTCAGGCTCGCTATCCCAATTGCGTGGATGCTCATGACATCAATCGCTAGATTGTCTGGTCTGAACACTATCATTTTACATACCGCCGCCAATAGATGGAATCAAACAATCAATAAACGTCCAAACAAACGTCTGAAACACGAGACCATCGGCGATTCCCCCATTTTCTGCTCTCTGTGTAGAATGTGACGTTTTGGTGACTGTGATAAGATACGTCATCAGGAAACAGATTATCTGATAAGTGTAAATATTTGGCAGCCATATCTTAAAGCTGGTCTTTTGTCTGATGACCGGCCATAATACGTACCTGTAATGATCCTCTACGTTTCTTGGAGAATACATATTTTTAACCCCAGGGAATTGCATATACAATTGACCTTCTGACCAACAAATGCACTAAAAACAAGATCTCTGTTCCGATGCAGTCGACATGTATTACAGGTAAGATTCAAATGAGAGAGTGAGCGGCATCACGTTACATTTTTCGTAATTTTGAGTGCATCTGAGTGACAGTCATATGAACTTATGTCCTAAGCCACAGCAGCCATTTTGAAACAGATATTAATGACCAATACTCGGTCATCATTGTTCCATATGTAAAGAAAGTGATATATGTGGTTAACATGGTGAACACAACCATGGTGGCGACATCTTGACTTTGATTTTACCCTTTGCACATCAACCGTGTTGAAAGCTGAAAATTCTTATGTAAAGGGCAGCCTCCGTGGTCTAATGGAAGAGCGCCCACCCGGAGAGCGCAAGTTCGGCGACGCCGTTTATATCTAGAATATTGCTGTGTGAGGTGGTAAAGAAGAAACAAACACATCTAAAACGGTATTTATTTTTCTGTAAACTTGCATCCCTCTGAAGAGTTCCAGACTGAGGAAGCTGGATTTTGGCATGTATGTGTTTCCATAAGGTGACATCGCATTTTGTTCAAATTATCAGGATAAAGTAATGTGATTATTGTGAATCATTTATAAAATTGTATGGCATTAGAACAATTATTCTCCTTGGGGAGTACATAAGGTTCAGAGTTGAAACTTCGAGTAAAGCTAATTTGGTTGATGCAACAACGTTAGTCAGTGGTACTTTCATTCTTGCAGATTTGAAACATTGTGGAAATTTAGTTCATTTTTCACATTTATTGATATTTTTGTCCTTACTATTTATGATAAAAAATATTCAAACAGTAACGATTACGGCAACTTTAAATAAGATGAAGTCTTTTTCTGCATTTTAAACTATTTACAACATATCCAGGTGAGCTACAATGCAGTGGCACGATGTCTGAGTGGGTGCTATTTCACAGTTTTAAAGATAGGAATAAAAATCATTTGGTATTTTGGAATATGGCGAGTAAGTAGGCATGGTTTTAAGTCACGGTTGGCAGTATTCCAGCAATGAAGGCGGGGAACACTGGAAGTGTGCCTCAGAAAAAAGAGAAAAGTGGGACGTCGAGTCTGGGCCTTTGGCGCGATAAGCAAACACTTCAACTGCTAGGCTAACCCAGCGCTCCTTCATGATATCACTATGGCGCTGGCATCCTTATAATAATAATAATAATAATAATAATAATAATAATAATAATATGATGATGATGATGATGATGATGATGATGATGATGATGATGATGATGATGATGATGATAATGATGATGATGATGATGATGTAAAGGTCATACATCAACACAGCAAAAGTCATTAAAGTCGCTGAATAGCAATCGTTGTGGACGTGCACAACTCTCCTTACTTTGACTACACCTGGTGAACTACGGTGCCTTGTATAACTGTGTGTCACATGTTTGGTTGTGGACGTGCACACTCTCCTTACTTTGACTACACCTGGTGAACTACGGTTTCTTGTATAACTGTGTGTCACATGTTTGGTTGTGGACGTGCACACTCTCCTTACTTTAAGTACACCTGGTGAACTACGGTGCCTTGTATAACTGTGTGTCACATGTTTGGTTGTGGACGTGCACACTCTCCTTACTTTAAGTACACCTGGTGAACTACGGTGCCTTGTATAACTGTGTGTCACATGTTTGGTTGTGGACGTGCACACTCTCCTTACTTTGACTACACCTGGTGAACTACGGTTTCTTGTATAACTGTGTGTCACATGTTTGGTTGTGGACGTGCACACTCTCCTTACTTTAAGTACACCTGGTGAACTACGGTGCCTTGTATAACTGTGTGTCACATGTTTGGTTGTGGACGTGCACACTCTCCTTACTTTGACTACACCTGGTGAACTACGGTGCCTTGTATAACTGTGTGTCACATGTTTGATTTTGGACGTGCACACTCTCCTTACTTTGAATACACCTGGTGAACTACGGTGCCTTGTATAACTGTGTGTCACGTGTTTGATTGTGGACGTGCACACTCTCCTTACTTTGAATACACCTGGTGAACTACGGTGCCTTGTATAACTGTGTGTCACATGTTTGGCTGTGAACGTGCACACTCTCCTTACTTTGACTTCACCTAGTGAACTTCGGTGCCTTGTATAACTGTGTGTCACATGTTTGGTTGTGGGTCCATTTGCCCAAATACGACCATGATATTTCAATTTATAGAACATAACAAAACCTTTCCTGTAGTCAATGAAAGCTTTACTACTAGAGTCGATTGTACGATTCCGACTGTATCATGAGCGAGTGTGTATGAATTCCTATCAAATAGTGATAATAATAAGTTTTCTGAATGATGAACAAACTCTGCCCAACCGCTGGCACCTGTCTCAAACACATGCAAAGGCAAGTCAATTGTTCACCTGATTAATATGGTAAATATATTGTACAAGTCGAAATTTGAACTTAACTGCTGTCACTGATGGTCAAATTGGAAATGCCCTTCACATCTCTACCATAAAACGTTTTGAAAGCTTTACTAAGGGCTGGACTGTTGTTATTGGATGTCAGTAACTGATGCAGATATGCTTTGTGTACTCTTGCTAGGTTCCCATCACTGAAGGTTCATTCAAGCAGAGCTACAGATTCCTCGGTGTGTAACGGACACAGCTGACAGGCCACACTCAGCAATATTCAAGCGGACACAATGTCACGGACACAGCTGATCCAGTGGCAGATATGTGACGATCAGAAACAATAAATAAAGTTCACTCAATTGCTATGACATAAAACCAGTCAATTATAATATATCTGAGCTATGGTTTAAAAGGGTATATGATAAAAATGTTTGGTGGAGTTTTGTTCATGACCTACGACGCTTGCTCTCACTCAGGGAACAACACTGGCATCGGTATAAACATACATGCAATGTCAGAAGTGAGTGAGTGACTGGGACAGACAAACCAAAGGTTGATATAACGACCAACGTCTCTGATTTCTGACACCAAATTGAAATCGATACTTAAAGAACTACATTGTAAAATCAGTAAATAACCCACAAGGACAACACACAATTAACACATTGTATGAAATACACAGGTTTGGGGGTTCTGTCATACAAGGCATTACCATGGGTCGAAATATGTGGCAGCAGCAACTAAATGATAGGCTATGTTACTAAAAGTAAAACTCCCCAATATCTGGTATTGTCTCAGTTGAACAGCATTAATGAGGTACGTGGTCATCATAACTATGCTTCTTCTATTCGTTCCATATTATTTTCTCACGGATTTGGAGTAGTTTGGCTCAGTCAAGCTGTAGGCGACAAACCATCATCCATAAATAGTTTTAAAAACGTTTTGATAAATATGTTTTACCAATCATGGAATAGAACTACAATTTCTAGTTCTAGGTACATCCTGTATAAAGAGTTTAAAGTCTCCTGGAACCAGAAAAATACCTTTCCATTATTATTTAAATAAAGTATCGAAATGTTATGATAAGGCTCAGAGCCGGGCTACTAAGACTTAAGGTAAACGAAGGTAGATGGGCTGATATTGATTTACGTTTACGGCTCTGCCCCATGTGTGAAACAAGTATAGATAATGAATATCATTTTACTTTAGAATGTTAATATTACAACAATATTAGACAACTGTATTTACCAACAACTGTTTGCCATAATCCAAATATGCATAAATTTAAAACGCTGCTGTCATCTTCAAGCAAACAATTACTTGGAAAACTATGTAAATACCTGTATTTTTACATCTATGAAAGAAGACGTAATTATGAAAAGTCAGTAAATCTGTAAATTTGTACCTGACATTACCTTTTTTTTCATGTACCACACAATTTTAAATGTATGAATTGTATATGGACTAGTGGCCTAAGTACAAATAAAAGACTTCTTCTTCTTCTGTTCGGGTCATGCTGAAAGCAAGCAGAACAATTGGGTGTTTTCCGATAGGTATCACGTCCGCATGTAGACATTGCAAGTCAAGTCGGAGAAGGCAGGCCTCGAATCGCTCTTGTCTCCATACTTCTAAAGGCACAGACAGCCTTCTAGAAACTGCTGCCTCGAAGCGTCTTGAAAAGTGCAGTTTGACGGTGGTCGATGACTGTCGGTAAGCCATCTCCCCTCAACATGTTAATTGAACATATTACTCTACAGCTATAAAATAAATATCAGAACAAAAGTGTAGGAACAAATCAATAAGTGTAGTCATACTGTGACTGCAAGTGGGTATATTTAGCAGTGCGTGCATCTTGAACTAGGCCAATAATGCTTTAAGTACTACATGTGGCCAAGGGTTCTTGCAACGTGGGTGTGCGTGGCCCCCATCTTGACCATCCCAATTGCTCGCTCACGTCGTTCTGATGTTAGTCTTGGCATTTATAATGTGGATGTTTGAAATTGCTACTGTGGAGTTTATACCCCTGTGGCACGTGCATTTCTATCAGCAGTGACATCACGTGATTTTACATTTTTCGCATTTTATCAAAAACACGTGCGCATTGCCGGTAAAAATTACAGGTACAACAACGATGCGTTTGGGCTGTGTGTTTGTGTCTATTTGGGTTTGATCCAGTACAACTAATTTAAAATCACATTATTTTCAAATGTGCAAAGTTTCTTTTTGCGGTTCAGATTACTTTCGTCTAATATTATTCTCCCTGATGTAAACTACTTAGTCACACTAATATGGTAAATAATTGCTAGGCTTATTGGAAGCGTCCATCTGAAATTACATGGAAACTAAACCTACAGGTCTTTTTGAAGAAAATTAGTATTCCGACGGTGAACTCTATATCGATTTACGAACTGCTTAAACACCCATCTGTACCTGTGTAAATAAAGAAGGTCCGATTCTTTGATTCGAGTAATCTCTACAACTATGGCAGAATAGTTTATAATACAAATATTCTTTTAATTATTCCAGGCACGGTTCGAATGTAACAGTGTGTTAGGAAAATGTGTCCCCCACTTTTTAAATTACAGGACATTTGAATTCCAGATCAATGTAGCCATGGGTATATGGGTGGGAAACATAAGGGAAAGGGATTCCGTCGTGAAATATGTACACTGGATCTCTACATTATGTTGTACATACATATCAGCTAGCCACCACAACTACATATTGTGTGTTAACAGGCACAAAATAAACTCTACCTCTCAGTTGTTTTTATGTTTGAATTTCAGACATAGGTTAGAAGATGTCCTGGGGCCTTTCCCAACCCTACTAGAAATAAGTCCGCTGCTAGAAGCCCGAGGTTACTATGTGACGTGTAGTTGCTGTCCAACATATGTGGGCATAAGACCGTCCGGTCCTATTCTAAGCCCTCGAGAAATAAGTCCGCTGCTTTAGGCCCGAGGTTACTATGTGACCAACATCTCCGGTCCTATTCTAGCCTCCTTTAACTTTCAGAATGGGTAGGTCCGACAAGCACATACTATGCCTTCAGACAGAGCTTAAAAACTGAGGAACAAAATAAACTATAATATTGATTTTATGATATGTTCGACGTTCACTTGAAAATATCTTCAGTTAGCGATATTATGTCCACACCATCAACTGCACTGACCCACAGTCAGCATTTATAGAAACTGCTACGTGAATTTATTTTTAAAATACAATGTGATTTCAAACATTTTAAAATTAAGCAGCTGATGGGTATCTTAAATATATTATCTTTGGAAATCAAAACATTTGCCTTTTTTGGCACAAATTTACAACGTTTCCAACATGATAGGGGTCAAGTGGTTGCAAATATTATCTTCTACCCCAGTCTTCATTAAAGCAATTTATTTATTTACAAAAGTATGTTGGTATGGGGTTTTGTATGAGACAGGCTATTTTTTTCAGTCAGCGATTCAAGGCATGCATGTAACCTTTTTTTCTCTGAAAGGAGGATTCAATACTTTTTTTTACCAATAACACATTAATTTCCATCATCCAGAATGTCCAGTGAAGGATTTCCTTATATTTTGTTGCACTTGTAGGGATTCCGGGTACAAATACACGCACCCAGGAGACTGTGAATGTAGTTAGTGTCGACTTAATGGATCGGGTGGTCAGGCTTGGTGACGTGGTTCATTTCATGTAATCGTACCCCAGTTGTGTCGACTTAATGGATCGGGTGGTCAGGCTTGGTGACGTGGTTCATTTCATGTAATCGTACCCCAGTTGTGTCGACTTAATGATCGGGTGGTCAGGCTTGGTGACGTGGTTCATTTCATGTAATCGTACCCCAGTTGCCTGCATTGTCATGATGTCAGTCACCGGATTTTCTGGTCCAGACTTGCATATTTACAGATTATTTATAGAGTGAGTGAGTCAATATATAAAGTCACATCGGTGGTTTTAAAGCCATATCGTGAATAATTGGGATATAGCGGCGTTAAACAACAAACAAAAATATTATTTTTGGGTAAACGGAGATGAACTATTTATTTCCAATATTTCTAGAACCAAATTATATTTGTCCACACCAATATCTGAGGCCGACGCTGTACCCCATACGCTATAATCACAACCCACTCTTGTCAATCCCCTGAAATCATTATGTATACTTGTTAGGATGATATCGATTTTGATCTGGAAGCGGCACGATTATTTCTCACCTGAAGAGGTCTGACAATCTCTGTACTGCCTCATCAAAGGATGTACCGTGGTCAGTTTGCGGTAAGTGTTGATTTGTCTCCCCGAGTAGGAGGGCGTGGTCAAGGAAGCCTTGAAACGTGTGTCATACAGTCGCGTTATGTTGACCACAACGACACAGGGCGTCGTGTGCATACCACGTCGTTGCACCCCCACAACTACAACGACTTCATGGAAGAAGTAAAGGGCTGGACTACACACACGTGAAAGGAGACATCATATGATATTGACCATCTGTGATGTGGAAGTTGTTAAATTCGAACAAAATGAAATTATCTCTGTGTCTGTATGTTTCTACGTTATTATGGCCTGTGATCCATTCTGCCATCTTTCAAGCCAAAATTTGCTCCATCGTCGTCAACAACACCTTCCTCCCCTACGACATCAGACGGGCTGGCCCGGCTATAGATATGGCGCTAGAACATGTGCGACGTATCTACGACGGCATCATTGACTTTTCTTTCGTCTTCCGTGACGGCGGCAGCGTGTGCGGCCCCGCCGTTGTCGGCACCGAGGCAGCTGATGTCTACCACAACGGGGCTCCAACGGTATTCATTGGCCCAGGTATGGGATGATCACAATTTGAATGTTTCTTGTTTAACGCCGCACACGGCAATATTCCAGCCACTTGACGGCGGTCCGTAATAATCTAGACCAGATAATCCAGTGACTGACATCATGAGCATCGATCTACGCAGCGGGATACGATGACATGCGTCAACCCAGTCAGGCTGGTCACCCGATCCGGTTAGTCGCCTCTTGCGACAAGCAATTGTGGTTGAAGACAAGTTCTTATCTAGAGATTTGGATTGAGATGTGTTAATAGTTTCATGTAGGGCTGGGACGAGTCCAGATTTACTACCCGGGTACCCACTGTTGGCTGCAAAAGGTAGGTACAAAATGTCCGATTAGAAATAGTCTGACCGTAGCCCTGGCAAAATGTATTTAGATACATGTATGTATAAAACGATCTGGTCATACATAAACTCTGAAGTTGGCCGAAGTTTTATCTTTATTCAAACATATATAAGTCATGAAGAAACGCGAACATAAGTGACTTGTGTAACCATGTAGTTATAGTGATGTTTTGTCATGAAACAATACATCACGTGACTAACCACTGGTCCGGGTAGTCTTGTGGGTACCCGGGTCCTACTCAGTACCACCCGTTCCGAGTATCCGACTTACCCGTCCCAGCACTGAGTGAGTGAGTTATCTAAAGTTATATCGGCAATATTTCAGGAATAATGTGGCTTGAACAAGTTATACAATATTCATAAAAACTGTCGACGAAGGACAGTATTATAACGAGCAGTATATCACAGAGACTTAAAATTAGTTGTAGAACATTACAAATATCTGATTATTAGGATGCGACATGACGGGGCTATAGATCGCCAGCAACAAGATTAAAATCACCATACAGTCCCAGCACTTGTATCGTGCATTATCATACCAGCATCATTTGGTTCATTTGAAGACACGAATGTGTGTAAGGTATACATAATATTAGTTCGAATTAATGAAACTAATTGTAATGCCCTTTAAAGCCCCATGATATTTCCGCTACAAGTTAGCTTGCATGTGTCTGTACCCGGTCCTGGCCGCGTGGTCTATGTCCACACATTCCCCTGTGAGGAGGTGTGTAAACTGTTTAAACGTAAAGCTTGTCACATGTGTCTGTACCCGGTCCTGGTCACGTGGTCTATGTCCACACATGCCGTGTGAGGAGGTGTGTAAACTGTTTAAACGTAAAGCTCGTCACATTTGTTTGTGTATTCAATCATGTTTTGTTTGTTTGTTGTTTAACGACGCACAAAACAATATTACAGCTATATGACGGCGGTCTGTAAATAATCGAGTCTGGACTAGACAATCCAGTGATTGATATCATGAGCATTGATCCACGCAATTGGGATACGATGACATGCATCAACCAAGTCAGCGAGACAGACCACCTGATCCCATTAGTCGCCTCTTACGACAAGCATAGTCGCATTTTACCACAAGCAAAGGTTGCTGAAGGCCTATTCTTTCATGTATCTTCACGGGGAGTAAACAATCATATGTTTCAGAGTATTTGTCAATTATGTTTGAGTTTACAATCAATACTTGTCATTTATTGTGATATGTAAATATAAAACATCTCATGGAAAACATACTGTAACTTAAATGGTGAATAATAATATTGAAATCGCATTAAAAGAGAATAGATACATGTTATCCTGTGTATAGATGCTCATGATATCAATCACGGGATTGTCTGGTTCAGACTCGATTATTTACAGACCGCCGTCATGTAGCGTGAATATTGCTGAGTGCGGCGTTGAACAAAAACAACAACCCAAGTTTTACTTGCATCACATGTTTTAGACTAGTTGACTTATATCATTTGTCTGACCAACATTCATCGTATCCCTCAATATGAATTTGACCAGCCAATGGTTTTCTGCCATGATGTTAAATCTTATGACAGCATACATCTAATCCAGTTGAGCACTGCTGCGTGCCAAGTAACTGCATTACGACATCCTCCTCTTGTTTGAGCAGTGGTGGGTTTTTAATTTGGAGTCAAGCAGTCTAACTTCATATAATTTTGCATGTTGTCAGCGAAAAAATCATTTATTTAAAAATGCAACAAAAATCGTTCTGCACCACACCACCAAAGACAATAAATTCCATCTTGGCTTCAATTATAACCTGCTTTGTTTGGGAACGTACCATTGGTTGGGTGTCTTTAGTGTATTTTCTGACAAGAGGTAAGATTTTAGTCAGGGGTCAAATTTCGTGACCTTTTGGTGCCCTATGTAAGTACTGTGTTGTATTACCCACCAGTGTGTAGAGCATCCAGCTACCGACATGTTGAGAGGTCATACGTCACTATATGACATATGCTTGTAAAGTTATTTCATTTTTTAGTTTCCCCTACCCCGAAATCTGGTCCCGTGGATTCGACTCAGGGGTCCCCCTTTATGTGGTGAATACTACCACTAAGCTGTAATGTATGTGCTATTCGCGTCAGTGGCGTTAAACCTTAAAGGAGGCGCTCCCGTAGTAATGTATGTGCTATTCGCGTCAGTGGCGTTATACATGTACCTTAAAGGAGGCGGTCCCGTAGTAATGTATGTGCTATTCGCGTCAGTGGCGTTAAACCTTAAAGGAGGCGCTCCCGTAGTAATGTATGTGCTATTCGCGTCAGTGGCGTTAAACCTTAAAGGAGGCGGTCCCGTTGTAATGTATGTGCTATTCGCGTCAGTGGCGTTAAACCTTAAAGGAGGCGCTCCCGTAGTAATGTATGTGCTATTCGCGTCAGTGGCGTTATACCTTAAAGGAGGCGGTCCCGTAGTAATGTATGTGCTATTCGCGTCAGTGGCGTTAAACCTTAAAGGAGGCGCTCCCGTAGTAATGTATGTGCTATTCGCGTCAGTGGCGTTAAACCTTAAAGGAGGCGGTCCCGTAGTGATGTATGTGCTATTCGCGTCAGTGGCGTTAAACCTTAAAGGAGGCGGTCCCGTAGTAATGTATGTGCTATTCGCGTCAGTGGCGTTAGACCTTAAAGGAGGCGGTCCCGTAGTAATGTATGTGCTATTCGCGTCAGTGGCGTTAGACCTTAAAGGAGGCGGTCCCGTAGTAATGTATGTGCTATTCGCGTCAGTGGCGTTAGACCTTAAAGGAGGCGGTCCCGTAGTAATGTATGTGCTATTCCCGTCAGTGGCGTTATACCTTAAAGCTCTGCACGCTAACGTCGAACCCATTCGACAGAGGTGTCCATCCCCGTGCATCTGATGTCGAACCCATTCGACAGGCGAATAGCATAACAACACCCCAAAATAAAACTCGCCATATCTATTTACCAAGAAGGCTTTGCGTAACATTTAAATTACGTATGACATGCATAAATGCTCAGCTTGCTCAATATCAAAACGTTCAGTCATTTATTTACCTCAAAAAGAAAATATCGCGAGTTAAAAAAGTTTCGGCCAAACTTCTCGGCACACATCTACCAGGAACGGCCATTGTTGACTTTTGGCACTTCACGTTGAGTGGCATGCAGTCCGATATTTTCTTTATAATTTCATCATTTTTCCTATTTGATCATAATTTTTTGTTTGCTGACGAAAGGAAAACACTCATGTTCCTTTATTTCTAAAAATTAGCAACTTTCGGTGTAATTAATTGTAAACAAAAACAATCTGAATCGTAACATCATCGATTGGATGGAACTTGTACGATCATGGCAACGGTAGTAAACAAACAACTCCACATGCATAGTTATCCCGTTAGACTATTACAATCATTTTGTTACATCTAACTTAATTTTCTAGAATTATTGACACGCATGTATAAATCTTTGTAAAAAGAATTTCATTTTTAAAGAGTTTGCAAATGATTTCGTTTGATAAATTTTCCGACACATTGCCAAGCCGACAAACGTCAGTGATACGTTTGGGCGTGGCCTAACTCGCGATTTGTTGAGTCGAACAAAGTCAACAAACACTGCGAAAAATGACAAATATTGGATGATACGCAAAATCTGAACTGATATACATTCTAGGTAAACCATTCAATAGCAAAATAATGCATTTTACGAGAAATAATCAAAATACTTGCAATTTTAGCTATCATTTCTGAAACCGGAAGCACGTACCGCATGTGACACATGGAAGCAAAATATGCAAAAGTTGGTAAGCTATCATAAAGAAATTCCGAAATAGATTCCAATTCAAAAGAAAATACATAATTTACTATTTTTCGTCAACTATTTACTATTTATTGATCTGGAGAGCAGTCTTCACTCTTATTTGTTTCATATTTCTTCGTGATTGTCGCCATAAAATGTGTAAGTCTCAATCCGAAACTGTAATGGATTTCACGCTCGATGATTTTAATTTTAAAACATTTTCTATAAACGAGCGCAACGGAGAGCGATCCAACGTATTGATATGCCATAATAATAACATAATATTGTTATTGGTCTAACATTACAAAAAGAACAATTTAAATATTAAAGATGTTGTTGAAAACTTTCTGAGAACCTCCCGTCCTCTGAACCGATAACATTTTGGTACACAACGAGGTAGTGTAAATATATATAGATTCTAGGCTCCTATTTATATATATGTGTGATTTTGTACCCAAAACAAATTAAATTGTACCCAAAATACTTTGTGAATTTGTACCTAAGAAAATAAGACAATAGATCTATAATTATATTTATGTTTTAATGTAGATGAACAGAACACATAATAAAATATTTCATCAAGTTCCAAATATGATTATGACTGTGATCCTTGAAATTGATTGTTTAGTTTTGAGAGAAAACTGACGTCTTGTCACTGAAGGAAAGGCCAGTTAAGTTGGTTAAACCTAAGTTAGAATGAATTGTTTTGATAGGAAAGTGATATTATGTTAAGTTTAAGACACCAAATTAATGTATATCTTTGAAATAATTCTAGGTAGATCTACAAAATCACATACCCATTTGGGTAACAAATTACTAGAAATTTTGGGTACAAAAGTCACCACTGTACATTTCAACTTATTTTCGTGAATCAATGGGATAAAAAAAATTCGTCTGAATGATTCCTTTTCTCATTTTTTAAGACAAGAATTTGTTTTACATAACAAAACAGGCAGATCTACACGGATCACGTTTAGTCCTAAAAATGTGAAAAATATGGACACCTCAGAAATGAGGGCTTACAAGGTTATAATTCTACCTAACTAGTCACATGGTTTCACTTAGATCTAGGTCTATCTAAGAAAAGTCCTTATGAAAATCTGTTTTTATTTTTTTTATGACACTTACATTTCTGGCACTTAGACAAAGAGTATTCAAGGAAAGACAGATATCTTTTTGAATGAAAATATGACTTTCCTTTATAATTCTTTTTTCATGATGACAGGGGAACTTTTATACACACCAGCTGAGGAAGTTGTGATACTGTGATTGCATACAAAGAAAAAACAGTTTGGAAGCAGTACTTGTATCTATAAAATAGACCACATAAGGTGAACAAAAGTAATGGATTGGCTGACTGGAAAAAATACATCTGGCAAGGGTAAACATGTACACAGGCATGTTTCTTTTCATTCCAACCAGAAGACTGAGATAGCATTTTCTAAGAAACCTATGGCAAACTTACCAGCTTATGTGCCACCATGGTTCTTGTGATTAAACAAATAAAAATGTCATGTACTGTTACAAGTACTGTTACTGTAATTAAATTAAATTAATTCCTATTAAATTATATTTCAGAATTGTTTTATTTGGAAACAAACCACATAATGCACAAAATTAATGTCCATATGAGTTTAGTATGTATATGTTAAGGATCTGATTTAATCATTATTCATGGAATACTAACATTAAAATGATGACATCAGAGAGTTACTTATTCACATAGTTGATTTTCAGAGTGCAAGATAATAATTGTTGAATAAATATGTTTAAACTAAAGATAATAATTGAAGTTTGATCAGTTACACTGTGTTGATGCAAAGACTAATATTTACTGTCCCCACACACCATCATTGTGGGAAAAATAACTATTAAATATAACTTAAAATTTTAAAACCTGTAAAAAGCTGTAAATAATTAAACAATTACAAATCTATCATCAATGCGCAACCATGGTGGTCTTCATATTTTTGGAATAAATTTAGAAATCCTTCGTGAAACTGTTCTAAAATCATACTAGAATCTATGAATGTATTCCCGAAAGGAAACCTATCCTAAATGTAATGTGGAACTAACACCGAAAATATGTACGTAGAATTTTATTGCTTATATATACCCTATCATTTTCAGCAACGCGGGGATGTTATTTTGAAACACGTTTTGTCAACCCCATTTTCGCGCACCTGTTGTTGAGGGTGATCTTGCTGATCGACGATATCCATAGACGTATTACGTGGGATACACTTGTTGTAGTGAAACTTATCAGCATGTACATCGCAGAAATATGAATCATGTCCCATTTATATTCACAACATTGAATGGTGATTCTTAAATATCAACAGAAGTTCAAATAAAAGATACCGAGAAACTTGCATGTGGCATGTTGATTTATCGTCTACCGTTTCCGGGTCACGGGAGCATGCAAGGTCAAACGGATTAACTAATACGCGAATTATATCGTCAAAGTCACATTTTTATTTCATGTTAGTGGTGATTACTGATACTGTGTATCGACTTATATTTTTGCTGTATGTGATAGGCGAACTATTTAAAAATTTACTGTAATTGTTTTGTTTCGAAAGCTTATCAGCAGACTACCCCTGTCTGTGACATCACATCCGGTGACCTTTGCACTAATTGAAATAGTGCTGTCAGAATTCACGATCTTTATTTTCATTTTTCTCTCGTCATATTTATTGGAATAAGACGAATAAAACATTCTTCGATTGAGAAGATCGTCAACTTTCGCCAAGTTATATTTATAAAGGCAATGTAAACTTTGTTGATATTAAAATAGCAATAAGTTATGCGGAGGTCGGGCGAAGCGCGCCATGTTTGATTTTAGGACGTCTACTAGCATCATGACACGGGTTGTTTATTTCTGTATATCGTAAATATTCAACCAAAACGCTTGAAATTAGGATTAGTCAATATTTATAAGTCATTAATTGTTTCCTGCAAATTTTATAACATGACACGTCAGATTAACCCGAATATTCGTATTTCTGCAACCGACATGATGACCTCGAAAATTAAGTTATTTTTCTGTTTAACGTTTAGATAATAAATTCACTGAAATGGTTCATAATTTACCATCGCGCTGATATATGCCGATTATAAATCCCGAATTTTTACTCAATTAAAATTATGATATCGGAGATATGATTATTGAAATCAATTTGCAAAAATGTTACGATATTAGAGGGTTCCTAGCATGAAATGCAAACCACCTTCAATAACGCAATTCAGGTAAGTTCAAGAAAATTAACAAATTTTGTGTTCGCTTTGGTCTTAACCTTGGTATGATTGAAAACACCAGGATATTTTTATATAGAATTGTGTAGTTTTCTATCGGGAATAAATGTGCAAAATATTTCTTCAATTGGCCCTTGATTAATGAGGCACCGACTGTTTGAAATCACCCACCCTCTTTAGAGCGCCTTATGCTAAAATTAATCCAGCAGGCAGGGGTAAGAAGTGTGAAAATAATTCAGCAGGCTAAAGGTTAAAGGAGGCGGTCCCGTAGTAATGTATGTGCTATTCCCGTCAGTGGCGTTATACCTTAAAGGAGGCGGTCCCGTAGTAATGTATGTGCTATTCGCGTCAGTGGCGTTATACCTTAAAGGAGGCGCTCCCGCAGTGATGTATGTGCTATTCGCGTCAGTGGCGTTATACATGTACCTTAAAGGAGGTGGTCCCGTAGTAATGTCTGTGCTATTCGCGTCAGTGGCGTTAGACCTTAAAGGAGGCGGTCCCGTAGTAATGTATGTGCTATTCGCGTCAGTGGCGTTAGACCTTAAAGGAGGCGCTCCCGTAGTAATGTCTGTGCTATTCGCGTCAGTGGCGTTAGACCTTAAAGGAGGCGCTCCCGTAGTAATGTCTGTGCTATTCGCGTCAGTGGCGTTATACCTTAAAGGAGGCGGTCCCGTAGTAATGTATGTGCTATTCGCGTCAGTGGCGTTGAACCTTAAAGGAGGTGGTCCCGTAGTAATGTCTGTGCTATTCGCGCCAGTGGCGTTAGACCTTAAAGGAGGCGGTCCAGTAGTAATGTATGTACTATTCGCGTCAGTGGCGTTAAACCTTAAAGGAGGTGGTCCCGTAGTAATGTCTGTGCTATTCGCGCCAGTGGCGTTAGACCTTAAAGGAGGCGGTCCAGTAGTAATGTATGTACTATTCGCGTCAGTGGCGTTAAACCTTAAAGGAGGCGGTCCAGTAGTAATGTATGTGCTATTCGCGTCAGTGGCGTTAAACCTAGAACACTAAAGGTAGATATTGAGCGTTCATTACAAACGCTGCTTAATCCGAAACCTCAAACTAAAAGACATTTACAGATGGTACATGTTTTTACCCTATCTGGTGCTCGGCATTAAGGGGCTAAAACAAGGACTGGTCGGCTCAGTGTCAGTTTACGTGTGTGAGAGGGGTATTCATGTTACACTGCGGCATGGTACCTCCGCGGACTAGCACTGTAAATTCGGACTGGTACAAACACGCGCACACACACACACACACACACACACACACACACACACACACACACACACACACACACACACACACACACACACACACACACACACGCACACACGCACGCACACGCACACACACGCACACACACACACACACTTGTGTATGTACGTCGTTGTATAATTGGAATAATTCTGAAACACGACAATAAAGCCTTGTTCACCTCACCTTAACAATATATTGTTTGTTCGTGTCCCTACACAAAGGTAGACAACAACAAATATGGAGCAAGGTAAAACAAAGTATTGATGTTTCTCCCGTACGGGGCTGTGTTTAGTCTCATATTCAGTGTTGTGTTAATACGGCAATGTGTGTCCTGTACATATTACTGTTTAACACATCTTACATATACCTTTAGATCATTAATGTGGCAGAGCAATAGACTTAAAAGCCTCTAAAAAAACTATTGTTTGATGTCTGTATTGAACAACACTGTGTTACAAACTCTAACGTCAAGAAGTACTTTTGATATAACAGTTTTTACATTAAGTTTGCGTATTAACCGTTTTTGTAAAAGAATACATTAAGAGTAGCAAACGGAAACTTCAATGTAGAAACGATTTTTGAAACATTTAAGGTTAATTTCTCTCTTATCACCCCTTACATGTTCTTTATTTTTCTTATAAATGAAGTTTGATTGGATAAATAAGGTTCGTTTGGCTATTATTACATTTTATATAGGTTTTGCTCATTTTCCCATAATTATTTGTACATTCTTTTATTCTTCTGCCAATTTAGTGTGCTTTCTCAGCAACTACAGATAGTAGAACCATCAAACTGAAACACTGCACCTTTTATATTCCAGCTACTGCTAAAAAACGACCATCAGATCGTTGTTTGCAGGTTTTCCTTAAGTGGTCATAACTAACAAGTCATTTAGCTGATTCTTTTCAATCCTGGTATGCAAGTTGTTTTCAATATGACTTTATTTTCGGAAACACTTTGCTTCCATGGCAACGGCAAGGTGACCTCTACAAAGCTGATTGATTGATATTTAGAGATTTCGTTCAAATTTTGCATTAAGATGCAATGTATTTCAGGTCTCAACGGAATATGTTTTCTTACAATGGCAACATAAAGGAGGAATCTGATTTGTCAAAATGTAGATGTCTAGCTTCCTTCAAAGATACTTAGAAATATTTTTGGACAGAAAACACACAAAAATAGGTTTCTGTTACAATGACAACGAAATGTATGCATCGTTTAAAATTGTTATTAGCTACAGGGGGCAAGGGTGGCCCAGTCGTCTAAGGCGCCGCGATTAACTGTGCAGAGTTGCGTCCCCTGGGCACGCTAGAAATCTATGATTGTGGGTTCGAACCCCGGTTCGCCCCGATTATGTTTCTAGGTTTGTGAGTACCATACCCGTGCTCGTGGGTTCCAACGAAGTGGTAAACGTCTGATACATGCAACACTTTGGGATGTCCTCCCACACGCCGCGATATAACTGGAATGTTGTTAAAAGCGGGTTAAACTCAACTCACTCCCTCAATTATTGGCTACATTTTGAGGCCACAAGCTCTACGATGACAATGCAACAGTTCGCCGAATGGTCAAAATGTGGATATGTTCCGATTTCCTATTACCATGCCCTCTGAAATGAGTCCTCTGATTGGTCGACCAGTAGATAATTAACCCTATTTAAAATTATTCTCCAAGGCTTATAGGTGTTCTTTATGCAACTAGGTGTGGATGATCAGCACACGATCCATGTACTCTATACAGGGCATATGCCTGATATTCTGTTTGCGCTGTTGTCAAAAAGTTGGGCACTCACTGTTTGAAGGTTTAAACTCCCATGAATTCAAACAAAGTGAAGGTTATTTATGATGTCACTATTCTTTGAACACACAATGCCATTTAGAAAGTGATCCAATGTAACAAAGGTTATATTTGAGATAACACTCTCTGAGTAAAGTACAGATTATCTTTCTTTTGGGGTTGAGCTCCGTCCGAGATTCTAATCCACACTGCCAGAGTGAGGCACCTAATCGCAAGCATACAAAGTCAGCGATCTAACCCACTCAGCCACCGTGGCTTCCACAAAAATAAAAGTCCGACAACGTGTAGTCTAGATCACATACTGTGTGTACCCCTCTGACATGATTTTTATGAAATGTTGATAAGAAGTTTTTTTCAATATCGCCAGGATGACAATGAGTTTAATGTCCACGAAAAAGACCCGAACAGATGCCCTGGGTATCAATATCGATAGCATTGTGGGGACATTTTGGCTTCCCATGATCAATGTTTGTTTGTTGTTTAACGCCGCACTCAGCAATATTCCAGCTGTATGACGGTACATGATCAGAGATAACACTAGAATGTATTGTGTGAGCCGTAGTAAATTCCCGTCACAGATACAGATACGGTGGCTTCGAGTACTGTTGAACCTGGCAGAGTTATGCCTCATTTTCTTTGTGCCTGTTTACATCTCTCCGCCATGTTGTTACACAGCGGAGATTTCATTGTCGCTTCATACGACAGGTAAGTTTTCCAATCGAATGATTTACGTCATACATAACAACATAATTATAAATATATATGTTATTATGTTGTTCGGATATATAAATCCTTATCTCTCAAGGATCTTTTAATAATATGAATTGTCATTTAATTATTGGGTTTTTAAAAAAAGTGAAATTGTATAATAAATTTTGATAACATGTTTTGCATAAAATAAATGACCTTTTAATATTGGTAGAATGAATTTATATCTGAGTTTGTTACTGGCTGTATCCTCAATGGGGGCTGATGAAGTGTAAAATTATTGTACCCCTGAGAGGATATCGTACGTTCATGTCTCTTAAAGACTATTTCCGCCTACTGCTCATTTAAACGTAGAATATTTGTAATTTTAATTGTGGCTAACTTTGCGTACAGTCGCCAGCTACTGAAGGGATGATGTAAAGTCCCCATGTCCCCAGCATGGCGGTCTCCCTTCAGTGGCTGATCTATCTACAGCCCGTTCTTATCTTGTGTTGCTATGTTAAACGATTTTTTATGATTCCATACCAGTTTTATATCTTTTTCTGTGATAAGTCTAGTTATTTAACTGTCCTTCGTTGGCAGGTTTTGATATAAGTTTCAGTGTATTTGTTATGTTTCACCCTTGATAGTCACGCTATGTCTGAAATATTACCGATGTGACTTTAAACTCACTCACTCACTCACTCGTTCTGATACAAGGCACTATTTGGATTCCTCACATAAAAGCTGTCAAAAAACGTTTCGGTACATAACCCGTGCAAAAAAGAAAAACCTCTCTACATTTTAGAGTTTAGCCACCAAAACAGAAACTTTGACAACATTTGGGACTTTCTGATTTTGAAACCCTATTTTTTTTAATTTACAGCATATGGTAGAAAATCCAATGCTATACAACTCTGTAAATTGCAATGTCAGACGTTGACCCATTTATCAGATCTTATCAAAATGTGCTTCTGAAAAATAACGCGGAAACTAGGGTTTCAGCGGTTATATAGTGAATCATAATTGTCCAAGTTTGTATTCAGATATGTGGCGGGTTCCGAGTTGTATTCATTTCGCTGCCGTGTGGTGATAAATTGTATACCACTTTTGTTCGTACAACTAATTGCATACAAGTTGTACCAACTAGTTGTATCGTGTGATTGCCCTTTACCCTACTTAGGGTTACTACACACGTCCTCTGCTTGCCCTATATGTAAGTAAAACAGTCATGTAAAATAACAATGTTCAATCTCATCAAGCCCCAGTCGTTGTTTAAATGCTATTTTCGGTGTTTCCTGAATTGTCACCGACAACCCTTTCACAACAATGAAGCAAGCCAATGTCGCTTCCTCCAGTTTCTGTGCTAACCCCAAATAGATCGCGAATAATCTTCTCATGGTAGAATAGGGATAAACATTCTGTGTTTTCAATCTAAACCCTCTAAACTGAACATTTTAAACCTAACGCGGCCTGTTCGGTTTCGAATTCAATACAGAGGGTTAAATCTAACCTTGCTCTACATTGAAACCACCGGACGCTTATCTGCTAAAGTAAAATCGAATCGGTCAATCCTCACTGAGTCATACTATAATCCAAGACGTAAACCCACATTCACAGTAAGTTGTCTAATCACCCATGTGATTGATCCTGGTGACGTACTTCATATAAATCTATAGTATTATTTCCAGACCCGTGTATCTGCTCCCCTCTCATTGTTCAGTTTCTCGTAGTCTTCTGTCTCTCTGGATCCCCGTGTCTCTGACAGAGGAAATCTTCTGTGTTTTGTTATCTTTGGTAATGAGCTATCTAAACTCATCACAACGCTACAAGCCTATTGTAATTGTCACACAAGAAGTGTTGACGCTGGATAATGAGGAGTCCTCGGTCAATGAGGACAGGTCATTGATGCTTAAAGCCAGCTGCTAATATACAGATGGTTCGTTCTGGTACGTTGTTACATCTCATACTAGCATCAGTCGTGATGAAAGAGCGCTTTGATTATTTCTGATATATCACATGATGCAGGTATTAGATGGTTGCCAGGTTGATGACGGAGAAAAGTCCGCTGTGATGCAGGTATTAGATTGTTGCCAGGTTGATGACGGAGAAAAGTCCGCTGTGATGCAGGTATTAGATGGTTGCCACCTTGATGACGGAGAGAAGTCCGCTGTGACGCAGGTATTAGATGGTTGCCACCTTGATGAGGGAGAGAAGTCCGCTGTGACGCAGGTATTAGATGGTTGCCAGGTTGATGACGGAGAAAAGTCCGCTGTGATGCAGGTATTAGATTGTTGCCAGGTTGATGACGGAGAAAAGTCCGCTGTGATGCAGGTATTAGATGGTTGCCACCTTGATGAGGGAGAGAAGTCCGCTGTGATGCAGGTATTAGATGGTTGCCAGGTTGATGACGGAGAAAAGTCCGCTGTGAGGCAGGTATTAGATGGTTGCCACCTTGATGAGGGAGAGAAGTCCGCTGTGATGCAGGTATTAGATGGTTGCCAGGTTGATGACGGAGACAAGTCCGCTGTGATGCAGGTATTAGATTGTTGCCAGGTTGATGACGGAGACAAGTCCGCTGTGATGCAGGTATTAGATTGTTGCCAGGTTGATGACAGAGAAAAGTCCGCTGTGATGCAGGTATTAGATGGTTGCCAGGGTTATGAAACCTCCGCACAATTTGGCGCTGACAAATCCAGAAACGTATCACAGCACATCTGATTTTTGAACCCAGCATCCTGTATCTGGCACGGCTTAGAGACACAACTCGGCACAGCGAATTGTCGCTCCCCAAAATACTGGTTCCTTTTCCTTATTGTGTTGTTAATAAACAGTTATTTTGAAGGCATCCATAACCCCTGTATGTTATATAAGTGGAGTATTAGTAGGGGTATCAATAGGTTTTGAGCCCAGCACAGTTCTGAAATATTTTCGTAAGTTTTAATTTTTTCACATAGTCCCCATGCAGTTCAAGATACTTGTTCTCTCCAGAACTTGCATTGTCTTTTGTACAAGGTCCAACCCTAGTGTGTGAGCCAGCCCTCAGTAGAAGCAACCAGTTCTTGGTCCTCGTTAAATCGTCAACTTTGAAAACAACAGACAAACATTAGGGTTCGTCTTCGTCATACGTCATATATGCCAAGTGCATGTATAGGGTAAGACGGAGACAGGTATGCTGACATAAGGAGCGTCATTATTTCATAGGTTGGCTTTTAAGCCAATTGTAGCAATATTCCTGCAAAATCACAATCTGTGGCAGCACAATTTGTTGCGGACTTGTTCAGTGAGTGAGTGAGTGAGTGAGTGAGTGAGTGAGTGAGTGAGTGAGTGAGTGAGTGAGTGAGTATTGTTTTACACCGCTTTTAGCAACATTCCAGCAATATCCAGCAATATCACCAAACAGTGGCTTCGCATTCACCCATGTTGGTAGCCGTACTCCGACCGTCGTGACGGGAACGAAACAACTAGAAGGCTATCCACCGCCCATCGTCACCAGGACTAACATGGGTGCAGGGTGTATGATATCTGGTAGTGATGTTCTCCATGTTTTCCACCGTTTCACAGGATGCAGTCTGGCTGTGGAGCCTCTGAGCTACATGGCAGCCAAGTGGAACATCCCTGTCATCACTCCGGCAGGCTCCGCGGGGATCCTGGCAGACAAAACCCTGTTCCCGACGCTCACCAGACTCTCATTCGGGATGCAGGAGTACGCGGAGATATATCTGCACGTGCTTCACATGTACAGCTGGAAGCACGTGGCTCTCGTCTATGACAAAGATGACGTCTTCTCCGGCATCATTGGCGCAACATTCTACAACATTTTCAGATCGACTGACCTTGCACTTGCTCATCATCCCGTTAGGTCAAGGTCGTTTGGTGCAGATGATTATCGGGAAGTGTTACAGAAGGCGAACCAGGAGGCGAGAGGTATGTTATATATGAACTACATAAGCGGTAACCTTTGTAACCTTGGCTGAATGTATTAAAACTCCGTTATCACATAGGATCTACATTATAGCACAATGGTAATGTGCAAATTGAGGAAATACTGTGGCTGGCTGGTTGGTTGGTTGGTTTGTTGTCGCAATATTCTAGCTCTAAGAAGTCAATCCAGTGATTGACATCAAGAGCATCGATCCACGCAATTGGGATACGATGACATGCATCAACCAGTTAAGCGAGCCCGACCACCCGATCCCGTTAGTCGCCTCTTACGACTAGCATAGTCGCCTTTTACAGTAAGGGGGGGGACAACTGGACTAGCCGCGCCCCCTGTATTAATAAGTACATAGAGCTTATCACGCGTGTGTGTTTGGGGATGGTATCCTACATTATGTATAAACATTGTATTTAGCGAGCAGTTGCGAACTACGTAATGTTTCCTCGTGATGTACTGTATTTACCATCCTAAAACACGTACGCATGATAACCACTTCATCAAATTTATAACGTCATTCTTAAATTCCCTCATCCAAAAGAATATTTATCATCTCTTAGCAACGATACCTAGACATTGCAAGTTTTTTCCGATTGTGGGCATCTATGTATAATGTCAACACTCAGTGATTAGTCAGTTGGTCAGTAAATATATCAAAATAGATTCACATCAAGCAGTTTAACATTCTAGAAAAGACTCCGCAAGTCTAAAACAGATGACCACCTCGCTAACATTGCTTCGAAATCTATGTTTGCAAAACTGACTACACGTTATAAAGATCTCATCTGTGCCTTTCTTAGACACTGATTATGGATATCTTATATACACTATAATCTTTGTAATGGTAACAATTATCTCAGCAATGTGTCCTCAAATCCGATGGCTAATTGTGGCACGATCGGCGATAGACACGCAAGGCGACGCCATGAGTGACGGTGTGTTCCCACTTGGTATTGATTGTGGAAACTTATGGATATGAACCATATGAACCTGAACTAATATATATTTATTTATGTACCAGTTGCAATATGTCTGGACATGACACTCACTATGCCTGCAGCAGTCTATAGTCTGGAACTAATATTGTCTGAATCCCCATTGTTAATAAACAATATGAACCTGAATTGATATATATTTATTTATGTACCAGTCACAATATGTCTGGACATGACACTCACTATGCCTGCAGCAGTCTATACCAGACTCTAAAACTAATATTGTTTTAATCCCCATTGTTCATAAACCATGTGCACCTGAACTAATAATTATATATTTATTTATGTACCAATTGCAATATGTCTGGACATTGTTCGAGGTCTAGCACCACCTGGCGACAAAGGGAGACCACCCATGTACCTCCTGACTTTCTTATATTTACATATTTATCTGTGAATTACCCCAACGCTAGGGTACCGGTTTTACCCTTTGGCTCTACCTAGCCAAGAATCTTACACACAGAGATGTTAGTCATGCAATCGTTTCAGCATATAGGATACAGATGAGTTTGATGATGGGGATGCAGGAGCATCCACGTCAGCGAGCCTGACCAACCGATCCCGTTAGTCGCCGCTTTCAACAGGCATAGTCGCCTTTTTACAGCAAGCATGGGTTGCTGAAGACCTATTCTAATCTTCACGGGTCTATAATTACAAAAAATATGCAACCCAAACATTTCTCATTTCCCCTTTAACATTAATACGAACTTATTTTTGTTCTTTACAAATATTAATTTCTTGCATTTAGCGGTTTGGTTTAACTTTATGTGGTCATGGTACCACACGAACGTTTAAAAGTGAAAAATAATTATTTCAAATTTCGTTTGTCGTAGAATTCATATTTGTATGTTGGAATAGTATGTTAAATGTCTTAGCATCATTCGAGTGCAACCTTCGATAGAAAAGCTTGAAAATAACGAAAAATAGTGTATTGATTGATAAAATAGGCAAATTCCGCGATCGTTCTGCAATTCTGCGGTTGGTCATATTCTCTGCAAATCTTTCCACGAGAATTCGGAGAACTTGATTGTTCGATACAATTACATGATGAACAGAAATCCTTTACCCCAAAATCTGCATCCGGGTATGTGTAGTCCATGTAAAGTATTGGATTTAATAGTCTAAGACCTTCAACGGGTCCAGGCTGTTGCGTGTCACTGTCACCCAGCAGTGTGAGATGTTGCTCATGCAATCAGTCACCGGTTTTCTTGGACGATTAATCACAGGCGGCCGCGATGCTGAGTGCCTTTCGCTGACTGTATGGCAAGAGTGTAATCATCCAATTCATATCATGAGGTAACCTGCACCCGTCCCCATTTGACTCTTTGCTTTTACAGTGATCATCCTCCTGGCAGCTCCTGCCACCATCCGGGTCTTACTCCTTCACGCGCATGCGCTGGGATACACGACTGGGGAGCATGTGTTCCTATCAACTATTCCTGTTGACAAAAAGTTGGATATCTGGCAGAGGAATGATGAAAATGACGAGGTATGTAGGCTCAGAGAACAAGGCACCGCCCATTTCATATCATATTCATAAGTGAGGGGGGAGGGAGAGGAAGGCTGGGTTAATTTTGAAAACATATTGAAAACATATTGAAACAAATGACTAAAAAATGAATAACAATTGAAGCAGGGACCAAAATAATATTCTGTTTCAGACAGAACTTTTAGTCCCTCCAGAATAGCTAATCGACCCGTGAAGACCGGGTCAGAAAAGCTCTTCAGCAACCCATGCTTGCCGTAAATGGCGACCATGCTTGTCGTAACAGGCTTTTTAGGCGATTGACGGGATCAGGTGGTCAGACTCGCTGACTTGGGTGATGCATGTCATCGTATGCCAGTTGTGTGGTTCGATGCTCATCATGTCAATCACTGGATTGTCTGGTCCAGACACGATTATTTACAAACCACCGTCATATAGCTGTAATACTGCTGAATGCGGCGTTAAAAAACAACCAACCAAACAAAGAATAGCCAATGATTAGTTCCAATGTATTTTAACTGGTTTGCGATTATCATGTTTGGTTTCAAACCAGAGCATTTATGGGGCTCAGATGAGTCAAAATACAATGGCCACATTGTCGGAGCTCTTATAAATATCTGACAGATGTCGGAGATCTAAGACGCCGCTAAAGAACATGCTGATGTATGCCTCGCGAGCGTCAGGATAGACTGAAGATGGGTTGGATACCGAGATTCTCTTAAATGCCGTAATTCACTGTGCAGAGTAACGTCCCTTGGTCGTGTCAGTATCCGTGGGTTCGTATCAGCGGATCATAATTATGACCCCTGGTTTGTCATCTCTATACCTTTCTGTGGGTTCAACCAAAAGTTGCAAATGCCTTTGTCTCTGTGGTCTAGTGGGTTAGCGTCTGTCCGGAGAGCGGAAGGTCGGGGTTCGAACCCCGTCAAGTATACCAAAAGATTTGTCTATAAAAGCAGTGTTCGGCTCGACTCACTATACTGTATCTGAGTGAGGTGTCTATGTTAAACTGCGGTATTGCATCTTAGTGTGCCAGCACTAGACCCGTGAAGATCCGGGATATATTAGGTCTTCAGCAATCCATGCTTGCCGTAAAAGGCGACTATGCTTGTCGTAAGAGGCGACTAACGGGATCGGGTGATCAGGCTCACTGACTTGGTTGATGCATGCCATCGTATCCCAATTGTTCATGATGTCAATCACTGGATTGTCCGTCAAGACTCGGTTATTTACAGATTATTCATATAGCTGGAATATTGGTGACTGCGGCGTTAAACAACAGACAAAGAAAGGAATTGCCAGCCACACACACACACACACACACACACACACACACGCACGCGTGGCTCCAACTAGTGCCCGGATGACCGTGTCAATCGTGGCGGAAGTCGTGGAGCGTTGCAGACAGACAGACAAATTGTATTTAACATAAAGCCAATTGCGCAAAACACATACAGTATACAATAATTAGCTGTGATGTATCTGGAATATTCTCTGCTGTCATTTTGCCCTGATCACTTCGCTTTTCTTGCCCGGACCAGCTTCAATAATGTGGAGGCCGTCAAACTGAGTGAGTGAGTATAGTTTTACGCCGCCTTTAGCAATATTCCAGCAATATCACGCCGGGGAACAGATTGTACCCATGTCGGGAATAGAACCCGAGTCCTCGGCGTGACGAGCTAACGCTTTAACCACTAGGCTTCCCGACCACCCCAGCTGACAAACTGCTACCTGTAGCCTAGAACACACGTATACTACTGAAAGGATGTTTCAGAACACCCGGTATTATGTCATGTGGCTGTCGTACATCTGTCATGGCTGGCGGGTATTGCAAGTCAGAGCCTTCTGATTGTGGGAGTTCTTTTTTTTTTTTTGTTGTTGTTTACTGTTTGTTGTTTAACACCGCACCGCAATATTCCAATAATCGAGTATGGACCCGACAATCCAGTGATTGACATCATGAGCAGTGATCCACGCAATTGGGATACGATGACATGCATCAACCAAGTCAGCGAGTCTGACCACCCGATCCCGTTAGTCACTTCTTACCACAAGCAAAGTCACCGTTTTCGGCAAGCATGGGTTACTGAAGACCTATTCTACCCCGGATCTTCACTGGGAGACAAGCATGGGTTGCTGAAGACCTATTCTTACCCGGATCATCACGGGGAGACAAGCATGGGTTGCTTAAGACCTATTCTACCCCGGATCTTCACGGGGAGACAAGCATGGGTTGCTGAAGACCTATTCTTACCCGGATCTTCACGGGGTGGGTAAATATGAATAGCTACATGGTTAGCTGATTTATTGAAGACCATCTGAAAATAATATTTCTAATCCGATTATTTGTTCCTATTGTATTTTGTTCAGATCGTTAAAGGGGCTTGTCGAACTGCTGTCTTCATCGCACTCAGTGAGAGCTTCGACTTGGATTACGTCACCTTCAAGAAGAACATTGTGGAGAGAGCACTGAGAGACTACAATCTAGACTTTGGGAAAGCCGAGGTAAATACTAAAGTGAGGTGCAAAAGAAAGTTTACCTAGCTCGTATTCCTGTAATTGAAAATTGAGAGAACTGTCGTCAAATTTGATTGTCTATCTAACTATCTCCAATTCCTGCAACAGTCTATACAATGTAATCGGTAAGTGTTTAATTTTGTATAAAAATACGTTGGTTTAAATTCTCAACCACATGACCCCATCAATGTTATACATGTTTAGTGTGCAGACAAAAAGCAGATGTATTGATTTTTAAAGATAAGAAGTCCAAAAACCCACCAGCAGTAACTATTATGCGAGGTTTTGAAAAGATTAAAATAGATTATATTTTAAAAGTTAACATACTGTAAAACTATTAGTTTAGTGCCGACTGAGAGCCAGTACATGCCATTGTTTGGACATGATATCGTTACATTAAGTCGATTTCAATCGGAAATCAAATAAATGATAAAATTAACTGTGAGGCAAAGATTCTGTTCATCCTCAGCTGAGACCAGAAAAGTCTAGTTTTGATAGATATAAGGTATACTATACACGTAGGAAAAGTGGCCTAGCAATCTAAAATACCGCAATTTGCCGTGTGATGTAGAGTTGCGTCCTTTGGTCATGACAGGATGCGCTGAGTGTGGGTTCGAATCAGTCATTCACGTTAGGATTATTGTATTGTCAGCTCAAAACACTTTCTCCTGGTGTTCAAGATCCACTATCTGTGTTATTTCGGCCTTATCCATCTTCCTGAGGCAAGGGCGTTATCTTACTATAAAGTCCAGTTTCCACCCTTGCGGAACTAGGCTGGAATTCCGGAGTTGACTGGATTAACGAGTGTATTCAAAGTACAATCAAAATCGCGTAAAGAACTAGACATCCGGTTCGTTAACAACATGCATTTCAACACGCAGATTTTGGTCGACTGCAGGATTTGCAAAGCATGTGTACCGTCAACTTGGTGTGGACATATATTTTGCAAATCTTTTTAATCAAGGTGCTTCAGTGATTTGATGGACTTTGCTTGGTAAGACACATTTTATTACACTATAGATCTTAAATATTGATCAGATCGTCTTGACAGGGCGCCGCCATTTTGTTTGAAGAAATGCAAGTGATGTAAGAAATGGATTCTGATTGGTCAATAGTGGGATATAGAAAGGACATAACTCGTAATAACTACGATCGAGCCTGGACATTTTTATGGCCTTTCCTCCCAGCTGCCACGCCGTGATGTAAAGTAGCATTGACCCTACTCGCTCATTACTGTACACACGGCCTTGGGTTGATGGCAAAACACGAAGTTCTAATGGACAGCAGAAATAAACGTATTGACCAAACAGAGAAACGAGAAATTAATACAAATAGGAGTGCCCACATAATGTGTGTTGTCTTCATTAATCACGACACAGCCATGTAACAATATTAGATTTCGATATGTTGGTAAGAGTGTTCCATCTGGCAAAGGTATGGTTGAATGGCAACATCATCAACATTTGGCCTGATGGACTTCCCCAGTGTATAATGGTGGTGTCGTGAGTGTTTAGGTAATATTGGAACAGCGTGCAGCTTAATGGGGGACAGGTTTGTTTTTGCATTGTGACTGAGATATTAAACACCCAAGGCACAGAAGATACTTCACCCAACCTAACCTGCATTGTCGCACCAGACAGAATGGATCCGGAAGCCAGGCTCCGTTATTTAGTTGATGTGTGTCGCCGTGAGTATGAGTATGGGTCAATGCCCCCTTTAGCAATATTCCAGCAATGTCACGGTGGGGGAAACGTAATATAGGCTTCACATATTCTACCCATGTTGGGAATCGAACCAGGTCTCCGCATGACGAGCGAACCCTTTTACCACTGGGCTACCCAAGCGCCCCAGTGTGTCATCGTATACCCATGACGGGATCCAGATTCGTTTCTATACAGACGGATATGGAATACCAGAAGGGAAGTTGTCGCATTGTCGTGCTCTGGTTAATTTTGACACTTTGTGCTTGTATTTGGCCTATTGATGAGTGCGGCGGTAACAGACCAGCCTTGATGACACAGACACGCACATATATGTGCTGACAAGAATCATAATCTGAGATTTGATGTATGTTTACTAGAATTTATACTCATATTTTTTGTCTGTTTGTTTGTTGTTTTACGCCGCACTCAGCAATTTTACATGAAAAATAATCTGTAAATGGTCTGTAAAATAATCGAGTCAATCCAGACAATCCAGCGATTGACGTCGTGAGCATCGACGCAATTGGGAAACGATGACATGCATAAACCAAGTTAGAGAACCTGACCACCTGATCCCGTTTGTCGCCTTTTACGGCAAGCATATTTGACTTTTACGGCAAGCATGGTTTGCTGAAGACCTATTCTACCCCAGATTGTCACGGGACTTAGCGTCATATACATCTGGTATATAAGATTTTGTTGTTTTATCATTTACAACCTCTGTTCATCATGAGATCCAAGCACGACGAGAGGCGGTCGGGTAGCCTAGTGGTTAAAGCGCTCGCTCGTCACGCCGAAGACCTTGTTCGATTCCCCATATGGACACAATGTGTGAAGCCCATTTCTGGTGTCCCCTGCCGTGATATTGCTGGAATATTGCTCGTTTGTGGAACTCCCTAACACTGCCATGACAACATTATCATGAAGTTTGTGGAACTCCATAACACTGCCATGACAACATTATCATGTAGTTTGGGGAGCTCCCCAACACTGCCATGACAACATTATCATGTAGTTTGTGGAACTCCCCAACACTGCCATGACAACATTATCATGTAGTTTGTGGAACTCCCCAACACTGCCATGACAACATTATCATGTAGTTTGTGGAACTCCCCAACACTGCCATGACAACATTATCATGTAGTTTGTGGAGCTCCCTAACTCTGCCATGACAACATTATCATGTAGTTTGTGGAACTCCCCAACACTGCCATGACAACATTATCATGTAGTTTGTGGAACTCCCTAACTCTGCCATGACAACATTATCATGTCGTTTGTGGAGCTTCCCAACACTGCCATGACAACATTATCATGTAGTTTGTGGAACTCCCTAACACTGCCATGACAACATTATCATGTCGTTTGTGGAACTCCCTAACACTGCCATGACAACATTATCATGTAGTTTGTGGAACTCCCTAACACTGCCGTGACAACATTATCATGTAGTTTGTGGATCTCCCTAACACTGCCATGACAACATTATCATGTAGTTTTTGGAACTCCCTAACACTGCCATGACAACATTATCATGTAGTTTGTGGAGCTCCCTAACACTGCCATGACAACATTATCATGTAGTTTGTGGAACTCCCTAACACTGCCATGACACTGCCCCATGACTTTCTCTTGCTACGTGGTACAGTCGACTTAGGCACCGGGATTAGCTGTGCGCAGTTATGTCCCTTAGGTGTGCCATAAGCCGATGATTGTGGGTTTGAATCCCAGATTCACCCTGACTAAGTATCTAGGTTTGTCAGCACCATACCCACACCCGTGGGTTTCACCAAAGTAGTAAACATCTGAGACCTGCATCACTTCAGGATTTCCTCCCTCATCAAGCCAACACGCTCTGATATAACTTGAATACTGTTCAAAGCGTTAAACCCCACTGACTCTCTCATTGTGTTTATTGCGGTAAATGATTGTGTAGTTTTGGTTAAGGACATAACGAGTGTTATACATGTATTTCTGACATCATATACTCCATGTAATATTTCAGCCAACCGTTTTGCTGACTGGATTTTATGACGCCATCATGATCTATGCTGACGTCATCAACGAGACGCTGGCCCAGGGAGGTGACCCGACAGACGGAAGTGACGTCACGCGTAGAATGTGGAACAGAACTTTTAATGGTACGTCCTCTGAATCCTTCAACTTTCCTTTCATTGGGAACTGATCAGTTTGATATCATTATAACAGTGTCGTACCATGGTAAACATGTGGAGGTCATTTACAAATTTGACGCTTCATTGACAAAACGTATGTAATCACATCTTTGGAAAAGATTAAGTTTGCAATTTTCGCCACAATTTTACAGTTATCGCATAACACACAACTGTTAACGGGTATCTTAGAAATCTTATCTTTGAAAATTTACATTTCAGATATGAGATATATCATTGAAACAATATGTTGTTAGACAAAATTACCCAGTCACAGATTACTTTTTGAAAATTGGTGCAAGAATGCGTGATGGTTAAATAGACATAATCAACAGTCAATTATTATTATTATTATTATTATTATTATTATTATTATTATTATTATTATTATTATTATTATTAACAATAACAGTCAGTCCAGACACACATACACTGGCTAAGCACTGCGAAATCACATTGCCTATTAATATGAAATAATTATCAAGACAAATCGCCATCACAAGAACAAAGGTATTCATCAAGTATCAATGCTCCTATTGAATACAAACTAATACACCAGCGAACTTTGATAATCGTTTTTTATTTGTCCCTGTTCCAGGAATTGGCGGCCGTGTTTCCATCAACGACAACGGCGACAAATACACTGACTTCAACTTGTTCGGTATGCAAGACACAACGAATGGGATTTTTGAGGTGTGTATTGTTTACATCTAGGTCTTGTCACGTGTGTTGTCTTCGACGTCGACAGTTTAATCACAAATACAGAAGGACATTTCCATCAGTGTACAACTGAGATAGATTACCTGTGTGAGTACAACTGAGATAGATTACCTGTGTGAGTAGAACTGAGATAGATTACCTGTGTGAGTAGAACTGAGATAGATTACCTGTGTGAGTACAACTGAGATGGATTACCTGTGTGAGTACAACTGAGATACATTTCCTGTGTGAGTACAACTGAGATAGATGACCTGTGTGAGTAGAACTGAGATAGATTACCTGTGTGAGTACAACTGAGATACATTTCCTGTGTGAGTACAACTGAGATAGATGACCTGTGTGAGTAGAACTGAGATAGATTACCTGTGTGAGTAGAACTGAGATAGATTACCTGTGTGAGTAGAACTGAGATAGATTACCTGTGTGAGTACAACTGAGATAGATGACCTGTGTGAGTAGAACTGAGATAGATTACCTGTGTGAGTACAACTGAGATACATTTCCTGTGTGAGTACAACTGAGATAGATGACCTGTGTGAGTACAACTGAGATAGATGACCTGTGTGAGTAGAACTGAAATAGATTACCTGTGTGAGTAGAACTGAGATAGATTACCTGTGTGAGTAGAACTGAGATAGATTACCTGTGTGAGTACAACTGAGAACAGAAAACGTTAACGCCAGACAATAATATTGTCGGCCAGAATATTCCACTAGGTGTAAATGCCAAACTTGAGGTGAATATTAGATGAATGGATCAGAGGATCAGTGATGACACCAAGTGTTCCCAGACTAAGTAAGCATGTACGGCTCTAGGCCCAAATAGAACACATATGAGACGTCTACCTCTTGTTGAAACGATCCATTAGTTTCACAAATGGACACTCTTTCCGCCGACATTCTCTTGATCCCACATTTCAATTAACGCACATTTGACGCATGTATTTTATATTTGGACACATCGCTACTACTGATACTACTACTACTACTAATATTACTACTACTACCACTACTACTACTACCTCTACTGCTACTACCTCTACTACTACTACCTCTACAACTACTACTACTACTACCTCTACTACTACTACTACCTCTACTACTACTACTACTACTACTACTACTACCTCTACTACTACTACTACTTCTACTATTACTACTACTACTACCTCTACTACTTCATACTACTACTACTACTACTACTACTACTACTACTACTACAGATAATATTGTGCACATTAATAACGCGCCAAGTCCACACTCTAAAGCATGTCAAAGCTCAACATTATTACCGAGGTTGATCGATCAGTGTGCACGGGATTTACATTCAACCGTGAGGCGGCAGAAAGTGAACAGCCACAGGACGATCTCAACCTACCGGGTACCCATTCATTGCCGGATGAACAGAGGCGTATTTGGAAGAAAGTCACTTGCCTTTGGGGACGCCACATGTTCTACATGTATTCTGGCTCCTCATAGAACTCGGCCACCTGTTCCCCTGTTGAAGATTGAGAGTGTGAGAGACTGAGAGAGTGAGTGAGTGAGTTTAACGCCACTCCCAACAGTATTCCAGTTATATCACGACGTGTCAACTTAATATGGCAGTTCTAAGAAAGTGATGCAGGTCTCAGACGTTTAATTACCACTTTGGTAAAACCCATGAGAAACTGTATGGTGCTGACAAACCTAGAAACATAATCAGGGCGAACAGGGATTCGAAACCATAATCGTAAACTAGCGCGTCCAAGGGACGCAACTCTGCACAGCTAATTGCCGCGCCGTCGACGACTTTGCAACCCGTGCCCCCTCCCCTGGAGTATCATGCAAACACTGTACTGTTATTCAGATGTTCAGTTTGTATATCCAGGTTATAGGCGAGTACGATGGCAAAACCAAGATGTTTAGTTTCCGGCCTGGGATGTCTATCAAGTGGGTCGGTTCCGGTCCGCCACCGGATGTACCTGAATGTGGCTTCCGGGAAGACAGGTGCGCAGCAACGGGTCAGTATGTATATGTATACGCAGGCCTACCTGTTTATGGTAGTCTCCTTAAAACTACGGGAATTTACACCTCTTATCCTCCTTGTAAACGGAATTTCTAGCAACGAAATAACCGCTTGCATAATTATAAATGCTCGCTTCGGAGAAACGAATAATTTTTAACATTGGTCGTTTCTCCTTGAAATGAAGAAACTTTTGAGCTGTACTTCGGTATGAGGATGTTGTTGCATCTTAAGCTGGTTCCAGTTCCGTAATGGTGTCAAATGCCAATGACGTCATCGACAATGACTTTCTGAGGCGGATTAAGGCCGCACTCAGCCAAAATCCAGCTATGAGACGACAGCCTTTAAATAATTAAGTCTCAACCAGACAAACAAGTGGATGATATTATGAGCAACATCCCATCCTTTCTATAATGTAAAACGTCAACGCCAGAGAATAACTAGTTTCGTTTCAGAATCCATTGGGCGAAAAGTCCAAATGGCGGTGACAGTTATATGTTTGAATCACTGAAACCGTGGTGGCACCAGGTGTTCGCGAAACCACGAACAGTTGCACAATAACAGATTTGTTTGTTTGATGACATGCATCAACCAAGTCAGCCGACCTGACCACCCGATCCCGTTAGTCGCCTATTACGACAAGCATAATCGCCTTTTACGGCAAGAATGGGTTGCTGAAGACTTATTCTAACCGAGAATGTTCACGGGTCGCACAAGAATATATATTGTATGTAAACTCTGTTATTAACTGAATTATTAATTTCATTTCAATTAAATCATTATATTTTTTTTATGTAGAAAACAATTTCACTCTGTCCGTGGGTCTTGGAGCAGGGTTTACCTGCATAGCTGTTGTGGCTCTCAGTCTGCTTCTCCTTATATACAGGTACAGTGTTGGGTCTGCGCTTGCTAGTTTGTTTTACGCCGCACTGATCAATATCTCAGTCATATCACGGCGGCCTGTAAAGAATCGAATCTGAAGCATGCAAACGAGTAGTTGATATGATGAACAACGTGTAACGTCGTCTGGATACGCAATAAATTGTGTAACCGAGCCTGCTGTGACGACCCATTTAGTCGCCTCGTACGAAAAGGATATGTTTCTCGGGACGAATAATTCTAACCCGGTATCCCCATACGATGTATTAGATTGGGGTGAAAGGCGACTATGTTTGTCGTCAGAGGCGACAAACGGGATCGGGTGGTCAGGCTCGCTGACTTAGTTCATGCATGTCATCGTATCCAACTTGCGTGTATCGATGCTCATGATGTCACTCATTGGAGTGTCTGGTCCAGGCTCGATTATTTACAGACAGCCGTCATATAGCTGGAATATTGCTGAGTGTGACGTTAAACAACAAACAAACAACAACATGATAAGGGTTGAAATGCACCTTTTACATCTTTATTGTTGAATTACTAGGAATCTTTGATAGGAATATTTATGTTATGAATATAACTGAATAATATCTAATCATTTATACGATATGTTGTTTATCATTTGTTAATATTCGTATTTAGTTTTGTTTGTTTGTTGTTTAACGCTGCACTCAGCAATATTCCAGCTATATGACGGCGGTTTGTAAATAATCGAGTCTGGACCAGACAATCCAGTGATTGACATCATGAGCATGGATGTGTTAGGTAATTCTGTTCTGCGTAATATGAACGTTTTCGTATCTACATTGCTACAGTTCAAGCAAGTAAAGTCGTTACTTTGGTGTTGTACATAAAACTAGTTGAGTTATCCCTCGAAGTATTCCTTGCTCTGATACCCTGCGTGCGCACGTCTTCTTGTTACAGGAAGTGGAAAATTCAGTCTCAGCGCGACCTCTGGTGGTGGAAAATTGAACTGGATGAACTTCAAATAAAGGAACGAAAACTCGGCAGCTCGGTTTTCAGTGTCATGTCACAGGTATTTGTGTGACTGGAGGTTTACTGAACGTGTCACAGGTATTTGTGTCACTGGAGGTTTACTGAACGTGTCACAGGTATTTGTGTCACTGGAGGTTTACTGAACGTGTCACAGGTATTTGTGTGACTGGAGGTTTGCTGAACGTGTCACAGGTATTTGTGTGACTGGAGGTTTGCTGAATAAACTTGGTGTCCTGAAAAATATGTGATCTAGCATGAATAAGAAAGAAGATATACAAAATTGTATGTCTAGAAGTAATGAACCACAACATATTCCTTCTCTTAGAAAAATCCCACGTAAGCTCAGAGTATTTAATGGTAAGGCGGTGGTTAAAACGTTCGGTCGTCGCTCCGGAGACCTGTACTCGATTCTCCTCTTGAGTGAAGCCCCCTTTTTTAAAATGTAAGCAAAAAACGGGGGGTAAAGGGGGTTGTATTTTAAAATTATAAGCAAATGGACGGGGGTAAAGCCAATATCTGGCGTCCTCTCTTGTTTAAATGCTCTAGCCGTGTTACACTATCAGCTGCCCTTGTAACACATGTTGATGTTTACGTAGATGAGCGTTACAGCGAGAGATCTAGCCGTGTTACACTATCAGCTGCCCTAGTAACACATGTTGATCTTTACGTAGATGAGCGTCACAGCGAGGACGGACCCATCGACCCATGACGAAATCAGCGGAGACATCGCGGTATACAAGGTAATGAAGTAGTAGGTGGATAACTTGATTCCTCTGAAGTCTATATGGAACATCACACTATACTACAGTAAATAAAAGCTGTAAAACATTTCCGTAATCAGAGCAAGTCTCTGCTGAAGGTAGAGTCCATTGTACGAACCCGACTGAATAATAAGCATGCGTGTATTAATCACTGACAAATTGTGATGGTACCAGGTGTTCTGCCCAATCCGTGCTACTCGTCACAAACACATACACAGGCAAATCAATTGTCTACTTCAATACGTGAACAGACCATACAAGCCCAAATACGGAATTGCATCATTTTTGTCAACAGGTATTCTGCCCAATCCGTGCCACTCGTCACAAACACATGTACAGGCAAATCATTTGTCTACTTGAATACGTGAACGGATGATTCAAGTCCAAATATGGAATTGCATCATTTCTGTCAATAGGTATTCTGCCACATCTGTGAGACTTGTCACAAACGCATGCACAGGCAAATCAATTGTCTGCTTGAATACGTGAACAGATTATACACGTTCTAATATGGAATTGCATCATTTTTGTCAACAGGTATTCTGCCCCATCCGTGTTACTCGTCACAAACACATGCACAGGCAAATCAATTGTCTACTTGAATACGTGAACAGACCATACAAGCCCAAATACGGAATTGCATCATTTTTGTCAACAGGCATTCTGCCCCATCCGTGCTACTCGTCACAAACACATGCACAGGCAAATCAATTGTCTACTTGAATAAGTGAACAGATTATACCAGTCCAAATATGGAATTGCATCATATTTATCAATAGGTATTCTGCCCCATCCGTGCCACCCGTCAGAAACACATGCACAGGCAAATCAATTGTCTACTTGAATACATTTCGCAAATGTTAAACCGATATTACACTGACATTGCACCGACATTGCACCGACATAACACCGATCGTATTTGTTTATTTGTTTGTTGTTTAACGCCGCACTCAGCAATATTCCAGCTAATCCAAATAATCGAGTCTGGACCAGATAATCCATTGATTGACATCATGAGTATCGATCCACACAATTGGGATGCGATGACATGCATGAACCAAGTCAGCGAGCTGACCACCCGATCCCGTTAATCGTCTCTTACGACAAGCCTAGTTGCTGATATTGCACCGATATTACACTGTTATTTCACGACATTGCACCGATATTTCATCCAAATGTATATTTCACGAATTTTCTGTAAGGATATACAAATAGAATGACATCTTTACCGTTCTGTTAAAAGGATTCGAGTCGCCTAATTCTATTTGTCTGCAATGTGATTGACTGTTATCTCTTGCTGACCGAGTTGTTTGTTGCAGGGTATTCCTGTCCAGTTGAAGCATCTACACTTCAAGGATGCCCTGCAGATGAACAAGGAATTCCTCCACGAGTTCAAAATGGTACGTGATGATGCTGATGGTGAGGTTGCAGGTTGATGGAGAGGGGTAGTAGGTGGTGGAAGGTGTTGATGAAGGATTAAGGCCGGTAGTAGGTGGTGGAAGGTGTTGATGAAGGATTAAGGCAGGTAGTAGGTGGTGGAAGGTGTTAATGAAGGGTTAAGGCCGGTAGTAGGTGGTGGAATGTGTTGATGAAGGATTAAGGCCGGTAGTAGGTGATGGAAGGTGATGATGAAGGGTGAAGGCCGGTAGTAGGTGGTGGAAGGTGGTGATGAAGGGTTAAGGCAGGTAGTAGGTGGTGTAAGGTGTTGATGAAGGGTTAAGGCAGGTAGTAGGTGGTGGAAGGTGGTGATGAAGGGTTAAGGCCGGTAGTAGGCGGTGGAAGGTGGTGATGAAGGGTTAAGGCCGGTAGTAGGTGGTGGAAGGTGGTGGTGAAGGGTTAAGGCAGGTAGTAGGTGGTGTAAGGTGTTGATGAAGGGTTAAGGCCCGTAGTAGGTGGTGGAAGATGTTGATGAAGGATTAAGGCCGGTAGTAGGTGGTGGAAGGTGGTGATGGGTGGTAGAGCGTGGCTGTGGCGAGTGATGAGAATGGAATTGTTCCTGTAATAATAATCTGACATGAAAGGAAATTTACCACGAACATTTGGGTGACGTTACCGCCAACAAATCACCCGTTACGATTCGGGGTGGAATAGGTCTTCAGCAACCCATGCTTGTGCAAAGGCGACTATGCTTGTCGTAAGAGGCGACTAAAGGGATCGGATGGTCTGACGCCCTGGCTTCTTTGACTCATGTCATCGTGTCCCAATTGCGTGGATCGATGCTCATGATATCAATCACTGGAATGTATGGTCCAGATTCGAGTATTTACAGATCGCCGTTATACAGCTGGAATATTGCTGACTACGGCTTTAAACAACAAACAAACGAAAACAAACAATCCTGAAATTCCTTACAAAGGAAACACACGGATCGACACCAACTGTATTCTACATGTGCATTTTCTTGGCAGATTCGGGATGTGAACCACGCCAACTTGGCCCGACTGTATGGGGCGTGTTTGGACGCCCCCCGCAAGGTTTTGGTTGCAGAGTTCTGTCCCAAGGGAACACTACAGGTCAAAACGGTTCAATCCCTAGTGACCCCATGAGGTCAAGGTCATGTTTGACAAACAATCTAATTCGTTTTAACCTTATTCGGTAAACACTTAAATATCTCATGGACCAATCGCCGTCTAATAAAAATCGTACAGAGAGACTTACTTATGTTATCTTATCAATCAATTTGCGTTTTTCGGTTCAAATTTCACTTCAAACATGGTAGGGGTCTGGTGGCTGCAAACTCATTTCGTACCCCAGCCTTTATTGATACAGTTTATAGCTAAAATGGATAGAATTATCATTAAACCGCCCGCATATTATCAGAAATGAGCGGGCCACTGTAACTTGATAATGCCCTCATATTGCTTGACGACGGGCCATTATCACGCCCGTTGTTAGGTGACGTCATGGTATAGGATCGGTGACGTCACGTTCAATAGTGACGTCACCTGGTTTGTTCTATGACGTTTCCATATTTGTAAAAGTGGGTCAGTGACATTCGTGTTGATTGCAGTCAATGTTTCAAACCCGATATTGGTGTTTCTTTTTATTTGATAAAAAAATCCATCCATTTTAGCTAGAACTTCGTCGGGCAGTTAATGATAGCCTCGGGCATCTGCAAATGATAATGCCCTGAAAAACAGCGTTTCTCTTATGTTATTTTTATACAAAATCACCCAGCCACAGATTACGCTTTACAAACTGTTGCAGGAATGAGTGGTGATTATACAGACATGATCAAACTGCTCAACAGCTCTCTCAATTTTCAAATTCGGTATACTTTCTTATGCCTCTCGGTTGATGTCACAATATCTGTTGTCACTTGTGATGATAACGTGTTATATGTGTTAATAAACTTCCAGCAAAAAAATGTATACACTCACGTGTGATGGTGGCTACAAATGAAACAACTGATTTCTCGATCGCGATGTATTTATATGTGGGTAACATAGTAACTGTAATATGAGCACCTTAAGTTTGCAGTGTTTCGGCGACTGTTTTCAGTCGAGTAACGTTTTGAAAACGTTTATAATTTTTAAGTCAAGTTCAGTTTTCACGTGTACCCCTCGTACGTAAAGATTCTGAGCAATATTTAGTCATAGTATTCTAGGATTGGGGACGGGGAATGAATGTTGTTTTACGCCACTGCAGGCAAAACTGTGTCTCCTTAATTGATGGGGAAAAAACAGTGGTTGATAGAATGAGGGACGATATTGGCCGTCAATACGATAACAAAGTCATAGTCTCCCAGTGTGACAACCGATCCTCGTTTCAGTCAGCACGTTTAACACGCAAGATGTTCTTGAGACTCATTCTGCCCCGGGATCTCCCGTGTTGGACTTAACTTGTGTAAACATCCGTATCCCCGGGACTGACCACTCCGTGTTTATGTCCCCACAGGATCTTCTAGGCAACCCCCAGATTAAGCTGGACGCTCAGTTTAAATTCTCTCTGACAATTGACATCGTACAGGTGAGTTAACGCCGAAACAAACTAATCATACATTGGAAATTAGAAATCAAGTATTATACCTGATTTGCCGTTTCTCTTAACGTGACTAAAATATTTCTGGCATTTGAATTTTCTGATATAACCCCTTTGGTCTAAGCGTTCGTCCTTGCTAGAGTCATTTTCGCAGAAATATCACTTGTTCATATCTGTCAAGTAGTTGCGTCCCCTTGCCGTCAAGGATCTGCTGCTCATGGTTTCGAATGTAAATTCTCCTCCAATACAGGTACTGACTATACCATTACTCGGAGTTTTAACTGAAGGGGTAAGAACATTAAAGAGCCATTTTGAACAATTACAAACATTTGTTTATTTGAGTAATGTTTATGTGAATACTTCTACCAGGCAGTCTCTAACTAATGTATTGTAATCACCAGTTGCCATGCAAGGTTTTTGTCCGCGTGAGGCCAGGGTTGTGAGGACTTCGTGTGTAACGTGGTGTTTTAACATTCAACACTTATGCCCTGATTGAACTTTGGGTTCTCAAGACTTTCGTCAACTGGTCAGTAATTCCTGGTCACATTACTGTATCTACATTGTGTCATCCTTTGATCGGGGGCACGGGTGGCCCAGTCGTCTAAGGCGCCGCGATTCGCTGTGTAGATTTGCATCCCTTGGGAACGCCAGAAACATATGATTGTGGGTTCGAATCCCGGTTCGCCCCGATTATGTTTCTAGGTTTATCAGCACCATACCCGTGCTCGTGGAATTTCACCGAAGTGGTAAACGTCTGAGATCTGCATCACTTCAGGCTTTCCTCCCACATTAAGCTAACTTACTCACTCACTCATCATTTGATCGTGTGAACCTTGTGCATTAGCAACTTGTCTGAATTACTCATATTTAGTGTCATTTTATTTAAATTCCAAGAGTCAATATACTGTAATTATTCGGAATATATATGTTAAGATTCAATATTGACATTCAACAGGAAACGTTATCCTGGCCATGATGACCCTCCAACCCCCCCCGCCCCTCCTTCAGGAGAAAGAAAAAAAATCAAGCTACGTGTTAATCGGGAGACTATATCCAAAGATGTAAAAATGTTTTCAACTCAATAATTCAAGTAATATTTGCATACTGAATTAGCAAAATGCGACAGAAAACGCACCATAATGGAAAACTTCTGAATCAGTTGTGTTCCAACTAGGAACTATCAAGGTCAAAATCGAAGAAAATAATAGGATTCAGACTCACGATCATGTATAGGATCTGGCGGGAGTGCAACTGGCCGAGTTTCCGTCGTTTATCGCCCCCTTTGTACCTGGTCAAGACTAGAGTTGTCCATATCCGTGAAGATCCAAGTTAGAGTAGGTCTTCAGCCGTAAAACCCATGCCGTAAAAGGCGGTTATGATTGTAGTGAGAGGCGAAAAACGGGATTTGATGGTCAGACTCGCTGACTTGGTTGCTGTATGTCATCGTATCCGAATTGCGTGGATCACTGCTCATGATATCAATCGGTTGATTGTCTGGTCCAGACTCGATTATTTACAGACCGCCGTCATATAGCTGGACTATTGCTGAGTGTGGCGTTAAACAACAACAAAGAAACACAGAAAAATATAAGTTATCGGACTTATTTTTAGTGGATGCCTCGGTGGCTGAGTGGGTTAGATCACCTATTTTTGTGCTGACTCAGCCCCAAAACGTACAGGAATATGTACTTCACTAAGAAAGTGTAATTCCATGTATAACATTTGTTACATTTGAACACTTTCTATAATGCATTGTGTATTGATAACGGACTTCCACAATGTACACACTTTTCGTGCTATACAGGGGATGTGCTTCCTGCACGACAGCCAACTACGTCATCACGGCCGTCTGAAGAGCAGCTGCTGTCTGATAGACAATCGCTTCACTGTCAAACTGGCTGACTTTGGCCTGCCGACGTTGTACAACAACATCGCCGTTGATAGAACATCCCAGGAATACATTAACGGTGCGTCAAATGAAGGAATGTGTCCATACCTGTTTTCTTACGAACAGGATAGGGTTGTCTGGATACAGTTTTTACATAACCGAAAGGTATCATAGAACATACCCGTCAAGGTGGGATGTAAGAACGAAATCTGCACCCTGACCCGAGTAACATCCTCGGTTATCCAGGGTGTAATGTCTGCATTATACTATCATTAATACCCTGGACTCATGTGGCGTAAAAGCTGAAGTGACCTCACCACCTCAATTTCTCTTACGAATAAGATATACATGATTGTTCACGTTGTTTTAATCGGCGCGTCTTTTCACAATCTAAGCTGTGGTAGAAATGGTCTTCAGCAACCCATGCTTGTCCTCAAAGGCGACTGAGGGGGTCGGGTGGTCCGGCTCGCTGACTTGGTTGATGCATGTCATCGTATCCCAGTTGATTGGAACAATACGCATGATGTCAATCACTGGATTGTCAAGTCCAGACTCAAGTATTTACAGACCGCCGTCATATAGCTGGAGTATTGCTGAGTTCGGTGTTAAAGAACAAACAACATTAATAAAAACAATGGAGTGGATATGCACTGCACTGGATCACCGAGGCTGCTTGAGTGAGTGAGTGGGCTAGTAAACTGCAGCGCAAAAGAAAGTGTAAACCCTTGTTTGATGGTGGATAAAAATGAAAAAAAAAGAAATGGTCATTCGATTAGAATGTAGTTGATACGGGTAGGCGATGTCGCATCATATCAGTGGGTATATCACAACGGTCACGTTATGTTTCAAGGTTTGTCAGCACCATACCCGTGCTGGTTGGTTTCACAAAAGTGGTAAACGTCTGAGACCTGCATCACTTCGGGCGATCCTCCCACATTAAGCTGACACGCCGCGATATAACTGTAATACTGTTAAAAGCGGCGTTAAACCCAACTCACTCACTCACTCACTCGCAACGGTCACGTGCACATGACGCCTCAAGGTCGCGATTTCACTAAACACAGTGATAAGCAGAGTGAAGTGAGAATGTTCAAGTGTCTACTTTCTTTTGCCAGTCAGTTTCCACTTGGTTCAAGACCTACATTCTCCTTGTTTATGCCATGCATAGATAATGGTCACTTAAATACCATTGGGTGAGAGTGAATGTGTGTTCCTTTATAGTTGAATTTGATTATTGTCTAGGCTAACAGATAATTCACACTATCGATCTGCATGGAATAAATCGTGTTTAATGTTGTACTCACATGATTTCTACAATTAACAGAGTGCTTGTGGACAGCACCGGAATTGCTACGGAGTGACGTTGCTATGGCAACCAAAGAGGCGGATATGTACAGCTTCGGCATTGTACTGCAGGAGATAATCACGCGAGAATCTCCTTTCTTTAAGGAGACTTTGGATGTGACTGTGTCAGGTACTATCTCCCTATAACCATTAAGTGTGGTATACGATCAGTGTGTGTGTGAACAAGAATGAGCCTTTAGTTGACACCTTTCTATATCCAACTGTGACCTCATTTCTTTTGAAGTGAGGTGAGGTGAGGTGAGGTGAGGTGAGGTGATATATATCCAGTATAACTGCACTTATATAGCGACGTGCGTGCAGGTGTTGGGTGGTGTGTGTGGCTGCTTGTACTTGTCCGGACGGATGCCGATTTAAAGTGCTAACCCACTGAGATGCCATCCTGCAGTTTAACATTGATACCCCACTCAGACACAGCTCTTGCTCTATCCCCTTAATGCCGAGCGCCCGGCAGGAAACAACAAGTACCATCTTTAAATGTCTTTTGGTGAGCCGTTTCGGATAAAGCAGCGTTTGTAATGTGCGCTCAATAACTGCGTGTGGTAAATCCGGAAAATATTTCTTTTAGTTTTCATTTAGCGTCGTTTTCAAACTCTAACCAGACGCTTTGTGTGAAGATGCTGAGTGAGTGAGTGAGTGAGTGAGTGAGTATAGTTTCACGACGCTGTGTACAGTGTTACAGTTATATCACGAGAGTGGGGTGGTTCTTACAGTGTGCGAGGAATTGAATCATGCGTCTTCAGGGTGTATCCTTCTAGGCTGAAACACAAGACGTTTTAAATTGATTAATCGTAATTCCAGCATGTGATCAATGGACATACAGCTAAAACAAACCGACAAACAAACACACCCGTAAACGAGCCAACTAAACCGTTGTTAGTTTGATGCCATCCTCAGTCTGATCTCGCTGGGCTGTGCCTTCCTTCCAGAAATACTTGTGAAGGTCATCAAGGGAAGTAACCCTCCAATGCGGCCGTGCTGTGAAGTTCCTCACCGCCTATCGGAGCTGCATGAGCTGATGAAGAGTTGCTGGTCAGAGGAGCCAGCGCACAGACCCAGCTTCATTACCATCCGGAAAGACCTCAAGAAAATCCTCGCGTGAGTCAAACCCATTCCGTGGTGAGGTCGGTGTGTGATCGTTCTACCCTTGTGACCGGTGTATGGATGTCAACTTCTTTAATATTAAGAACACAACGTTTCGGAGCATATGCTTACTCCTTCATCGGGTAAATGAATGCCCTAATGCAGAGAGCATGTGTCTGTTGGCTTCCCCTGTTAGTTTCCACCCCTTGTTATCTTATTAATTTTGTTGTCCGTACATATTGTTATGCTCTCTGCCTCATAGCATTCATTCAGAATATTTAGGCTACAAACTTGTTTTAATCAGTAAGCGGTTAGGTAGAACACTACACGTCTGTGTGGTGTTTGCAGGCGTTTTGGCGAGTCCGGGAACCTGCTGGACACGCTACTGAGACGCATGGAGCTGTACGCCAACAACCTGGAGAAGCTGGTGGAGGATAAGACGCTGGAGTTGCGAGAGGAGAAGAAGAAGTCGGAGGAGTTGCTGTATCAGATCCTGCCCAGGTAAACACGTGTCTTGTCCTCCAAGGCAGAGAGACACGAGTTCATATCGTCCAGGTAGATAAACACGTGTCCATATCTTCTAGGTCGATAAAGACGTGTCTTGTCGTCCCAGGTAGATAGACACGTGTCCATATCATCCAGGTAGATAAACAAATGTCTTGTCCTCCCAGGTAGATAGACACGTGTCCATATCATCCAGGTAGATAAACACATGTCTTGTCCTCCAAGGTAGATAGACACATGTCCATATCATCCAGGTAGATAAACACGCGTCTTGTCCTCCAAGGCAGAGAGACACGAGTTCATATCGTCCAGGTAGATAAACACGTGTCCATATCATCCAGGTAGATAAACACGCGTCTTGTCCCCCAAGGTAGATAGACACGTGTCCATATCATACAGGTAGATAAACACGTGTCTTGTCCTCCAAGGCAGAGAGACACGAGTTCATATCGTCCAGGTAGATAAACACGTGTCCATATCATCCAGGTAGATAAACACGCGTCTTGTCCTCCGAGGTTGATAAACACGTGCCTATATCGTCCAGGGAGATAGACACGTGTCCATATCATCCAGGTTGATAAACACGTGTCCAGAGCTTCATAGTAAATACGCGCGTGTCTAGTCTTCGAATTACCCAGGTAGTCATCTCAGATAAAGATGTATCTAGTATTTACGGGTCGATAAACACGTGTATATTCTTCCCAGGTAGATATATGACAACATGTCCAGTCATCTCAGATAAAGATGTATCTAGTATTCAAGGGTAGATAAACACGTGTATATTCTTCCCAGGTAGATGATAACATGTCCAGTCATCCCAGATAAATATGTATCTAGTATTTACGGGTCGATAAACACGTGTATTTTCTTCCCAGGTAGATGACAACATGTCCAGTTATCCCAGATAAAGATGTATCTGGTATTCACGGGTAGATAAACACGTGTATATTCTTCCCAGGTACATGTAGATATATGACAACATGTCCAGTCATCCCAGATAAAGATGGATCTAGTATTCACGGGTAGATAAACACGAGTATATTCTTCCCATGTAGATGGCAACATGCTTCGTCTCCGCAGATAGATAAGGATCATAGATATGTACAGTATCTGGTCTTCACGAGTTAGATAACCATACGTATAGACAGGTGTATACAAAATAGACATATCTGTCCCGGGGCTATCAACATGTCATTCAGCAGATCATGGCACTGTGCCGTTAGTTAGTGAGATAATGTTTAACGTCGAATCGGCATTATTTCAGCAATATAGCGCCTATGACAAATTTAGCTAGACCAGCTGGCCGGGGATGATGGGGTTCTACGATGCCCCAGCTTCCTTCACGATACCTCGGCAGGATTAACGTCATCACTTTAGCTACTGATGATTGGCACTGTGGAAATGTTCGACCCTCTGGTGGTAGCAATCACTGATGTAAACGCGAACAAGAATTAACGAAATAACAGATTGAATATTCAAAGTGAAAAAAGAGATATATTGTAATTTCCAACCTTTTTTCGCATCGCTAACTCGGTCATAAACTAACGAGCAAAAGAAACGTTACCAACCACCATGGGATGTCCATGTAAAGCTGCCCAGTGATAATTCCACCCACAATCATCCGAGCTGTCTTGTGAGTGATTGAGTATGTTTTACGCTGCTTTTAGCAATATTCCAGCAATATTACGGCGGGGGCTTCACACATTGTACCCAAGTCGGGAATCGAACCCGGGTCTTCGGCGTGAAGAGCGAACGCTTTAACCACAAGGCTATCCGACCGCCCTTCACGTCTAGAAGGCAACAACGTGATTGCTGCTCCTGATACTGCAGTAATCTAGACTTGCTAAATGTTATAGACTTGCATGGGCGGTATTGGATATATTTGTGTCAGATTCTGTGTGACTAATGATCTGGGTACTATAGCACGTGCATTACTCAACAAATTGCTTTGAATCTGTTTTGGATCGATTGATTTTCGACTAGTTTGAAACACTATTCGGGGTTTGGACCCAAACTGTCAAACCAGTTCTGTTGCTCATCACTTTATGTTCTGTGTTTTGTGTTACGCACTTCTTACATACGTTTATTTTCCAATCTGTCCCAGGTCTGTAGCTGAGAAGTTGAAGCGAGGCCTCAGAGTGGAGCCTGAGGAGTTCGAGTGTGTCACCATCTACTTCAGTGACATCTGCGGCTTCACCACCATCTCCGCCAGGTCAACACCCATGCAGGTGAGACCTTGAGACACGACATCACGGGGACTCCATATAACTCCCCAGTACCCATGCAGGTGAGACCTTGAGACACGACATCACGGGGACTACACATACTCCCCAGTACCCATGCAGGTGAGACCTAGTGACACGACATCACGTGGACTCCATTCATCCCCAGTACCCATGCAACACAGACCTAGTGACACGACATCACGGGGAATCCATATAGTCCCCAGTACCCATGCAACATAGACCTAGTGACACGACATCACGGGGAATCCATATAGTCCCCAGTACCCATGCAACATAGACCTAGTGACACGACATCACGGGGAATCCATATAGTCCCCAGTACCCATGCAACATAGACCTAGTGACATGACATCACGGGGACTCCACATACTCCCCAGTACCCATGCAACACAGACCTACTGACACGCCATCACGGGGACTCCATTCATCCCTAGTACCCATGCAACACAGACCTAGTGACACGACATCACGGGGACTCCATATACTCCCCAGTACCCATGCAACACAGACCTACTGACACGACATCACGGGGACTCCACATAACTCACCAGTACCCATGCAACACAGACCTACTGACACGACATCACGGGGACTCCATATACTCCCCAGTACCCATGCAACACAGACCTACTGACACGACATCACGGGGACTCCATATACTCCCCAGTACCCATGCAACACAGACCTACTGACACGACATCACGGGGACTCCATATACTCCCCAGTACCCATGCAACACAGACCTACTGACACGACATCACGGGGACTCCATATACTCCCCAGTACCCATGCAACACAGACCTACTGACACGACATCACGGGGACTCCATATACTCCCCAGTACCCATGCAACACAGACCTACTGACACGACATCACGGGGACTCCATATACTCCCCAGTACCCATGCAACACAGACCTACTGACACGACATCACGGGGACTCCATTCATCCCCAGTACCCATGCAACACAGACCTACTGACACGACATCACGGGGACTCCATATACTCCCTAGTACCCATGCAACACAGGTGGCGCATCCTGAACGTGTCTATAGCCTGGAGTAGAGCCAGCGACATTAGGGCGATCTGCTGGGCGTGTTTGTTTCCATTCCTCTGTGGTAAGCCAGACACGACCATGTACGCGTCTCCGATAGTCTCCACCTGAAGGAGAGAACGACACGGGGAGGTGACGTCATCAATCACGAACAATGGTGTTGCTTTCTGTCTGAATTCAGTAGCCAGAGATAAATGCCATATACAATACTTTATGTATTCAGTAGCCAGAGATAAATGCCATATACAATACTTTATGTATTCAGTAGCCAGAGATAAATGTCATATACAATACTGTCGTCATCAGTCACGAACAATGATGTTGCTTTCTGTCTGAATTCAGTAGCCGGACATAAATGCCATATACAATACTGTTTTCAAACAATATCGTCTGACACGAACAATGGTGTTGCTTTCGGTCTGAATTCAGTAGCCAGAGATAAATGCCATATACATTTCTTTATGTATTCAGTAGCCGGAGATAAATGCCATATACAATACTTTATGTATTCAGTAGCCGGAGATAAATGTCATATACAATACTTTATGTATTCAGTAGCCAGAGATAAATGCCATATACAATACTTTATGTTTTCAGTAGCCGGACATAAATGCCATATACTATACTTTATGAATTCAGTAGCTAGAGATAAATGCCATATACAACACTGTTCTCAAACAATATCGTCTGATTCGGACCAATGGACATCATCGGGACGAATTTAGGATTCGAACCATCTTGGCCGGATCCTTGTAGGGCGAAGCGAGGGAACTCTGCAATATTCTTACAGTGCCTTAGACCACTGGGCCACCCGTGTGTCTGTCTTTTATTAGCGGTTGTATTTGAATCTGCCCAGCTGATATTTATGTCAAAGGTTCAAGCTTGGATTCAACCTTTCACGAAACTGTTTTATCATATGTTTACTTACATGAAACATATTTAGATTAAAGGTAAATACGATTCCCCATTGTCAAAGATATCTGGCGTGGGAAATTCCAGTAAAGTGGTGATCTAGATATATTCTAATCTAAACAGACAAAGTCGCCAAGCAAATTCAACAATGAAAGATAAATGCATCCGGTGATTCGTTTCCGTGGGTGATTCGTTTCCGTGGGTTATTTTCTGGTGCTGATCATGACGTTTTATATATTAGTATATTGTATATCTCCATGGTCAAACATACATGTAACAAATAATACATGTGTGATACACATTCGTTAATTGTTACATGGTTTGGATTGTGGTGACAAGTGCGTACCTTGTAAACGTCGTAGGCGTCGATGACGGCGTCAAAGCATAAGTAGAGGTCGTTGAGGAGATCCACCACCTGGAGACAAACACATTACAGTACGATTATCCACGGCAACACCTACATTGTGGGCGTATTCATCATGCTGTGATTGTTTACAAGTACTATTGTCTCTTTGCAGAGGTCAAGTGTTTAATCTGGAGGAGTACGAATGCCATTTTTAAAGATTTAAATTTTATGTTATAGAAATGTTCCCCGTGTGAGAGGTAAAGACAATATGGAGTCCCCGTGAGGTCATGTCACTAGGTCTGTGTTGCATGGGTACTGGGGAGTATGTGGAGTCCCCGTGAGGTCATGTCACTAGGTCTGTGTTGCATGGGTACTAGGGAGTTATTTGTAGTCCCCATGATGTCTTTACACAAGGTCTGTGTTGCATGGGTACTGGGGAGTTATGTGGAGTCCCCGTGATGTCGTTACACAAGGTCTGTGTTGCATGGGTACTGGGGAGTATGGTGAGTCCTCGTGATATCATGTCACTAGGTCTGTGTTGCATGGGTACTGGGGAATATATGGAGTCCCCGTGATGTCATGTCACTAGGTCTGTGTTGCATGGGTACTCGGGAGTTATGTGGAGTCCCCGTGATGTCATGTCACTAGGTCTGTGTTGCATGGGTACTGGGGTGTTATGTGGAGTCCCCGTGATGTCGTGTCACTAGGTCTGTGTTGCATGGATAATGGGGAATTATGTGGAGTCCCCGTGATGTCGTGTGACTGGGTCTGTGTTGCATTGGTACTGGGGAGTATATGAAATCCACGTGATGTCCTGTCACTAGGTCTGTGTTGCATGGATACTGGGGAGTATGTGGAGTCCCCGTGATGTTGTGTCAGTAGGTCTGTGTTGCATGGGTACTAGGGAGTATGTGGAGTCTCTGTGATGTCGTGTCAGTAGGTCTGTGTTGCATGGGTACTGGTGAGTTATGTGGAGTCCCCGTGATGTCGTGTCAGTAGGTCTGTGTTGCATGGGTACTGGGGAGTATATGGAGTCCCCGTGATGTCGTGTCAGTAGGTCTGTGTTGCATGGGTACTAGGGAGTATGTGGAGTCTCCGTGATGTCGTGTCAGTAGGTCTGTGTTGCATGGGTACTGGTGAGTTATGTGGAGTCCCCGTGATGTCGTGTCACTAGGCCTGTGTTGCATTGGTACTGGGGATTATGTGGAGTCTCCATGATGTCGTGTCACTAGGTCTGTGTTGCATGGGTACTGGGGAGGGTCTGTGTGTGATGTTTAATTTCTCAATACAGGGTCTGTGTGTGATGTTTAATTTCCCTCTACAGGGTCTGTGTGTGATGTTTAATTTCCCTCTACAGGGTCTGTGTGTGCGGGGGTGGTGGGGCAGAAGATGCCAAGGTACTGTCTGTTTGGGGACACCGTCAACACAGCGTCCAGGATGGAGTCTCACGGGGAGGGTGAGTATGGACGCCTGTAGAGAGACATCAGGCATCTCAAGGCCATCTAACATCCGACGATATGAAAATCCTCACTCCTAACATTTCCAAAATATATAAACCTTGAATAATATTATTACCGAACGTTTTCAAATATTGAAATATTGAAATCCTACACACTAACTTTGACGCTTTGATTAAAAAGAAAAAAATACAATCAATAGATAATATTCTTGGAAATTACGACAATTTGGAATCGTGTATATTCCCTGCGCTCTCCAAGCTTTAAAAGGTTATTCTATTACTGTGATAATAAACCGAAAAGACACGTCTATGAAACAATCCCAGTGGGCGAACCCAGACGTTAACATGTTTGGCGTTGTTGATATAAACTGCCGAGCAAAACACAATCTTCATTCATCCTTGATGGTGGCAAAAAAATGAAACAAACAAGAAAATGGCTATTCCGTGTTGACATATTTGATTCGGCTATCATAGTTTTCAGCCGTGTAACGTTTTGATAACGTTTGATTTCGTTTAGTCAAAAGTCCAATTTCTTTGTGCATACTTTCTTTTGTCCGGCAATGTATGTCGCGTATATCAACATTTTATTTTTTAAATTTGGAAATGTCACAATGTTGTCATTGGATGATTCCACACTCTACTCATCAGTAACGTGTTTGGAGTTAAGGGACCGAATATTAATATTGACAGAATATGTTTTCGGTAACCCCTTCTAGACATACTGCTTTGTCTCTGGATCGCCTCCTTGGTCTAGTGGTAGAGCCTCTACCCGGAGAGTTGAAGGTCGGGGGTTCGATTCCCGGCCGCGTCATACCAAAAGATGTTAAAAGACGGTACATGTTGCTACCCTGCCTGGCGCTCGGCATTAAGGGGCGAAAAATAGGACTGGTCGGTTCGGAGTCAGTATACTGTGTATCTCAGTGGGCTAGCACTATAAAATCGGCATTAGTCCGGACTAGTACAAGCAGCCACACACACAAACACGTGCATGCACGTCGCTAAATAAGTGCAATAATCTTGGACACAATGTTAAAGCCCATTTCACCTCACGTCACCTTTAACTATCCACAAGTGATATATTGTCAAGATATCCATCATTTCTAGCCAACAATTCTTGGGCCAAATCATATTTGTCTGATATTTTCTTAGAACGTTTTTTTTCCGAGACAATCCCGGAACCCCCTGGAATATCCAACTTGTCGGCTCTTGAGATTTACAGCTGTAAAGTTATTATAAGGTACGTAATAGGAACATTAAGAAGCACACGAAAAAATCCCCAGAAGCTGTCATGGTCTTGTGTCTTTAACGCTAATATGGAACTGTTTCTATGCAGCTCTGAAGATCCACATGAGTGACCCAACAAAACAAATATTGGACGACTTTCCCGCCTTTAATATTCAGAAGAGGGGCGTTATAGAGGTGAAGGTCAGTATGCCCATTTTACAAGGTGTACCAGACAGTACGCCTCCGGTTTTCGTCAATGGAGGTTGTAGGTGGTCCGGTGGATCGGAGTGTCTGGTCCACTGGTCCACTGGTCCCGGCATACCAAAATACGTTAAAAAATGGTACAAACAGAAATATGTGTTGAATGACCCGTGTACATCAGTGTTAAACCAACCAACCCCACCCTTCCCCGTGTTATGCATTCAAAAATTCATCGTCCAAAATACACGAAAAGATATCTGCTAGGATATCACTACAAGACCATTTCTTCAAAGACGACGACAAAAGATCCAGAAGACAAAAACATTTTATACATAACCAATTTTATATTATGGTTAAAAAAAATAACTGAGCCGTAAACTGTAGTATAACACATTTCCCATAAACATCCCTTAAAACATTGCTACCTTGTGTTTCTTGTTCGGGTGAGTGACTGAGTGAGTTTGGTTTTACACCGTTTTTAGCAATATTCCAGCAATATCACGGCGGGGTACACCAGAAATTGGCTTCACACATTGTACCCATGTCGGGAATCGAACCCAGGTCTTCGGCGTGACGAGCGAACGCTTTAACCATTAGGCTGCCCAACCGCCCCTTCGGATGAGTGAGTGAATGAGTAAGCACGTGTGTGGCATGAATGGCAATATTGCAGCAATATATGCAAAGATAGTTGGTAATCGACCGTCTGTCCATCCCTCTCCAGAAAGAAAGATCTATTTAAGCGTACGTTTGATTGCAGGGTAAAGGTCCGATGTCCACGTTTTGGCTGCTCTCATCTTCTTCCTAGTCACATGACACTGACGGGAGGTGAGGTGCCCTTGGTTACGAGGACACATGTTCATCAAGCGCACAGGAAACTCCACCATTACTGCTTCAAATGACGATAGATGTCATAAAATTCGTGTGTGTAGATCAATACCTGCTGTGTCCGGGATGGTATCAATACCTGCTGTGTCGGGGATGGTATCAATACCTGCTGTGTCCGGGATGGTATCAATACCTGCTGTGTTGGTGATGGTATCAATACCTGCTGTGTCCGGGATGGTATCAATACCTGCTGTGTCGGGGATGGTATCAATACCTGCTGTGTCGGGGATGGTATCAATACCTGCTGTGTCCGGGATGTTATCAATACCTGCTGTGTCCGGGATTGTATCAATACCTGCTGTGTCGGGGATGGTATCAATACCTGCTGTGGCGGGGATGGTATCAATACCTGCTGTGTCCGGGATTGTATCAATACCTGCTGTGACCGGGATGGTATCAATGCCTGCTGTGTTGGGGATTGTATCAATACCTGCTGTGTTGGGGATGGTAAAAATACCTGCTGTGTCCGGGATGGTATCAATACCTGCTGTGTCCGGGATGGTACAGTGTGGCTTAACTTACGTATGGGTGCCCTTGGGTTGCCCGAAACTCCGCCTGCAGAACGACGCCAAGCTGGGCCACGTTGGCGGGTGCTGGGTCTCTGGCTTACAATCTCCGCCCGTGAACATCCTACAGTTGCTCTGTTGGAGGACATTGTTATAATATGTTAAAAGCCTTGGATGAAAAGGGTAAATATTGCCATTTATTTTATGCCATTATACGATTATAAAATCATTACCTGTCCTGAAAAATATGTATCTGAACTTTAGGATAGAACTTTGAGAAGATCTTTGCGTAAATAACGTAAATCATTACATAATTTTAATGTTAATAATCTCAGAATCAAAAATGTACAAGTTAAAGAAAGTAGTTTATGCCGTTATTGTAAAGAAGGCTATGTTGAGGATGAGTTTCATGTACTTCTCATTTGTAAATATTATCAGCTTCTTAGAAATAGATACCTCCCTATCATTTCAACTATGTACAAAGATGAACAACTGATGAAAAATTTGTTGAACTCCTGCAATGCGAAAACAATAACATCTCTCTCAATATTCCTGGAGAAGATTTTTTGAAATTAGACGTTAATATTTTATGTAAACTTATTATTACCTACACGTGACTGTACAATGTTGATAAAATAAAACAACACTTCTGTACTATAGGTCATGTGGCCTAAAATATCGAATAAACTTCTGTCTGTCTATTGGGGAGCTGTCAAGAGACTTGACAATGTCTGTATGCCTTCTTGTCGGAGACCTGGGCACAATGTGGTCTGGCATTGTCATCTTGCGGTTTAACATTTCTGCCGATAATTCTAGCCAATGGAAAAACGACAGGACGCAAAATGTCGTCAACATATCACTGGCCAGTCAAATGTCCAATCAAAATAACCCAAACCACGATAACCGAACTGGTGCCCTGCCCTGACATCGCGGTCGCCACTACGTTGCCAACAACATGTTCTAACTTCTGTGAATCGGAGGTAGAACCTTGATTCGTCTCTCAACATGTTGTAACGCAACTGGCGCACATCCCGTCCCTGGTGTTACCTCATCCTCCCCAATCTTTGCCGCCTGTGGTAAGCTGTTAGGGTAACCCCGCTCACAGAACGCCCTGCTTTCAGAGGGTTTTTAACAAATTTTGAAATTTGCCTTCCTGTAACTGTACGGAATTCACTTTTGATAACATAAACAGATTGGAATCTATTGCGTAGTGCGATTCATGTAATAAGACAATCTTGTCTGGGTGTCGATTTTGAGGCCCGCCCACCCTCAGGACTTAATGAAACCCGCCCGTTTGATGGTACCCGTCTGGCCGTCGAAAAATTAAGATTTTCGATTTTCCATACTTTTGGGCAACTTGGTATATTTACGTCCCTACCCCACTCTTTACTGTCATGGCACTTTTAAGCGCCTGCTTAGCTCAGTTGTATTTCAATCTTGGTACAGAGATAAATCTAGTGGTGACCTGGTGCCGTTTGGTAGTTTGGGAACTTTTAAACAAATATTTCTATCACAACAATTTACAATTTCCGGATATATCAATGACTTTATCTCCTTGTTGATTTGCGAAACATTTCAGCCAGTTTGGGTTATCGAGGTCCCCTCTATCGTACCCACAACTCGCCATTTGTCTGCTCATTGATATCATGTCTCGGGGGCGTGTTAAGCGTATGCTTTACTCAATTCCGTTAGTGATTGTGAGTTCCCCAATGGCCTCTGTATGCACGTGCATAACGTGTTGTTTATGAAGGATATCAATTCACAAATATATGGACGATTGTCTGCTGAATAATTATTTAACTTGACATGTCACAATCGGTTCTTCCGCCAGTGATTATGGCACCAGTGGCTTGATTTGGGACAATTGATGATTGCCACAGACTGTAGTACTGGCTATATTATATATAGACTGGGTGGATGTACATTAATGTTCAATTAATACCACGATATGACACCTAGCTGTAAGAAGAATGTATTTAAAGGAAGCCACGGAACGACAACTAAAGACAGGAAGACCTAAGTAACACGTGACTAAGTGCACACAGCGGAATACACTGCACATAATGCCGGTGTTATAGCCATCAGGTGAGAAATCTGGTAACCTTGATAATGACTCAGCATGTTGGTATGAAAAGCGCTTGGAATGGCCACTCGATGACAACCTTTAAATACCGTACATTTTATCTTCAACATCTGTGGAAACCGATGTCGTGCCAACACATCATAGGCACAACATTCCACGTGTTATTGTGACTGTGTTTCCTCCAACGAGTGATTAGCACGATACAAAATAAGAAAAACGACTGACTCTGAAATGTGATGGATCTCATCTACATCTTATACTCGGACGCAAAGGGTTGGCGATAGTCTTGTTTTGCATGCACAAATTGAGAAATCCCTCAAAACAATGTCAGAGGCGTAGTGTCGCTAAGTGGTTAAAGGGGTCGATTCCATAAATGGGTACGATGTGTGAAGACAGTTTCTGAAGCATCTGTTATAGCAACGTAAACCAATACTCACTCACTTCAGCAAAGAAATGAATCATGGTTCCAGCCAGAGTTACAGATCAGAACACAGAACAGAACACCAGAACCCGAAACTAACGGGGCTTTCATTACAATGACCTGAACCTTGACCTGGCAGTGAGAAGACTTAAAATGACATGTAAATGTTAGCTACATATTCCAGAGTGAGTGAGTGAGATATTATTTAAAGTCACATCGGCAGTATTTCAGCCATATCGTGACACATATGTCAGACACAGTGACATTTGAGAGACATGTACCACTTGGTACATGCATTGCACAGGAAGAGTAGCCTTTGTACATGTATGTGATAATAATTCCTGCGTTAATATATCCTCGACAACGCTTTAGCTCTGAACTGCTAAAATATTTCAATTACTTGTTATTGTTTTCGAAATTTCGAGTTATTTTTCTCGTTACTTCGAATATATTGTTGTAATTTCGGTTATTCTATTCATATTTCAAGTTTATTTTAAAAATCGAGATTTAATTTTTTTTAAATAGATTGAAATTACGAGAAAATTATTGACAAACAAATCTAAGTAACGAGGAACAACTCAATATTTGTAACGAGAAATGTCAATTTAAATAAATTATAAATATGCTCCCAATGTGGCACCAGTAGGGTTTAGATAAGAACTGGTACCGTTGCAATAAGTTAACATTTTTCAGCCTTATTGTTGTACCGTCCAGATCTCTGTTGAATGTTTCTTTGTTTGTTGACAACATTTGTGAAAAATCGTTTTTGAGATTGTTATTGATAAATAAATATTAATGAAAAAATAAACCGAATCCTTTGTCTTGTTTGTGTTTTTTATTGTTTAACGCAGCACTCAGCAATATTTCAGCTATATGACGTAGGCATGTAAATAAGTGAGTCTGGACCAGTCAATCCAGTGATCAACGCCGTCACGGTCTGATGACACGTAATGAACCAACTTTTGGTCACCTCATACGACCAGCACAGTTTACTTGGAACAATTCAAACCCGAAATCCCCACGGACTGATTATTGTCAAAGAATGAAAAGAATATATTTTCTAATACCCCTCGTTATTATCGGCATTGAAATTATTAATCTTTCCCTTGCTGTTCCTTAAATTTCTGAATTGGTTCCTACTTGGAAAGTTAAGATAATGTTTCACCTATTTCGTGTACGTTAACCTCCTTGAGATGAATACTTGGTTTCGATCCTTCTCTTTAATGTTTATGTTCACATGTTTCCTCAGTAAGCCTACTTTCAATGTAATTTGTATTCATGTCAATGTTCCCGGTCACCTTTAAGGAATTGTTTAGATGTATCATATTTCCTCGTGATTATGCCGCAAAAAAATACTGTCATTAGTGAGTTTCATACAATGGTCTCATTTCTCAATGACCTTGGAAATTAGTTTCGTTTTGCAGTGGGAAGGTCAAAGGTCATGGTCAAGAACATGACTCAAAAGATTGTCGTTCCACTTATGACAACAGTGTTAATACACATATCATTCAGCGTCGTGTATACATTCTCGATAATGGAGTTCTGCTTTGAAAAGGTTAAGGTCAAAATAAGTTAAAGGCCAAGGTCAGCACTTGTAAAACATGGTATTATCTTTGTCAGCTTCTGGGGCATCGCCAACGATCTACAGGCGTGAAACTGAAACTGCAAGTATCGTTACATGGACTAGCAATCTAATGTTATGACGTCAAAGTTCAGGGTCATAATTGACGTCATTGTGGTATGGGTTGTATCTTTCGTTGTGACCTACAGTTGTATATGTGCTAACTTAATATCTTAACTCATTTCATCCAAAGCACAATGAGTCCCTTTGGACCATATTTTCAGACATTTGTCAACCTTCGCTTTGAACCTGAAACACCCTTCGTATTGTTGCTTCAGTAGTGTTTGACATATACCATGTAGGCATCTGGTTTTCATGCCACATGTCCTAGTATGGTGTTGAAACGTGTGTAGCAAATCTGGATGCTCTATTTTAATATCTTAACTCATTTCATCCGATCTGAAAAGTGTCCTTTCTGACCATTTTTAAGTCATTTCGACATATTTGCTTCAAACCTAAAATCACCCTTCGTATTGTTGCTGTCGTAGCGTTTGGTACAAAACACCGAATAATGTTATATTAATTCCAGATATAATAGGATAGAGTTGGAACATGTGTAGCAAATCTGGATGCTCTAACTTAATATCTTAACTCATTTCATCCGATGTACAAAGAGTCCCTTTGGACCATTTTTTCAGACATTTGTCAACATTCGCTTTCAACCTGAAACACCCTTCGTATTGTTGCTGTCGTAGCGTTTGACATACACCATGTAGACATCTGGTTTTCATGCCACATGTCCTAGTGTGGTGTTGAAACGTGTGTAGCAAATCTGGATGCTCTATTTTAATATCTTAACTCATTTCATCCGATCTGAAAAGTGTCCTTTCTGACCATTTTTAAGTCATTTCGACATATTTGCTTCAAACCTAAAATCACCCTTCGTATTGTTGCTGTCGTAGCGTTTGGTACAAAACACCGAATAATGTTATATTAATTCCAGATATAAAAGCATAGAGTTGAAACATGTGTAGCAAATCTGGATGCTCTATTTTAATATCTTAACTCATTTCATCCGATCTGAAAAGTGTCCTTTCTGACCATTTTTAAGTCATTTCGACATATTTGCTTCAACCCTAAAATCACCCTTCGTATTGTTGCTGTCGTAGCGTTTGGTACAAAACACCGAATAATGTTATATTAATTCCAGATATAATAGGATAGAGTTGAAACATGTGTAGCAAATCTGGATGCTCTAACTTAATATCTTAACTCATTTCATCCGATGTACAAAGAGTCCCTTTGGACCATTTTTTCAGACATTTGTCAACATTCGCTTTCAACCTGAAACACCCTTCGTATTGTTGCTGTCGTAGCGTTTGACATACACCATGTAGACATCTGGTTTTCATGCCACATGTCCTAGTGTGGTGTTGAAACGTGTGTAGCAAATCTGGATGCTCTATTTTAATATCTTAACTCATTTCATCCGATCTGAAAAGTGTCCTTTCTGACCATTTTTAAGTCATTTCGACATATTTGCTTCAAACCTAAAATCACCCTTCGTATTGTTGCTGTCGTAGCGTTTGGTACAAAACACCGAATAATGTTATATTAATTCCAGATATAATAGGATAGAGTTGGAACATGTGTAGCAAATCTGGATGCTCTAACTTAATATCTTAACTCATTTCATCCGATGTACAAAGAGTCCCTTTGGACCATTTTTTCAGACATTTGTCAACATTCGCTTTCAACCTGAAACACCCTTCGTATTGTTGCTGTCGTAGCGTTTGACATACACCATGTAGACATCTGGTTTTCATGCCACATGTCCTAGTGTGGTGTTGAAACGTGTGTAGCAAATCTGGATGCTCTATTTTCATATCTTAACTCATTTCATCCGATCTGAAAAGTGTCCTTTCTGACCATTTTTAAGTCATTTCGACATATTTGCTTCAAACCTAAAATCACCCTTCGTATTGTTGCTGTCGTAGCGTTTGGTACAAAACACCGAATAATGGTATATTAATTCCAGATATAATAGGATAGAGTTGGAACATGTGTAGCAAATCTGGATGCTCTAACTTGATATCTTAACTCATTTCATCCGATGTACAAAGAGTCCCTTTGGACCATTTTTTCAGACATTTGTCAACATTCGCTTTCAACCTGAAACACCCTTCGTATTGTTGCTGTCGTAGCGTTTGACATACACCATGTAGACATCTGGTTTTCATGCCACATGTCCTAGTGCGGTGTTGAAACGTGTGTAGCAAATCTGGATGCTCTTACTTAATATCTTAACTCATTTCATCCGATCTGAAAAGTGTCCTTTCTGACCATTTTTAAGTCATTTCGACATATTTGCTTCAAACCTAAAATCACCCTTCGTATTGTTGCTGTCGTAGCGTTTGGTACAAAACACCGAATAATGTTATATTAATTCCAGATATAATAGGATAGAGTTGGAACATGTGTAGCAAATCTGGATGCTCTAACTTAATATCTTAACTCATTTCATCCGATGTACAAAGAGTCCCTTTGGACCATTTTTTCAGACATTTGTCAACATTCGCTTTCAACCTGAAACACCCTTCGTATTGCTGCTGTCGTAGCGTTTGACATACACCATGTAGACATCTGGTTTTCATGCCACATGTCCTAGTGTGGAGTTGAAACGTGTGTAGCAAATCTGGATGCTCTATTTTAATATCTTAACTCATTTCATCCGATCTGAAAAGTGTCCTTTCTGACCATTTTTAAGTCATTTCGACATATTTGCTTCAAACCTAAAATCACCCTTCGTATTGTTGCTGTCGTAGCGTTTGGTACAAAACACCGAATAATGTTATATTAATTCCAGATATAATAGGATAAAGTTGGAACATGTGTAGCAAATCTGGATGCTCTAACTTAATATCTTAACTCATTTCATCCGATGTACAAAGAGTCCCTTTGGACCATTTTTTCAGACATTTGTCAACATTCGCTTTCAACCTGAAACACCCTTCGTATTGCTGCTGTCGTAGTGTTTGACATACACCATGTAGACATCTGGTTTTCATGCCACATGTCCTAGTGTGGTGTTGAAACGTGTGTAGCAAATCTGGATGCTCTATTTTAATATCTTAACTCATTTCATCCGATCTGAAAAGTGTCCTTTCTGACCATTTTTAAGTCATTTCGACATATTTGCTTCAAACCTAAAATCACCCTTCGTATTGTTGCTGTCGTAGCGTTTGGTACAAAACACCGAATGATGGTATATTAATTCCAGATATAATAGGATAGAGTTGGACCATGTGTAGCAAATCTGGATGCTCTAACTTAATATCTTAACTCATTTCATCCGATGTACAAAGAGTCCCTTTGGACCATTTTTTCAGACATTTGTCAACATTCGCTTTCAACCTGAAACACCCTTCGTATTGTTGCTGTCGTAGCGTTTGACATACACCATGTAGACATCTGGGTTCCATGCCACATGTCCTAGTGTGGTGTTGAAACGTGTGTAGCAAATCTGGATGCTCTATTTTAATATCTTAACTTATTTCATCCGATCTGAAAAGTGTCCTTTCTGACCATTTTTAAGTCATTTCTACATATTTGCTTCAAACCTAAAATCACCCTTCGTATTGTTGCTGTCGTAGCGTTTGGTACAAAACACCGAATAATGTTATATTAATTCCAGATATAAAAGCATAGAGTTGAAACATGTGTAGCAAATCTGGATGCTCTATTTTAATATCTTAACTCATTTCATCCGATCTGAAAAGTGTCCTTTCTGACCATTTTTAAGTCATTTCGACATATTTGCTTCAACCCTAAAATCACCCTTCGTATTGTTGCTGTCGTAGCGTTTGGTACAAAACACCGAATAATGTTATATTAATTCCAGATATAAAAGCATAGAGTTGAAACATGTGTAGCAAATCTGGATGCTCTATTTTAATATCTTAACTCATTTCATCCGATCTGAAAAGTGTCCTTTCTGACCATTTTTAAGTCATTTCGACATATTTGCTTCAAACCTAAAATCACCCTTCGTATTGTTGCTGTCGTAGCGTTTGGTACAAAACACCGAATAATGTTATATTAATTCCAGATATAATAGGATAGAGTTGGAACATGTGTAGCAAATCTGGATGCTCTAACTTGATATCTTAACTCATTTCATCCGATGTACAAAGAGTCCCTTTGGACCATTTTTTCAGACATTTGTCAACATTCGCTTTCAACCTGAAACACCCTTCGTATTGTTGCTGTCGTAGCGTTTGACATACACCATGTAGACATCTGGTTTTCATGCCACATGTCCTAGTGCGGTGTTGAAACGTGTGTAGCAAATCTGGATGCTCTTACTTAATATCTTAACTCATTTCATCCGATCTGAAAAGTGTCCTTTCTGACCATTTTTAAGTCATTTCGACATATTTGCTTCAAACCTAAAATCACCCTTCGTATTGTTGCTGTCGTAGCGTTTGGTACAAAACACCGAATAATGTTATATTAATTCCAGATATAATAGGATAGAGTTGGAACATGTGTAGCAAATCTGGATGCTCTAACTTAATATCTTAACTCATTTCATCCGATGTACAAAGAGTCCCTTTGGACCATTTTTTCAGACATTTGTCAACATTCGCTTTCAACCTGAAACACCCTTCGTATTGCTGCTGTCGTAGCGTTTGACATACACCATGTAGACATCTGGTTTTCATGCCACATGTCCTAGTGTGGAGTTGAAACGTGTGTAGCAAATCTGGATGCTCTATTTTAATATCTTAACTCATTTCATCCGATCTGAAAAGTGTCCTTTCTGACCATTTTTAAGTCATTTCGACATATTTGCTTCAAACCTAAAATCACCCTTCGTATTGTTGCTGTCGTAGCGTTTGGTACAAAACACCGAATAATGTTATATTAATTCCAGATATAATAGGATAGAGTTGGACCATGTGTAGCAAATCTGGATGCTCTAACTTAATATCTTAACTCATTTCATCCGATGTACAAAGAGTCCCTTTGGACCATTTTTTCAGACATTTGTCAACATTCGCTTTCAACCTGAAACACCCTTCGTATTGTTGCTGTCGTAGCGTTTGACATACACCATGTAGACATCTGGGTTCCATGCCACATGTCCTAGTGTGGTGTTGAAACGTGTGTAGCAAATCTGGATGCTCTATTTTAATATCTTAACTTATTTCATCCGATCTGAAAAGTGTCCTTTCTGACCATTTTTAAGTCATTTCTACATATTTGCTTCAAACCTAAAATCACCCTTCGTATTGTTGCTGTCGTAGCGTTTGGTACAAAACACCGAATAATGTTATATTAATTCCAGATATAAAAGCATAGAGTTGAAACATGTGTAGCAAATCTGGATGCTCTATTTTAATATCTTAAATCATTTCATCCGATCTGAAAAGTGTCCTTTCTGACCATTTTTAAGTCATTTCGACATATTTGCTTCAAACCTAAAATCACCCTTCGTATTGTTGCTGTCGTAGCGTTTGGTACAAAACACCGAATAATGTTATATTAATTCCAGATATAATAGGATAGAGTTGGAACATGTGTAGCAAATCTGGATGCTCTAACTTAATATCTTAACTCATTTCATCCGATGTACAAAGAGTCCCTTTGGACCATTTTTCAGACATTTGTCAACATTCGCTTTCAACCTGAAACACCCTTCGTATTGTTGCTGTCGTAGCGTTTGACATACACCATGTAGACATCTGGTTTTCATGCCACATGTCCTAGTGTGGTGTTGAAACGTGTGTAGCAAATCTGGATACTCTTACTTAATATCTTAACTCATTTCATCCGATCTGAAAAGTGTCCTTTCTGACCATTTTTAAGTCATTTCGACATATTTGCTTCAAACCTAAAATCACCCTTCGTATTGTTGCTGTCGTAGCGTTTGGTACAAAACACCGAATAATGTTATATTAATTCCAGATATAATAGGATAGAGTTGGAACATGTGTAGCAAATCTGGATGCTCTAACTTAATATCTTAACTCATTTCATCCGATGTACAAAGAGTCCCTTTGGACCATTTTTTCAGACATTTGTCAACATTCGCTTTCAACCTGAAACACCCTTCGTATTGTTGCTGTCGTAGCGTTTGACATACACCATGTAGACATCTGGTTTTCATGCCACATGTCCTAGTGTGGTGTTGAAACGTGTGTAGCAAATCTGGATGCTCTTACTTAATATCTTAACTCATTTCATCCGATCTGAAAAGTGTCCTTTCTGACCATTTTTAAGTCATTTCGACATATTTGCTTCAAACCTAAAATCACCCTTCGTATTGTTGCTGTCGTAGCGTTTGGTACAAAACACCGAATAATGTTATATTAATTCCAGATATAACAAGATAGAGTTGGAACATGTGTAGCAAATCTGGATGCTCTAACTTAATATCTTAACTCATTTCATCCGATGTACAAAGAGTCCCTTTGGACCATTTTTTCAGACATTTGTCAACATTCGCTTTCAACCTGAAACACCCTTCGTATTGCTGCTGTCGTAGCGTTTGACATACACCATGTAGACATCTGGTTTTCATGCCACATGTCCTAGTGTGGAGTTGAAACGTGTGTAGCAAATCTGGATGCTCTATTTTCATATCTTAACTCATTTCATCCGATCTGAAAAGTGTCCTTTCTGACCATTTTTAAGTCATTTCGACATATTTGCTTCAAACCTAAAATCACCCTTCGTATTGTTGCTGTCGTAGCGTTTGGTACAAAACACCGAATAATGGTATATTAATTCCAGATATAATAGGATAGAGTTGGAACATGTGTAGCAAATCTGGATGCTCTAACTTGATATCTTAACTCATTTCATCCGATGTACAAAGAGTCCCTTTGGACCATTTTTTCAGACATTTGTCAACATTCGCTTTCAACCTGAAACACCCTTCGTATTGTTGCTGTCGTAGCGTTTGACATACACCATGTAGACATCTGGTTTTCATGCCACATGTCCTAGTGTGGTGTTGAAACGTGTGTAGCAAATCTGGATGCTCTTACTTAATATCTTAACTCATTTCATCCGATCTGAAAAGTGTCCTTTCTGACCATTTTTAAGTCATTTCGACATATTTGCTTCAAACCTAAAATCACCCTTCGTATTGTTGCTGTCGTAGCGTTTGGTACAAAACACCGAATAATGTTATATTAATTCCAGATATAATAGGATAGAGTTGGAACATGTGTAGCAAATCTGGATGCTCTAACTTAATATCTTAACTCATTTCATCCGATGTACAAAGAGTCCCTTTGGACCATTTTTTCAGACATTTGTCAACATTCGCTTTCAACCTGAAACACCCTTCGTATTGCTGCTGTCGTAGCGTTTGACATACACCATGTAGACATCTGGTTTTCATGCCACATGTCCTAGTGTGGAGTTGAAACGTGTGTAGCAAATCTGGATGCTCTATTTTAATATCTTAACTCATTTCATCCGATCTGAAAAGTGTCCTTTCTGACCATTTTTAAGTCATTTCGACATATTTGCTTCAAACCTAAAATCACCCTTCGTATTGTTGCTGTCGTAGCGTTTGGTACAAAACACCGAATAATGTTATATTAATTCCAGATATAATAGGATAAAGTTGGAACATGTGTAGCAAATCTGGATGCTCTAACTTAATATCTTAACTCATTTCATCCGATGTACAAAGAGTCCCTTTGGACCATTTTTTCAGACATTTGTCAACATTCGCTTTCAACCTGAAACACCCTTCGTATTGCTGCTGTCGTAGCGTTTGACATACACCATGTAGACATCTGGTTTTCATGCCACATGTCCTAGTGTGGTGTTGAAACGTGTGTAGCAAATCTGGATGCTCTATTTTAATATCTTAACTCATTTCATCCGATCTGAAAAGTGTCCTTTCTGACCATTTTTAAGTCATTTCGACATATTTGCTTCAAACCTAAAATCACCCTTCGTATTGTTGCTGTCGTAGCGTTTGGTACAAAACATCGAATAATGTTATATTAATTCCAGATATAATAGGATAGAGTTGGAACATGTGTAGCAAATCTGGATGCTCTAACTTAATATCTTAACTCATTTCATCCGATGTACAAAGAGTCCCTTTGGACCATTTTTTCAGACATTTGTCAACATTCGCTTTCAACCTGAAACACCCTTCGTATTGTTGCTGTCGTAGCGTTTGACATACACCATGTAGACATCTGGTTTTCATGCCACATGTCCTAGTGTGGTGTTGAAACGTGTGTAGCAAATCTGGATGCTCTATTTTAATATCTTCACTCATTTCATCCGATCTGAAAAGTGTCCTTTCTGACCATTTTTAAGTCATTTCGACATATTTGCTTCAAACCTAAAATCACCCTTCGTATTGTTGCTGTCGTAGCGTTTGGTACAAAACATCGAATAATGTTATATTAATTCCAGATATAATAGGATAGAGTTGGAACATGTGTAGCAAATCTGGATGCTCTAACTTAATATCTTAACTCATTTCATCCGATGTACAAAGAGTCCCTTTGGACCATTTTTTCAGACATTTGTCAACATTCGCTTTCAACCTGAAACACCCTTCGTATTGCTGCTGTCGTAGCGTTTGACATACACCATGTAGACATCTGGTTTTCATGCCACATGTCCTAGTGTGGTGTTGAAACGTGTGTAGCAAATCTGGATGCTCTATTTTAATATCTTAACTCATTTCATCCGATCTGAAAAGTGTCCTTTCTGACCATTTTTAAGTCATTTCGACATATTTGCTTCAAACCTAAAATCACCCTTCGTATTGTTGCTGTCGTAGCGTTTGGTACAAAACACCGAATAATGTTATATTAATTCCAGATATAATAGGATAGAGTTGGAACATGTGTAGCAAATCTGGATGCTCTAACTTAATATCTTAACTCATTTCATCCGATGTACAAAGAGTCCCTTTGGACCATTTTTTCAGACATTTGTCAACATTCGCTTTCAACCTGAAACACCCTTCGTATTGTTGCTGTCGTAGCGTTTGACATACACCATGTAGACATCTGGTTTTCAGGCCACATGTCCTAGTGTGGTGTTGAAACGTGTGTAGCAAATCTGGATGCTCTATTTTAATATCTTAACTCATTTCATCCGATCTGAAAAGTGTCCTTTCTGACCATTTTTAAGTCATTTCGACATATTTGCTTCAAACCTAAAATCACCCTTCGTATTGTTGCTGTCGTAGCGTTTGGTATAAAACATCGAATAATGTTATATTAATTCCAGATATAATAGGATAGAGTTGGAACATGTGTAGCAAATCTGGATGCTCTAACTTAATATCTTAACTCATTTCATCCGATGTACAAAGAGTCCCTTTGGACCATTTTTTCAAACATTTGTCAACATTCGCTTTCAACCTGAAACACCCTTCGTATTGTTGCTGTCGTAGCGTTTGACATACACCATGTAGACATCTGGTTTTCATGCCACATGTCCTAGTGTGGTGTTGAAACGTGTGTAGCAAATCTGGATGCTCTATTTTAATATCTTAACTCATTTCATCCGATCTGAAAAGTGTCCTCTCCTACCATTTTTAAGTCATTTCGACATATTTGCTTCAAACCTAAAATCACCCTTCGTATTGTTGCTGTCGTAGCATTTGGTACAAAACACCGAATAATGTTATATTAATTCCAGATATAATAGGATAGAGTTGGAACATGTGTAGCAAATCTGGATGCTCTAACTTAATATCTTAACTCATTTCATCCGATGTACAAAGAGTCCCTTTGGACCATTTTTCAGACATTTGTCAACATTCGCTTTCAACCTGAAACACCCTTCGTATTGTTGCTGTCGTAGCGTTTGACATACACCATGTAGACATCTGGTTTTCATGCCACATGTCCTAGTGTGGTGTTGAAACGTGTGTAGCAAATCTGGATGCTCTTACTTAATATCTTAACTCATTTCATCCGATCTGAAAAGTGTCCTTTCTGACCATTTTTAAGTCATTTCGACATATTTGCTTCAAACCTAAAATCACCCTTCGTATTGTTGCTGTCGTAGCGTTTGGTACAAAACACCGAATAATGTTATATTAATTCCAGATATAATAGGATAGAGTTGGAACATGTGTAGCAAATCTGGATGCTCTAACTTAATATCTTAACTCATTTCATCCGATGTACAAAGAGTCCCTTTGGACCATTTTTTCAGACATTTGTCAACATTCGCTTTCAACCTGAAACACCCTTCGTATTGTTGCTGTCGTAGCGTTTGACATACACCATGTAGACATCTGGTTTTCAGGCCACATGTCCTAGTGTGGTGTTGAAACGTGTGTAGCAAATCTGGATGCTCTTACTTAATATCTTAACTCATTTCATCCGATCTGAAAAGTGTCCTTTCTGACCATTTTTAAGTCATTTCGACATATTTGCTTCAAACCTAAAATCACCCTTCGTATTGTTGCTGTCGTAGCGTTTGGTACAAAACACCGAATAATGTTATATTAATTCCAGATATAACAAGATAGAGTTGGAACATGTGTAGCAAATCTGGATGCTCTAACTTAATATCTTAACTCATTTCATCCGATGTACAAAGAGTCCCTTTGGACCATTTTTTCAGACATTTGTCAACATTCGCTTTCAACCTGAAACACCCTTCGTATTGCTGCTGTCGTAGCGTTTGACATACACCATGTAGACATCTGGTTTTCATGCCACATGTCCTAGTGTGGAGTTGAAACGTGTGTAGCAAATCTGGATGCTCTATTTTCATATCTTAACTCATTTCATCCGATCTGAAAAGTGTCCTTTCTGACCATTTTTAAGTCATTTCGACATATTTGCTTCAAACCTAAAATCACCCTTCGTATTGTTGCTGTCGTAGCGTTTGGTACAAAACACCGAATAATGGTATATTAATTCCAGATATAATAGGATAGAGTTGGAACATGTGTAGCAAATCTGGATGCTCTAACTTGATATCTTAACTCATTTCATCCGATGTACAAAGAGTCCCTTTGGACCATTTTTTCAGACATTTGTCAACATTCGCTTTCAACCTGAAACACCCTTCGTATTGTTGCTGTCGTAGCGTTTGACATACACCATGTAGACATCTGGTTTTCATGCCACATGTCCTAGTGTGGTGTTGAAACGTGTGTAGCAAATCTGGATGCTCTTACTTAATATCTTAACTCATTTCATCCGATCTGAAAAGTGTCCTTTCTGACCATTTTTAAGTCATTTCGACATATTTGCTTCAACCCTAAAATCACCCTTCGTATTGTTGCTGTCGTAGCGTTTGGTACAAAACACCGAATAATGTTATATTAATTCCAGATATAATAGGATAGAGTTGGAACATGTGTAGCAAATCTGGATGCTCTAACTTAATATCTTAACTCATTTCATCCGATGTACAAAGAGTCCCTTTGGACCATTTTTTCAGACATTTGTCAACATTCGCTTTCAACCTGAAACACCCTTCGTATTGCTGCTGTCGTAGCGTTTGACATACACCATGTAGACATCTGGTTTTCATGCCACATGTCCTAGTGTGGAGTTGAAACGTGTGTAGCAAATCTGGATGCTCTTACTTAATATCTTAACTCATTTCATCCGATCTGAAAAGTGTCCTTTCTGACCATTTTTAAGTCATTTCGACATATTTGCTTCAAACCTAAAATCACCCTTCGTATTGTTGCTGTCGTAGCGTTTGGTACAAAACACCGAATAATGTTATATTAATTCCAGATATAATAGGATAAAGTTGGAACATGTGTAGCAAATCTGGATGCTCTAACTTAATATCTTAACTCATTTCATCCGATGTACAAAGAGTCCCTTTGGACCATTTTTTCAGACATTTGTCAACATTCGCTTTCAACCTGAAACACCCTTCGTATTGCTGCTGTCGTAGCGTTTGACATACACCATGTAGACATCTGGTTTTCATGCCACATGTCCTAGTGTGGTGTTGAAACGTGTGTAGCAAATCTGGATGCTCTATTTTAATATCTTAACTCATTTCATCCGATCTGAAAAGTGTCCTTTCTGACCATTTTTAAGTCATTTCGACATATTTGCTTCAAACCTAAAATCACCCTTCGTATTGTTGCTGTCGTAGCGTTTGGTACAAAACATCGAATAATGTTATATTAATTCCAGATATAATAGGATAGAGTTGGAACATGTGTAGCAAATCTGGATGCTCTAACTTAATATCTTAACTCATTTCATCCGATGTACAAAGAGTCCCTTTGGACCATTTTTTCAGACATTTGTCAACATTCGCTTTCAACCTGAAACACCCTTCGTATTGTTGCTGTCGTAGCGTTTGACATACACCATGTAGACATCTGGTTTTCATGCCACATGTCCTAGTGTGGTGTTGAAACGTGTGTAGCAAATCTGGATGCTCTATTTTAATATCTTCACTCATTTCATCCGATCTGAAAAGTGTCCTTTCTGACCATTTTTAAGTCATTTCGACATATTTGCTTCAAACCTAAAATCACCCTTCGTATTGTTGCTGTCGTAGCGTTTGGTACAAAACATCGAATAATGTTATATTAATTCCAGATATAATAGGATAGAGTTGGAACATGTGTAGCAAATCTGGATGCTCTAACTTAATATCTTAACTCATTTCATCCGATGTACAAAGAGTCCCTTTGGACCATTTTTTCAGACATTTGTCAACATTCGCTTTCAACCTGAAACACCCTTCGTATTGCTGCTGTCGTAGCGTTTGACATACACCATGTAGACATCTGGTTTTCATGCCACATGTCCTAGTGTGGTGTTGAAACGTGTGTAGCAAATCTGGATGCTCTATTTTAATATCTTAACTCATTTCATCCGATCTGAAAAGTGTCCTTTCTGACCATTTTTAAGTCATTTCGACATATTTGCTTCAAACCTAAAATCACCCTTCGTATTGTTGCTGTCGTAGCGTTTGGTACAAAACACCGAATAATGTTATATTAATTCCAGATATAATAGGATAGAGTTGGAACATGTGTAGCAAATCTGGATGCTCTAACTTAATATCTTAACTCATTTCATCCGATGTACAAAGAGTCCCTTTGGACCATTTTTTCAGACATTTGTCAACATTCGCTTTCAACCTGAAACACCCTTCGTATTGTTGCTGTCGTAGCGTTTGACATACACCATGTAGACATCTGGTTTTCATGCCACATGTCCTAGTGTGGTGTTGAAACGTGTGTAGCAAATCTGGATGCTCTATTTTAATATCTTAACTCATTTCATCCGATCTGAAAAGTGTCCTTTCTGACCATTTTTAAGTCATTTCGACATATTTGCTTCAAACCTAAAATCACCCTTCGTATTGTTGCTGTCGTAGCGTTTGGTACAAAACACCGAATAATGTTATATTAATTCCAGATATAAAAGCATAGAGTTGAAACATGTGTAGCAAATCTGGATGCTCTATTTTAATATCTTAACTCATTTCATCCGATCTGAAAAGTGTCCTTTCTGACCATTTTTAAGTCATTTCGACATATTTGCTTCAACCCTAAAATCACCCTTCGTATTGTTGCTGTCGTAGCGTTTGGTACAAAACACCGAATAATGTTATATTAATTCCAGATATAATAGGATAGAGTTGGAACATGTGTAGCAAATCTGGATGCTCTAACTTAATATCTTAACTCATTTCATCCGATGTACAAAGAGTCCCTTTGGACCATTTTTTCAGACATTTGTCAACATTCGCTTTCAACCTGAAACACCCTTCGTATTGTTGCTGTCGTAGCGTTTGACATACACCATGTAGACATCTGGTTTTCATGCCACATGTCCTAGTGTGGTGTTGAAACGTGTGTAGCAAATCTGGATGCTCTATTTTAATATCTTAACTCATTTCATCCGATCTGAAAAGTGTCCTTTCTGACCATTTTTAAGTCATTTCGACATATTTGCTTCAAACCTAAAATCACCCTTCGTATTGTTGCTGTCGTAGCGTTTGGTACAAAACACCGAATAATGTTATATTAATTCCAGATATAATAGGATAGAGTTGGAACATGTGTAGCAAATCTGGATGCTCTAACTTAATATCTTAACTCATTTCATCCGATGTACAAAGAGTCCCTTTGGACCATTTTTTCAGACATTTGTCAACATTCGCTTTCAACCTGAAACACCCTTCGTATTGTTGCTGTCGTAGCGTTTGACATACACCATGTAGACATCTGGTTTTCATGCCACATGTCCTAGTGTGGTGTTGAAACGTGTGTAGCAAATCTGGATGCTCTATTTTCATATCTTAACTCATTTCATCCGATCTGAAAAGTGTCCTTTCTGACCATTTTTAAGTCATTTCGACATATTTGCTTCAAACCTAAAATCACCCTTCGTATTGTTGCTGTCGTAGCGTTTGGTACAAAACACCGAATAATGGTATATTAATTCCAGATATAATAGGATAGAGTTGGAACATGTGTAGCAAATCTGGATGCTCTAACTTGATATCTTAACTCATTTCATCCGATGTACAAAGAGTCCCTTTGGACCATTTTTTCAGACATTTGTCAACATTCGCTTTCAACCTGAAACACCCTTCGTATTGTTGCTGTCGTAGCGTTTGACATACACCATGTAGACATCTGGTTTTCATGCCACATGTCCTAGTGCGGTGTTGAAACGTGTGTAGCAAATCTGGATGCTCTTACTTAATATCTTAACTCATTTCATCCGATCTGAAAAGTGTCCTTTCTGACCATTTTTAAGTCATTTCGACATATTTGCTTCAAACCTAAAATCACCCTTCGTATTGTTGCTGTCGTAGCGTTTGGTACAAAACACCGAATAATGTTATATTAATTCCAGATATAATAGGATAGAGTTGGAACATGTGTAGCAAATCTGGATGCTCTAACTTAATATCTTAACTCATTTCATCCGATGTACAAAGAGTCCCTTTGGACCATTTTTTCAGACATTTGTCAACATTCGCTTTCAACCTGAAACACCCTTCGTATTGCTGCTGTCGTAGCGTTTGACATACACCATGTAGACATCTGGTTTTCATGCCACATGTCCTAGTGTGGAGTTGAAACGTGTGTAGCAAATCTGGATGCTCTATTTTAATATCTTAACTCATTTCATCCGATCTGAAAAGTGTCCTTTCTGACCATTTTTAAGTCATTTCGACATATTTGCTTCAAACCTAAAATCACCCTTCGTATTGTTGCTGTCGTAGCGTTTGGTACAAAACACCGAATAATGTTATATTAATTCCAGATATAATAGGATAAAGTTGGAACATGTGTAGCAAATCTGGATGCTCTAACTTAATATCTTAACTCATTTCATCCGATGTACAAAGAGTCCCTTTGGACCATTTTTTCAGACATTTGTCAACATTCGCTTTCAACCTGAAACACCCTTCGTATTGCTGCTGTCGTAGTGTTTGACATACACCATGTAGACATCTGGTTTTCATGCCACATGTCCTAGTGTGGTGTTGAAACGTGTGTAGCAAATCTGGATGCTCTATTTTAATATCTTAACTCATTTCATCCGATCTGAAAAGTGTCCTTTCTGACCATTTTTAAGTCATTTCGACATATTTGCTTCAAACCTAAAATCACCCTTCGTATTGTTGCTGTCGTAGCGTTTGGTACAAAACACCGAATGATGGTATATTAATTCCAGATATAATAGGATAGAGTTGGACCATGTGTAGCAAATCTGGATGCTCTAACTTAATATCTTAACTCATTTCATCCGATGTACAAAGAGTCCCTTTGGACCATTTTTTCAGACATTTGTCAACATTCGCTTTCAACCTGAAACACCCTTCGTATTGTTGCTGTCGTAGCGTTTGACATACACCATGTAGACATCTGGGTTCCATGCCACATGTCCTAGTGTGGTGTTGAAACGTGTGTAGCAAATCTGGATGCTCTATTTTAATATCTTAACTTATTTCATCCGATCTGAAAAGTGTCCTTTCTGACCATTTTTAAGTCATTTCTACATATTTGCTTCAAACCTAAAATCACCCTTCGTATTGTTGCTGTCGTAGCGTTTGGTACAAAACACCGAATAATGTTATATTAATTCCAGATATAAAAGCATAGAGTTGAAACATGTGTAGCAAATCTGGATGCTCTATTTTAATATCTTAACTCATTTCATCCGATCTGAAAAGTGTCCTTTCTGACCATTTTTAAGTCATTTCGACATATTTGCTTCAACCCTAAAATCACCCTTCGTATTGTTGCTGTCGTAGCGTTTGGTACAAAACACCGAATAATGTTATATTAATTCCAGATATAAAAGCATAGAGTTGAAACATGTGTAGCAAATCTGGATGCTCTATTTTAATATCTTAACTCATTTCATCCGATCTGAAAAGTGTCCTTTCTGACCATTTTTAAGTCATTTCGACATATTTGCTTCAAACCTAAAATCACCCTTCGTATTGTTGCTGTCGTAGCGTTTGGTACAAAACACCGAATAATGTTATATTAATTCCAGATATAATAGGATAGAGTTGGAACATGTGTAGCAAATCTGGATGCTCTAACTTGATATCTTAACTCATTTCATCCGATGTACAAAGAGTCCCTTTGGACCATTTTTTCAGACATTTGTCAACATTCGCTTTCAACCTGAAACACCCTTCGTATTGTTGCTGTCGTAGCGTTTGACATACACCATGTAGACATCTGGTTTTCATGCCACATGTCCTAGTGCGGTGTTGAAACGTGTGTAGCAAATCTGGATGCTCTTACTTAATATCTTAACTCATTTCATCCGATCTGAAAAGTGTCCTTTCTGACCATTTTTAAGTCATTTCGACATATTTGCTTCAAACCTAAAATCACCCTTCGTATTGTTGCTGTCGTAGCGTTTGGTACAAAACACCGAATAATGTTATATTAATTCCAGATATAATAGGATAGAGTTGGAACATGTGTAGCAAATCTGGATGCTCTAACTTAATATCTTAACTCATTTCATCCGATGTACAAAGAGTCCCTTTGGACCATTTTTTCAGACATTTGTCAACATTCGCTTTCAACCTGAAACACCCTTCGTATTGCTGCTGTCGTAGCGTTTGACATACACCATGTAGACATCTGGTTTTCATGCCACATGTCCTAGTGTGGAGTTGAAACGTGTGTAGCAAATCTGGATGCTCTATTTTAATATCTTAACTCATTTCATCCGATCTGAAAAGTGTCCTTTCTGACCATTTTTAAGTCATTTCGACATATTTGCTTCAAACCTAAAATCACCCTTCGTATTGTTGCTGTCGTAGCGTTTGGTACAAAACACCGAATAATGGTATATTAATTCCAGATATAATAGGATAGAGTTGGACCATGTGTAGCAAATCTGGATGCTCTAACTTAATATCTTAACTCATTTCATCCGATGTACAAAGAGTCCCTTTGGACCATTTTTTCAGACATTTGTCAACATTCGCTTTCAACCTGAAACACCCTTCGTATTGTTGCTGTCGTAGCGTTTGACATACACCATGTAGACATCTGGGTTCCATGCCACATGTCCTAGTGTGGTGTTGAAACGTGTGTAGCAAATCTGGATGCTCTATTTTAATATCTTAACTTATTTCATCCGATCTGAAAAGTGTCCTTTCTGACCATTTTTAAGTCATTTCTACATATTTGCTTCAAACCTAAAATCACCCTTCGTATTGTTGCTGTCGTAGCGTTTGGTACAAAACACCGAATAATGTTATATTAATTCCAGATATAAAAGCATAGAGTTGAAACATGTGTAGCAAATCTGGATGCTCTATTTTAATATCTTAACTCATTTCATCCGATCTGAAAAGTGTCCTTTCTGACCATTTTTAAGTCATTTCGACATATTTGCTTCAAACCTAAAATCACCCTTCGTATTGTTGCTGTCGTAGCGTTTGGTACAAAACACCGAATAATGTTATATTAATTCCAGATATAATAGGATAGAGTTGGAACATGTGTAGCAAATCTGGATGCTCTAACTTAATATCTTAACTCATTTCATCCGATGTACAAAGAGTCCCTTTGGACCATTTTTCAGACATTTGTCAACATTCGCTTTCAACCTGAAACACCCTTCGTATTGTTGCTGTCGTAGCGTTTGACATACACCATGTAGACATCTGGTTTTCATGCCACATGTCCTAGTGTGGTGTTGAAACGTGTGTAGCAAATCTGGATGCTCTTACTTAATATCTTAACTCATTTCATCCGATCTGAAAAGTGTCCTTTCTGACCATTTTTAAGTCATTTCGACATATTTGCTTCAAACCTAAAATCACCCTTCGTATTGTTGCTGTCGTAGTGTTTGGTACAAAACACCGAATAATGTTATATTAATTCCAGATATAATAGGATAGAGTTGGAACATGTGTAGCAAATCTGGATGCTCTAACTTAATATCTTAACTCATTTCATCCGATGTACAAAGAGTCCCTTTGGACCATTTTTTCAGACATTTGTCAACATTCGCTTTCAACCTGAAACACCCTTCGTATTGTTGCTGTCGTAGCGTTTGACATACACCATGTAGACATCTGGTTTTCATGCCACATGTCCTAGTGTGGTGTTGAAACGTGTGTAGCAAATCTGGATGCTCTTACTTAATATCTTAACTCATTTCATCCGATCTGAAAAGTGTCCTTTCTGACCATTTTTAAGTCATTTCGACATATTTGCTTCAAACCTAAAATCACCCTTCGTATTGTTGCTGTCGTAGCGTTTGGTACAAAACACCGAATAATGTTATATTAATTCCAGATATAACAAGATAGAGTTGGAACATGTGTAGCAAATCTGGATGCTCTAACTTAATATCTTAACTCATTTCATCCGATGTACAAAGAGTCCCTTTGGACCATTTTTTCAGACATTTGTCAACATTCGCTTTCAACCTGAAACACCCTTCGTATTGCTGCTGTCGTAGCGTTTGACATACACCATGTAGACATCTGGTTTTCATGCCACATGTCCTAGTGTGGAGTTGAAACGTGTGTAGCAAATCTGGATGCTCTATTTTCATATCTTAACTCATTTCATCCGATCTGAAAAGTGTCCTTTCTGACCATTTTTAAGTCATTTCGACATATTTGCTTCAAACCTAAAATCACCCTTCGTATTGTTGCTGTCGTAGCGTTTGGTACAAAACACCGAATAATGGTATATAAATTCCAGATATAATAGGATAGAGTTGGAACATGTGTAGCAAATCTGGATGCTCTAACTTGATATCTTAACTCATTTCATCCGATGTACAAAGAGTCCCTTTGGACCATTTTTTCAGACATTTGTCAACATTCGCTTTCAACCTGAAACACCCTTCGTATTGTTGCTGTCGTAGCGTTTGACATACACCATGTAGACATCTGGTTTTCATGCCACATGTCCTAGTGTGGTGTTGAAACGTGTGTAGCAAATCTGGATGCTCTTACTTAATATCTTAACTCATTTCATCCGATCTGAAAAGTGTCCTTTCTGACCATTTTTAAGTCATTTCGACATATTTGCTTCAAACCTAAAATCACCCTTCGTATTGTTGCTGTCGTAGCGTTTGGTACAAAACACCGAATAATGTTATATTAATTCCAGATATAATAGGATAGAGTTGGAACATGTGTAGCAAATCTGGATGCTCTAACTTAATATCTTAACTCATTTCATCCGATGTACAAAGAGTCCCTTTGGACCATTTTTTCAGACATTTGTCAACATTCGCTTTCAACCTGAAACACCCTTCGTATTGCTGCTGTCGTAGCGTTTGACATACACCATGTAGACATCTGGTTTTCATGCCACATGTCCTAGTGTGGAGTTGAAACGTGTGTAGCAAATCTGGATGCTCTATTTTAATATCTTAACTCATTTCATCCGATCTGAAAAGTGTCCTTTCTGACCATTTTTAAGTCATTTCGACATATTTGCTTCAAACCTAAAATCACCCTTCGTATTGTTGCTGTCGTAGCGTTTGGTACAAAACACCGAATAATGTTATATTAATTCCAGATATAATAGGATAAAGTTGGAACATGTGTAGCAAATCTGGATGCTCTAACTTAATATCTTAACTCATTTCATCCGATGTACAAAGAGTCCCTTTGGACCATTTTTTCAGACATTTGTCAACATTCGCTTTCAACCTGAAACACCCTTCGTATTGCTGCTGTCGTAGCGTTTGACATACACCATGTAGACATCTGGTTTTCATGCCACATGTCCTAGTGTGGTGTTGAAACGTGTGTAGCAAATCTGGATGCTCTATTTTAATATCTTAACTCATTTCATCCGATCTGAAAAGTGTCCTTTCTGACCATTTTTAAGTCATTTCTACATATTTGCTTCAAACCTAAAATCACCCTTCGTATTGTTGCTGTCGTAGCGTTTGGTACAAAACACCGAATAATGTTATATTAATTCCAGATATAAAAGCATAGAGTTGAAACATGTGTAGCAAAGCTGGATGCTCTATTTTAATATCTTAACTCATTTCATCCGATCTGAAAAGTGTCCTTTCTGACCATTTTTAAGTCATTTCGACATATTTGCTTCAAACCTAAAATCACCCTTCGTATTGTTGCTGTCGTAGCGTTTGGTACAAAACACCGAATAATGTTATATTAATTCCAGATATAATAGGATAGAGTTGGAACATGTGTAGCAAATCTGGATGCTCTAACTTAATATCTTAACTCATTTCATCCGATGTACAAAGAGTCCCTTTGGACCATTTTTCAGACATTTGTCAACATTCGCTTTCAACCTGAAACACCCTTCGTATTGTTGCTGTCGTAGCGTTTGACATACACCATGTAGACATCTGGTTTTCATGCCACATGTCCTAGTGTGGTGTTGAAACGTGTGTAGCAAATCTGGATGCTCTTACTTAATATCTTAACTCATTTCATCCGATCTGAAAAGTGTCCTTTCTGACCATTTTTAAGTCATTTCGACATATTTGCTTCAAACCTAAAATCACCCTTCGTATTGTTGCTGTCGTAGCGTTTGGTACAAAACACCGAATAATGTTATATTAATTCCAGATATAATAGGATAGAGTTGGAACATGTGTAGCAAATCTGGATGCTCTAACTTAATATCTTAACTCATTTCATCCGATGTACAAAGAGTCCCTTTGGACCATTTTTTCAGACATTTGTCAACATTCGCTTTCAACCTGAAACACCCTTCGTATTGTTGCTGTCGTAGCGTTTGACATACACCATGTAGACATCTGGTTTTCATGCCACATGTCCTAGTGTGGTGTTGAAACGTGTGTAGCAAATCTGGATGCTCTTACTTAATATCTTAACTCATTTCATCCGATCTGAAAAGTGTCCTTTCTGACCATTTTTAAGTCATTTCGACATATTTGCTTCAAACCTAAAATCACCCTTCGTATTGTTGCTGTCGTAGCGTTTGGTACAAAACACCGAATAATGTTATATTAATTCCAGATATAACAAGATAGAGTTGGAACATGTGTAGCAAATCTGGATGCTCTAACTTAATATCTTAACTCATTTCATCCGATGTACAAAGAGTCCCTTTGGACCATTTTTTCAGACATTTGTCAACATTCGCTTTCAACCTGAAACACCCTTCGTATTGCTGCTGTCGTAGCGTTTGACATACACCATGTAGACATCTGGTTTTCATGCCACATGTCCTAGTGTGGAGTTGAAACGTGTGTAGCAAATCTGGATGCTCTATTTTCATATCTTAACTCATTTCATCCGATCTGAAAAGTGTCCTTTCTGACCATTTTTAAGTCATTTCGACATATTTGCTTCAAACCTAAAATCACCCTTCGTATTGTTGCTGTCGTAGCGTTTGGTACAAAACACCGAATAATGGTATATTAATTCCAGATATAATAGGATAGAGTTGGAACATGTGTAGCAAATCTGGATGCTCTAACTTGATATCTTAACTCATTTCATCCGATGTACAAAGAGTCCCTTTGGACCATTTTTTCAGACATTTGTCAACATTCGCTTTCAACCTGAAACACCCTTCGTATTGTTGCTGTCGTAGCGTTTGACATACACCATGTAGACATCTGGTTTTCATGCCACATGTCCTAGTGTGGTGTTGAAACGTGTGTAGCAAATCTGGATGCTCTTACTTAATATCTTAACTCATTTCATCCGATCTGAAAAGTGTCCTTTCTGACCATTTTTAAGTCATTTCTACATATTTGCTTCAAACCTAAAATCACCCTTCGTATTGTTGCTGTCGTAGCGTTTGGTACAAAACACCGAATAATGTTATATTAATTCCAGATATAATAGGATAGAGTTGGAACATGTGTAGCAAATCTGGATGCTCTAACTTAATATCTTAACTCATTTCATCCGATGTACAAAGAGTCCCTTTGGACCATTTTTTCAGACATTTGTCAACATTCGCTTTCAACCTGAAACACCCTTCGTATTGCTGCTGTCGTAGCGTTTGACATACACCATGTAGACATCTGGTTTTCATGCCACATGTCCTAGTGTGGAGTTGAAACGTGTGTAGCAAATCTGGATGCTCTATTTTAATATCTTAACTCATTTCATCCGATCTGAAAAGTGTCCTTTCTGACCATTTTTAAGTCATTTCGACATATTTGCTTCAAACCTAAAATCACCCTTCGTATTGTTGCTGTCGTAGCGTTTGGTACAAAACACCGAATAATGTTATATTAATTCCAGATATAATAGGATAAAGTTGGAACATGTGTAGCAAATCTGGATGCTCTAACTTAATATCTTAACTCATTTCATCCGATGTACAAAGAGTCCCTTTGGACCATTTTTTCAGACATTTGTCAACATTCGCTTTCAACCTGAAACACCCTTCGTATTGCTGCTGTCGTAGCGTTTGACATACACCATGTAGACATCTGGTTTTCATGCCACATGTCCTAGTGTGGTGTTGAAACGTGTGTAGCAAATCTGGATGCTCTATTTTAATATCTTAACTCATTTCATCCGATCTGAAAAGTGTCCTTTCTGACCATTTTTAAGTCATTTCGACATATTTGCTTCAAACCTAAAATCACCCTTCGTATTGTTGCTGTCGTAGCGTTTGGTACAAAACATCGAATAATGTTATATTAATTCCAGATATAATAGGATAGAGTTGGAACATGTGTAGCAAATCTGGATGCTCTAACTTAATATCTTAACTCATTTCATCCGATGTACAAAGAGTCCCTTTGGACCATTTTTTCAGACATTTGTCAACATTCGCTTTCAACCTGAAACACCCTTCGTATTGTTGCTGTCGTAGCGTTTGACATACACCATGTAGACATCTGGTTTTCATGCCACATGTCCTAGTGTGGTGTTGAAACGTGTGTAGCAAATCTGGATGCTCTATTTTAATATCTTCACTCATTTCATCCGATCTGAAAAGTGTCCTTTCTGACCATTTTTAAGTCATTTCGACATATTTGCTTCAAACCTAAAATCACCCTTCGTATTGTTGCTGTCGTAGCGTTTGGTACAAAACATCGAATAATGTTATATTAATTCCAGATATAATAGGATAGAGTTGGAACATGTGTAGCAAATCTGGATGCTCTAACTTAATATCTTAACTCATTTCATCCGATGTACAAAGAGTCCCTTTGGACCATTTTTTCAGACATTTGTCAACATTCGCTTTCAACCTGAAACACCCTTCGTATTGCTGCTGTCGTAGCGTTTGACATACACCATGTAGACATCTGGTTTTCATGCCACATGTCCTAGTGTGGTGTTGAAACGTGTGTAGCAAATCTGGATGCTCTATTTTAATATCTTAACTCATTTCATCCGATCTGAAAAGTGTCCTTTCTGACCATTTTTAAGTCATTTCGACATATTTGCTTCAAACCTAAAATCACCCTTCGTATTGTTGCTGTCGTAGCGTTTGGTACAAAACACCGAATAATGTTATATTAATTCCAGATATAATAGGATAGAGTTGGAACATGTGTAGCAAATCTGGATGCTCTAACTTAATATCTTAACTCATTTCATCCGATGTACAAAGAGTCCCTTTGGACCATTTTTTCAGACATTTGTCAACATTCGCTTTCAACCTGAAACACCCTTCGTATTGTTGCTGTCGTAGCGTTTGACATACACCATGTAGACATCTGGTTTTCAGGCCACATGTCCTAGTGTGGTGTTGAAACGTGTGTAGCAAATCTGGATGCTCTATTTTAATATCTTAACTCATTTCATCCGATCTGAAAAGTGTCCTTTCTGACCATTTTTAAGTCATTTCGACATATTTGCTTCAAACCTAAAATCACCCTTCGTATTGTTGCTGTCGTAGCGTTTGGTACAAAACATCGAATAATGTTATATTAATTCCAGATATAATAGGATAGAGTTGGAACATGTGTAGCAAATCTGGATGCTCTAACTTAATATCTTAACTCATTTCATCCGATGTACAAAGAGTCCCTTTGGACCATTTTTTCAGACATTTGTCAACATTCGCTTTCAACCTGAAACACCCTTCGTATTGTTGCTGTCGTAGCGTTTGACATACACCATGTAGACATCTGGTTTTCAGGCCACATGTCCTAGTGTGGTGTTGAAACGTGTGTAGCAAATCTGGATGCTCTATTTTAATATCTTAACTCATTTCATCCGATCTGAAAAGTGTCCTTTCTGACCATTTTTAAGTCATTTCGACATATTTGCTTCAAACCTAAAATCACCCTTCGTATTGTTGCTGTCGTAGCGTTTGGTACAAAACATCGAATAATGTTATATTAATTCCAGATATAATAGGATAGAGTTGGAACATGTGTAGCAAATCTGGATGCTCTAACTTAATATCTTAACTCATTTCATCCGATGTACAAAGAGTCCCTTTGGACCATTTTTTCAGACATTTGTCAACATTCGCTTTCAACCTGAAACACCCTTCGTATTGTTGCTGTCGTAGCGTTTGACATACACCATGTAGACATCTGGTTTTCATGCCACATGTCCTAGTGTGGTGTTGAAACGTGTGTAGCAAATCTGGATGCTCTATTTTAATATCTTAACTCATTTCATCCGATCTGAAAAGTGTCCTCTCCTACCATTTTTAAGTCATTTCGACATATTTGCTTCAAACCTAAAATCACCCTTCGTATTGTTGCTGTCGTAGCGTTTGGTACAAAACACCGAATAATGTTATATTAATTCCAGATATAATAGGATAGAGTTGGAACATGTGTAGCAAATCTGGATGCTCTAACTTAATATCTTAACTCATTTCATCCGATGTACAAAGAGTCCCTTTGGACCATTTTTCAGACATTTGTCAACATTCGCTTTCAACCTGAAACACCCTTCGTATTGTTGCTGTCGTAGCGTTTGACATACACCATGTAGACATCTGGTTTTCATGCCACATGTCCTAGTGTGGTGTTGAAACGTGTGTAGCAAATCTGGATGCTCTTACTTAATATCTTAACTCATTTCATCCGATCTGAAAAGTGTCCTTTCTGACCATTTTTAAGTCATTTCGACATATTTGCTTCAAACCTAAAATCACCCTTCGTATTGTTGCTGTCGTAGCGTTTGGTACAAAACACCGAATAATGTTATATTAATTCCAGATATAATAGGATAGAGTTGGAACATGTGTAGCAAATCTGGATGCTCTAACTTAATATCTTAACTCATTTCATCCGATGTACAAAGAGTCCCTTTGGACCATTTTTTCAGACATTTGTCAACATTCGCTTTCAACCTGAAACACCCTTCGTATTGTTGCTGTCGTAGCGTTTGACATACACCATGTAGACATCTGGTTTTCATGCCACATGTCCTAGTGTGGTGTTGAAACGTGTGTAGCAAATCTGGATGCTCTTACTTAATATCTTAACTCATTTCATCCGATCTGAAAAGTGTCCTTTCTGACCATTTTTAAGTCATTTCGACATATTTGCTTCAAACCTAAAATCACCCTTCGTATTGTTGCTGTCGTAGCGTTTGGTACAAAACACCGAATAATGTTATATTAATTCCAGATATAACAAGATAGAGTTGGAACATGTGTAGCAAATCTGGATGCTCTAACTTAATATCTTAACTCATTTCATCCGATGTACAAAGAGTCCCTTTGGACCATTTTTTCAGACATTTGTCAACATTCGCTTTCAACCTGAAACACCCTTCGTATTGCTGCTGTCGTAGCGTTTGACATACACCATGTAGACATCTGGTTTTCATGCCACATGTCCTAGTGTGGAGTTGAAACGTGTGTAGCAAATCTGGATGCTCTATTTTCATATCTTAACTCATTTCATCCGATCTGAAAAGTGTCCTTTCTGACCATTTTTAAGTCATTTCGACATATTTGCTTCAAACCTAAAATCACCCTTCGTATTGTTGCTGTCGTAGCGTTTGGTACAAAACACCGAATAATGGTATATTAATTCCAGATATAATAGGATAGAGTTGGAACATGTGTAGCAAATCTGGATGCTCTAACTTGATATCTTAACTCATTTCATCCGATGTACAAAGAGTCCCTTTGGACCATTTTTTCAGACATTTGTCAACATTCGCTTTCAACCTGAAACACCCTTCGTATTGTTGCTGTCGTAGCGTTTGACATACACCATGTAGACATCTGGTTTTCATGCCACATGTCCTAGTGTGGTGTTGAAACGTGTGTAGCAAATCTGGATGCTCTTACTTAATATCTTAACTCATTTCATCCGATCTGAAAAGTGTCCTTTCTGACCATTTTTAAGTCATTTCGACATATTTGCTTCAAACCTAAAATCACCCTTCGTATTGTTGCTGTCGTAGCGTTTGGTACAAAACACCGAATAATGTTATATTAATTCCAGATATAATAGGATAGAGTTGGAACATGTGTAGCAAATCTGGATGCTCTAACTTAATATCTTAACTCATTTCATCCGATGTACAAAGAGTCCCTTTGGACCATTTTTTCAGACATTTGTCAACATTCGCTTTCAACCTGAAACACCCTTCGTATTGCTGCTGTCGTAGCGTTTGACATACACCATGTAGACATCTGGTTTTCATGCCACATGTCCTAGTGTGGAGTTGAAACGTGTGTAGCAAATCTGGATGCTCTATTTTAATATCTTAACTCATTTCATCCGATCTGAAAAGTGTCCTTTCTGACCATTTTTAAGTCATTTCGACATATTTGCTTCAAACCTAAAATCACCCTTCGTATTGTTGCTGTCGTAGCGTTTGGTACAAAACACCGAATAATGTTATATTAATTCCAGATATAATAGGATAAAGTTGGAACATGTGTAGCAAATCTGGATGCTCTAACTTAATATCTTAACTCATTTCATCCGATGTACAAAGAGTCCCTTTGGACCATTTTTTCAGACATTTGTCAACATTCGCTTTCAACCTGAAACACCCTTCGTATTGTTGCTGTCGTAGCGTTTGACATACACCATGTAGACATCTGGTTTTCATGCCACATGTCCTAGTGTGGTGTTGAAACGTGTGTAGCAAATCTGGATGCTCTATTTTAATATCTTCACTCATTTCATCCGATCTGAAAAGTGTCCTTTCTGACCATTTTTAAGTCATTTCGACATATTTGCTTCAAACCTAAAATCACCCTTCGTATTGTTGCTGTCGTAGCGTTTGGTACAAAACATCGAATAATGTTATATTAATTCCAGATATAATAGGATAGAGTTGGAACATGTGTAGCAAATCTGGATGCTCTAACTTAATATCTTAACTCATTTCATCCGATGTACAAAGAGTCCCTTTGGACCATTTTTTCAGACATTTGTCAACATTCGCTTTCAACCTGAAACACCCTTCGTATTGCTGCTGTCGTAGCGTTTGACATACACCATGTAGACATCTGGTTTTCATGCCACATGTCCTAGTGTGGTGTTGAAACGTGTGTAGCAAATCTGGATGCTCTATTTTAATATCTTAACTCATTTCATCCGATCTGAAAAGTGTCCTTTCTGACCATTTTTAAGTCATTTCGACATATTTGCTTCAAACCTAAAATCACCCTTCGTATTGTTGCTGTCGTAGCGTTTGGTACAAAACACCGAATAATGTTATATTAATTCCAGATATAATAGGATAGAGTTGGAACATGTGTAGCAAATCTGGATGCTCTAACTTAATATCTTAACTCATTTCATCCGATGTACAAAGAGTCCCTTTGGACCATTTTTTCAGACATTTGTCAACATTCGCTTTCAACCTGAAACACCCTTCGTATTGTTGCTGTCGTAGCGTTTGACATACACCATGTAGACATCTGGTTTTCAGGCCACATGTCCTAGTGTGGTGTTGAAACGTGTGTAGCAAATCTGGATGCTCTATTTTAATATCTTAACTCATTTCATCCGATCTGAAAAGTGTCCTTTCTGACCATTTTTAAGTCATTTCGACATATTTGCTTCAAACCTAAAATCACCCTTCGTATTGTTGCTGTCGTAGCGTTTGGTACAAAACATCGAATAATGTTATATTAATTCCAGATATAATAGGATAGAGTTGGAACATGTGTAGCAAATCTGGATGCTCTAACTTAATATCTTAACTCATTTCATCCGATGTACAAAGAGTCCCTTTGGACCATTTTTTCAGACATTTGTCAACATTCGCTTTCAACCTGAAACACCCTTCGTATTGTTGCTGTCGTAGCGTTTGACATACACCATGTAGACATCTGGTTTTCAGGCCACATGTCCTAGTGTGGTGTTGAAACGTGTGTAGCAAATCTGGATGCTCTATTTTAATATCTTAACTCATTTCATCCGATCTGAAAAGTGTCCTTTCTGACCATTTTTAAGTCATTTCGACATATTTGCTTCAAACCTAAAATCACCCTTCGTATTGTTGCTGTCGTAGCGTTTGGTACAAAACATCGAATAATGTTATATTAATTCCAGATATAATAGGATAGAGTTGGAACATGTGTAGCAAATCTGGATGCTCTAACTTAATATCTTAACTCATTTCATCCGATGTACAAAGAGTCCCTTTGGACCATTTTTTCAGACATTTGTCAACATTCGCTTTCAACCTGAAACACCCTTCGTATTGTTGCTGTCGTAGCGTTTGACATACACCATGTAGACATCTGGTTTTCATGCCACATGTCCTAGTGTGGTGTTGAAACGTGTGTAGCAAATCTGGATGCTCTATTTTAATATCTTAACTCATTTCATCCGATCTGAAAAGTGTCCTCTCCTACCATTTTTAAGTCATTTCGACATATTTGCTTCAAACCTAAAATCACCCTTCGTATTGTTGCTGTCGTAGCGTTTGGTACAAAACACCGAATAATGTTATATTAATTCCAGATATAATAGGATAAAGTTGGAACATGTGTAGCAAATCTGGATGCTCTAACTTAATATCTTAACTCATTTCATCCGATGTACAAAGAGTCCCTTTGGACCATTTTTTCAGACATTTGTCAACATTCGCTTTCAACCTGAAACACCCTTCGTATTGCTGCTGTCGTAGCGTTTGACATACACCATGTAGACATCTGGTTTTCATGCCACATGTCCTAGTGTGGTGTTGAAACGTGTGTAGCAAATCTGGATGCTCTATTTTAATATCTTAACTCATTTCATCCGATCTGAAAAGTGTCCTTTCTGACCATTTTTAAGTCATTTCGACATATTTGCTTCAAACCTAAAATCACCCTTCGTATTGTTGCTGTCGTAGCGTTTGGTACAAAACACCGAATAATGTTATATTAATTCCAGATATAATAGGATAGAGTTGGAACATGTGTAGCAAATCTGGATGCTCTAACTTAATATCTTAACTCATTTCATCCGATGTACAAAGAGTCCCTTTGGACCATTTTTTCAGACATTTGTCAACATTCGCTTTCAACCTGAAACACCCTTCGTATTGTTGCTGTCGTAGCGTTTGACATACACCATGTAGACATCTGGTTTTCATGCCACATGTCCTAGTGTGGTGTTGAAACGTGTGTAGCAAATCTGGATGCTCTATTTTAATATCTTAACTCATTTCATCCGATCTGAAAAGTGTCCTTTCTGACCATTTTTAAGTCATTTCGACATATTTGCTTCAAACCTAAAATCACCCTTCGTATTGTTGCTGTCGTAGCGTTTGGTACAAAACATCGAATAATGTTACATTAATTCCAGATATAATAGGATAGAGTTGGAACATGTGTAGCAAATCTGGATGCTCTAACTTAATATCTTAACTCATTTCATCCGATGTACAAAGAGTCCCTTTGGACCATTTTTTCAGACATTTGTCAACATTCGCTTTCAACCTGAAACACCCTTCGTATTGTTGCTGTCGTAGCGTTTGACATACACCATGTAGACATCTGGTTTTCATGCCACATGTCCTAGTGTGGTGTTGAAACGTGTGTAGCAAATCTGGATGCTCTATTTTAATATCTTAACTCATTTCATCCGATCTGAAAAGTGTCCTTTCTGACCATTTTTAAGTCATTTCGACATATTTGCTTCAAACCTAAAATCACCCTTCGTATTGTTGCTGTCGTAGCGTTTGGTACAAAACACCGAATAATGTTATATTAATTCCAGATATAATAGGATACAGTTGGAACATGTGTAGCAAATCTGGATGCTCTAACTTAATATCTTAACTCATTTCATCCGATGTACAAAGAGTCCCTTTGGACCATTTTTTCAGACATTTGTCAACATTCGCTTTCAACCTGAAACACCCTTCGTATTGTTGCTGTCGTAGCGTTTGACATACACCATGTAGACATCTGGTTTTCATGCCACATGTCCTAGTGTGGTGTTGAAACGTGTGTAGCAAATCTGGATGCTCTATTTTAATATCTTAACTCATTTCATCCGATCTGAAAAGTGTCCTCTCCTACCATTTTTAAGTCATTTCGACATATTTGCTTCAAACCTAAAATCACCCTTCGTATTGTTGCTGTCGTAGCGTTTGGTACAAAACACCGAATAATGTTATATTAATTCCAGATATAATAGGATAAAGTTGGAACATGTGTAGCAAATCTGGATGCTCTAACTTAATATCTTAACTCATTTCATCCGATGTACAAAGAGTCCCTTTGGACCATTTTTTCAGACATTTGTCAACATTCGCTTTCAACCTGAAACACCCTTCGTATTGCTGCTGTCGTAGCGTTTGACATACACCATGTAGACATCTGGTTTTCATGCCACATGTCCTAGTGTGGTGTTGAAACGTGTGTAGCAAATCTGGATGCTCTATTTTAATATCTTAACTCATTTCATCCGATCTGAAAAGTGTCCTTTCTGACCATTTTTAAGTCATTTCGACATATTTGCTTCAAACCTAAAATCACCCTTCGTATTGTTGCTGTCGTAGCGTTTGGTACAAAACACCGAATAATGTTATATTAATTCCAGATATAATAGGATAGAGTTGGAAAATGTGTAGCAAATCTGGATGCTCTAACTTAATATCTTAACTCATTTCATCCGATGTACAAAGAGTCCCTTTGGACCATTTTTTCAGACATTTGTCAACATTCGCTTTCAACCTGAAACACCCTTCGTATTGTTGCTGTCGTAGCGTTTGACATACACCATGTAGACATCTGGTTTTCAGGCCACATGTCCTAGTGTGGTGTTGAAACGTGTGTAGCAAATCTGGATGCTCTATTTTAATATCTTAACTGATTTCATCCGATCTGAAAAGTGTCCTTTCTGACCATTTTTAAGTCATTTCGACATATTTGCTTCAAACCTAAAATCACCCTTCGTATTGTTGCTGTCGTAGCGTTTGGTACAAAACACCGAATAATGTTATATTAATTCCAGATATAATAGGATAGAGTTGGAACATGTGTAGCAAATCTGGATGCTCTAACTTAATATCTTAACTCATTTCATCCGATGTACAAAGAGTCCCTTTGGACCATTTTTTCAGACATTTGTCAACATTCGCTTTCAACCTGAAACACCCTTCGTATTGTTGCTGTCGTAGCGTTTGACATACACCATGTAGACATCTGGTTTTCATGCCACATGTCCTAGTGTGGTGTTGAAACGTGTGTAGCAAATCTGGATGCTCTATTTTAATATCTTAACTCATTTCATCCGATCTGAAAAGTGTCCTTTCTGACCATTTTTAAGTCATTTCGACATATTTGCTTCAAACCTAAAATCACCCTTCGTATTGTTGCTGTCGTAGCGTTTGGTACAAAACACCGAATAATGTTATATTAATTCCAGATATAATAGGATAGAGTTGGAACATGTGTAGCAAATCTGGATGCTCTAACTTAATATCTTAACTCATTTCATCCGATGTACAAAGAGTCCCTTTGGACCATTTTTTCAGACATTTGTCAACATTCGCTTTCAACCTGAAACACCCTTCGTATTGTTGCTGTCGTAGCGTTTGACATACACCATGTAGACATCTGGTTTTCATGCCACATGTCCTAGTGTGGTGTTGAAACGTGTGTAGCAAATCTGGATGCTCTATTTTAATATCTTAACTCATTTCATCCGATCTGAAAAGTGTCCTTTCTGACCATTTTTAAGTCATTTCGACATATTTGCTTCAAACCTAAAATCACCCTTCGTATTGTTGCTGTCGTAGCGTTTGGTACAAAACACCGAATAATGTTATATTAATTCCAGATATAATAGGATAAAGTTGGAACATGTGTAGCAAATCTGGATGCTCTAACTTAATATCTTAACTCATTTCATCCGATGTACAAAGAGTCCCTTTGGACCATTTTTTCAGACATTTGTCAACATTCGCTTTCAACCTGAAACACCCTTCGTATTGCTGCTGTCGTAGCGTTTGACATACACCATGTAGACATCTGGTTTTCATGCCACATGTCCTAGTGTGGTGTTGAAACGTGTGTAGCAAATCTGGATGCTCTATTTTAATATCTTAACTCATTTCATCCGATCTGAAAAGTGTCCTTTCTGACCATTTTTAAGTCATTTCGACATATTTGCTTCAAACCTAAAATCACCCTTCGTATTGTTGCTGTCGTAGCGTTTGGTACAAAACACCGAATAATGTTATATTAATTCCAGATATAATAGGATAAAGTTGGAACATGTGTAGCAAATCTGGATGCTCTAACTTAATATCTTAACTCATTTCATCCGATGTACAAAGAGTCCCTTTGGACCATTTTTTCAGACATTTGTCAACATTCGCTTTCAACCTGAAACACCCTTCATATTGCTGCTGTCGTAGCGTTTGACATACACCATGTAGACATCTGGTTTTCATGCCACATGTCCTAGTGTGGTGTTGAAACGTGTGTAGCAAATCTGGATGCTCTATTTTAATATCTTAACTCATTTCATCCGATCTGAAAAGTGTCCTTTCTGACCATTTTTAAGTCATTTCGACATATTTGCTTCAAACCTAAAATCACCCTTCGTATTGTTGCTGTCGTAGCGTTTGGTACAAAACACCGAATAATGTTATATTAATTCCAGATATAATAGGATAGAGTTGGAACATGTGTAGCAAATCTGGATGCTCTAACTTAATATCTTAACTCATTTCATCCGATGTACAAAGAGTCCCTTTGGACCATTTTTTCAGACATTTGTCAACATTCGCTTTCAACCTGAAACACCCTTCGTATTGTTGCTGTCGTAGCGTTTGACATACACCATGTAGACATCTGGTTTTCAGGCCACATGTCCTAGTGTGGTGTTGAAACGTGTGTAGCAAATCTGGATGCTCTATTTTAATATCTTAACTCATTTCATCCGATCTGAAAAGTGTCCTTTCTGACCATTTTTAAGTCATTTCGACATATTTGCTTCAAACCTAAAATCACCCTTCGTATTGTTGCTGTCGTAGCGTTTGGTACAAAACATCGAATAATGTTATATTAATTCCAGATATAATAGGATAGAGTTGGAACATGTGTAGCAAATCTGGATGCTCTAACTTAATATCTTAACTCATTTCATCCGATGTACAAAGAGTCCCTTTGGACCATTTTTTCAGACATTTGTCAACATTCGCTTTCAACCTGAAACACCCTTCGTATTGTTGCTGTCGTAGCGTTTGACATACACCATGTAGACATCTGGTTTTCAGGCCACATGTCCTAGTGTGGTGTTAAAACGTGTGTAGCAAATCTGGATGCTCTATTTTAATATCTTAACTCATTTCATCCGATCTGAAAAGTGTCCTTTCTGACCATTTTTAAGTCATTTCGACATATTTGCTTCAAACCTAAAATCACCCTTCGTATTGTTGCTGTCGTAGCGTTTGGTACAAAACATCGAATAATGTTATATTAATTCCAGATATAATAGGATAGAGTTGGAACATGTGTAGCAAATCTGGATGCTCTAACTTAATATCTTAACTCATTTCATCCGATGTACAAAGAGTCCCTTTGGACCATTTTTTCAGACATTTGTCAACATTCGCTTTCAACCTGAAACACCCTTCGTATTGTTGCTGTCGTAGCGTTTGACATACACCATGTAGACATCTGGTTTTCATGCCACATGTCCTAGTGTGGTGTTGAAACGTGTGTAGCAAATCTGGATGCTCTATTTTAATATCTTCACTCATTTCATCCGATCTGAAAAGTGTCCTTTCTGACCATTTTTAAGTCATTTCGACATATTTGCTTCAAACCTAAAATCACCCTTCGTATTGTTGCTGTCGTAGCGTTTGGTACAAAACATCGAATAATGGTATATTAATTCCAGATATAATAGGATAGAGTTGGAACATGTGTAGCAAATCTGGATGCTCTAACTTAATATCTTAACTCATTTCATCCGATGTACAAAGAGTCCCTTTGGACCATTTTTTCAGACATTTGTCAACATTCGCTTTCAACCTGAAACACCCTTCGTATTGCTGCTGTCGTAGCGTTTGACATACACCATGTAGACATCTGGTTTTCATGCCACATGTCCTAGTGTGGTGTTGAAACGTGTGTAGCAAATCTGGATGCTCTATTTTAATATCTTAACTCATTTCATCCGATCTGAAAAGTGTCCTTTCTGACCATTTTTAAGTCATTTCGACATATTTGCTTCAAACCTAAAATCACCCTTCGTATTGTTGCTGTCGTAGCGTTTGGTACAAAACACCGAATAATGTTATATTAATTCCAGATATAATAGGATAGAGTTGGAACATGTGTAGCAAATCTGGATGCTCTAACTTAATATCTTAACTCATTTCATCCGATGTACAAAGAGTCCCTTTGGACCATTTTTTCAGACATTTGTCAACATTCGCTTTCAACCTGAAACACCCTTCGTATTGTTGCTGTCGTAGCGTTTGACATACACCATGTAGACATCTGGTTTTCAGGCCACATGTCCTAGTGTGGTGTTGAAACGTGTGTAGCAAATCTGGATGCTCTATTTTAATATCTTAACTCATTTCATCCGATCTGAAAAGTGTCCTTTCTGACCATTTTTAAGTCATTTCGACATATTTGCTTCAAACCTAAAATCACCCTTCGTATTGTTGCTGTCGTAGCGTTTGGTACAAAACATCGAATAATGTTATATTAATTCCAGATATAATAGGATAGAGTTGGAACATGTGTAGCAAATCTGGATGCTCTAACTTAATATCTTAACTCATTTCATCCGATGTACAAAGAGTCCCTTTGGACCATTTTTTCAGACATTTGTCAACATTCGCTTTCAACCTGAAACACCCTTCGTATTGTTGCTGTCGTAGCGTTTGACATACACCATGTAGACATCTGGTTTTCATGCCACATGTCCTAGTGTGGTGTTGAAACGTGTGTAGCAAATCTGGATGCTCTATTTTAATATCTTAACTCATTTCATCCGATCTGAAAAGTGTCCTTTCTGACCATTTTTAAGTCATTTCGACATATTTGCTTCAAACCTAAAATCACCCTTCGTATTGTTGCTGTCGTAGCGTTTGGTACAAAACACCGAATAATGTTATATTAATTCCAGATATAATAGGATAGAGTTGGAACATGTGTAGCAAATCTGGATGCTCTAACTTAATATCTTAACTCATTTCATCCGATGTACAAAGAGTCCCTTTGGACCATTTTTTCAGACATTTGTCAACATTCGCTTTCAACCTGAAACACCCTTCGTATTGTTGCTGTCGTAGCGTTTGACATACACCATGTAGACATCTGGTTTTCAGGCCACATGTCCTAGTGTGGTGTTGAAACGTGTGTAGCAAATCTGGATGCTCTATTTTAATATCTTAACTCATTTCATCCGATCTGAAAAGTGTCCTTTCTGACCATTTTTAAGTCATTTCGACATATTTGCTTCAAACCTAAAATCACCCTTCGTATTGTTGCTGTCGTAGCGTTTGGTACAAAACATCGAATAATGTTATATTAATTCCAGATATAATAGGATAGAGTTGGAACATGTGTAGCAAATCTGGATGCTCTAACTTAATATCTTAACTCATTTCATCCGATGTACAAAGAGTCCCTTTGGACCATTTTTTCAGACATTTGTCAACATTCGCTTTCAACCTGAAACACCCTTCGTATTGTTGCTGTCGTAGCGTTTGACATACACCATGTAGACATCTGGTTTTCAGGCCACATGTCCTAGTGTGGTGTTAAAACGTGTGTAGCAAATCTGGATGCTCTATTTTAATATCTTAACTCATTTCATCCGATCTGAAAAGTGTCCTTTCTGACCATTTTTAAGTCATTTCGACATATTTGCTTCAAACCTAAAATCACCCTTCGTATTGTTGCTGTCGTAGCGTTTGGTACAAAACATCGAATAATGTTATATTAATTCCAGATATAATAGGATAGAGTTGGAACATGTGTAGCAAATCTGGATGCTCTAACTTAATATCTTAACTCATTTCATCCGATGTACAAAGAGTCCCTTTGGACCATTTTTTCAGACATTTGTCAACATTCGCTTTCAACCTGAAACACCCTTCGTATTGTTGCTGTCGTAGCGTTTGACATACACCATGTAGACATCTGGTTTTCATGCCACATGTCCTAGTGTGGTGTTGAAACGTGTGTAGCAAATCTGGATGCTCTATTTTAATATCTTAACTCATTTCATCCGATCTGAAAAGTGTCCTTTCTGACCATTTTTAAGTCATTTCGACATATTTGCTTCAAACCTAAAATCACCCTTCGTATTGTTGCTGTCGTAGCGTTTGGTACAAAACACCGAATAATGTTATATTAATTCCAGATATAATAGGATAGAGTTGGAACATGTGTAGCAAATCTGGATGCTCTAACTTAATATCTTAACTCATTTCATCCGATGTACAAAGAGTCCCTTTGGACCATTTTTTCAGACATTTGTCAACATTCGCTTTCAACCTGAAACACCCTTCGTATTGTTGCTGTCGTAGCGTTTGACATACACCATGTAGACATCTGGTTTTCAGGCCACATGTCCTAGTGTGGTGTTGAAACGTGTGTAGCAAATCTGGATGCTCTATTTTAATATCTTAACTCATTTCATCCGATCTGAAAAGTGTCCTTTCTGACCATTTTTAAGTCATTTCGACATATTTGCTTCAAACCTAAAATCACCCTTCGTATTGTTGCTGTCGTAGCGTTTGGTACAAAACATCGAATAATGTTATATTAATTCCAGATATAATAGGATAGAGTTGGAACATGTGTAGCAAATCTGGATGCTCTAACTTAATATCTTAACTCATTTCATCCGATGTACAAAGAGTCCCTTTGGACCATTTTTTCAGACATTTGTCAACATTCGCTTTCAACCTGAAACACCCTTCGTATTGTTGCTGTCGTAGCGTTTGACATACACCATGTAGACATCTGGTTTTCATGCCACATGTCCTAGTGTGGTGTTGAAACGTGTGTAGCAAATCTGGATGCTCTATTTTAATATCTTAACTCATTTCATCCGATCTGAAAAGTGTCCTTTCTGACCATTTTTAAGTCATTTCGACATATTTGCTTCAAACCTAAAATCACCCTTCGTATTGTTGCTGTCGTAGCGTTTGGTACAAAACACCGAATAATGTTATATTAATTCCAGATATAATAGGATAGAGTTGGAACATGTGTAGCAAATCTGGATGCTCTAACTTAATATCTTAACTCATTTCATCCGATGTACAAAGAGTCCCTTTGGACCATTTTTTCAGACATTTGTCAACATTCGCTTTCAACCTGAAACACCCTTCGTATTGTTGCTGTCGTAGCGTTTGACATACACCATGTAGACATCTGGTTTTCAGGCCACATGTCCTAGTGTGGTGTTGAAACGTGTGTAGCAAATCTGGATGCTCTATTTTAATATCTTAACTCATTTCATCCGATCTGAAAAGTGTCCTTTCTGACCATTTTTAAGTCATTTCGACATATTTGCTTCAAACCTAAAATCACCCTTCGTATTGTTGCTGTCGTAGCGTTTGGTACAAAACATCGAATAATGTTATATTAATTCCAGATATAATAGGATAGAGTTGGAACATGTGTAGCAAATCTGGATGCTCTAACTTAATATCTTAACTCATTTCATCCGATGTACAAAGAGTCCCTTTGGACCATTTTTTCAGACATTTGTCAACATTCGCTTTCAACCTGAAACACCCTTCGTATTGTTGCTGTCGTAGCGTTTGACATACACCATGTAGACATCTGGTTTTCAGGCCACATGTCCTAGTGTGGTGTTAAAACGTGTGTAGCAAATCTGGATGCTCTATTTTAATATCTTAACTCATTTCATCCGATCTGAAAAGTGTCCTTTCTGACCATTTTTAAGTCATTTCGACATATTTGCTTCAAACCTAAAATCACCCTTCGTATTGTTGCTGTCGTAGCGTTTGGTACAAAACATCGAATAATGTTATATTAATTCCAGATATAATAGGATAGAGTTGGAACATGTGTAGCAAATCTGGATGCTCTAACTTAATATCTTAACTCATTTCATCCGATGTACAAAGAGTCCCTTTGGACCATTTTTTCAGACATTTGTCAACATTCGCTTTCAACCTGAAACACCCTTCGTATTGTTGCTGTCGTAGCGTTTGACATACACCATGTAGACATCTGGTTTTCATGCCACATGTCCTAGTGTGGTGTTGAAACGTGTGTAGCAAATCTGGATGCTCTATTTTAATATCTTCACTCATTTCATCCGATCTGAAAAGTGTCCTTTCTGACCATTTTTAAGTCATTTCGACATATTTGCTTCAAACCTAAAATCACCCTTCGCATTGTTGCTGTCGTAGCGTTTGGTACAAAACATCGAATAATGTTATATTAATTCCAGATATAATAGGATAGAGTTGGAACATGTGTAGCAAATCTGGATGCTCTAACTTAATATCTTAACTCATTTCATCCGATGTACAAAGAGTCCCTTTGGACCATTTTTTCAGACATTTGTCAACATTCGCTTTCAACCTGAAACACCCTTCGTATTGCTGCTGTCGTAGCGTTTGACATACACCATGTAGACATCTGGTTTTCATGCCACATGTCCTAGTGTGGTGTTGAAACGTGTGTAGCAAATCTGGATGCTCTATTTTAATATCTTAACTCATTTCATCCGATCTGAAAAGTGTCCTTTCTGACCATTTTTAAGTCATTTCGACATATTTGCTTCAAACCTAAAATCACCCTTCGTATTGTTGCTGTCGTAGCGTTTGGTACAAAACACCGAATAATGTTATATTAATTCCAGATATAATAGGATAGAGTTGGAACATGTGTAGCAAATCTGGATGCTCTAACTTAATATCTTAACTCATTTCATCCGATGTACAAAGAGTCCCTTTGGACCATTTTTTCAGACATTTGTCAACATTCGCTTTCAACCTGAAACACCCTTCGTATTGTTGCTGTCGTAGCGTTTGACATACACCATGTAGACATCTGGTTTTCAGGCCACATGTCCTAGTGTGGTGTTGAAACGTGTGTAGCAAATCTGGATGCTCTATTTTAATATCTTAACTCATTTCATCCGATCTGAAAAGTGTCCTTTCTGACCATTTTTAAGTCATTTCGACATATTTGCTTCAAACCTAAAATCACCCTTCGTATTGTTGCTGTCGTAGCGTTTGGTACAAAACATCGAATAATGTTATATTAATTCCAGATATAATAGGATAGAGTTGGAACATGTGTAGCAAATCTGGATGCTCTAACTTAATATCTTAACTCATTTCATCCGATGTACAAAGAGTCCCTTTGGACCATTTTTTCAGACATTTGTCAACATTCGCTTTCAACCTGAAACACCCTTCGTATTGTTGCTGTCGTAGCGTTTGACATACACCATGTAGACATCTGGTTTTCAGGCCACATGTCCTAGTGTGGTGTTGAAACGTGTGTAGCAAATCTGGATGCTCTATTTTAATATCTTAACTCATTTCATCCGATCTGAAAAGTGTCCTTTCTGACCATTTTTAAGTCATTTCGACATATTTGCTTCAAACCTAAAATCACCCTTCGTATTGTTGCTGTCGTAGCGTTTGGTACAAAACATCGAATAATGTTATATTAATTCCAGATATAATAGGATAGAGTTGGAACATGTGTAGCAAATCTGGATGCTCTAACTTAATATCTTAACTCATTTCATCCGATGTACAAAGAGTCCCTTTGGACCATTTTTTCAGACATTTGTCAACATTCGCTTTCAACCTGAAACACCCTTCGTATTGTTGCTGTCGTAGCGTTTGACATACACCATGTAGACATCTGGTTTTCATGCCACATGTCCTAGTGTGGTGTTGAAACGTGTGTAGCAAATCTGGATGCTCTATTTTAATATCTTAACTCATTTCATCCGATCTGAAAAGTGTCCTCTCCTACCATTTTTAAGTCATTTCGACATATTTGCTTCAAACCTAAAATCACCCTTCGTATTGTTGCTGTCGTAGCGTTTGGTACAAAACACCGAATAATGTTATATTAATTCCAGATATAATAGGATAAAGTTGGAACATGTGTAGCAAATCTGGATGCTCTAACTTAATATCTTAACTCATTTCATCCGATGTACAAAGAGTCCCTTTGGACCATTTTTTCAGACATTTGTCAACATTCGCTTTCAACCTGAAACACCCTTCGTATTGCTGCTGTCGTAGCGTTTGACATACACCATGTAGACATCTGGTTTTCATGCCACATGTCCTAGTGTGGTGTTGAAACGTGTGTAGCAAATCTGGATGCTCTATTTTAATATCTTAACTCATTTCATCCGATCTGAAAAGTGTCCTTTCTGACCATTTTTAAGTCATTTCGACATATTTGCTTCAAACCTAAAATCACCCTTCGTATTGTTGCTGTCGTAGCGTTTGGTACAAAACACCGAATAATGTTATATTAATTCCAGATATAATAGGATAGAGTTGGAACATGTGTAGCAAATCTGGATGCTCTAACTTAATATCTTAACTCATTTCATCCGATGTACAAAGAGTCCCTTTGGACCATTTTTTCAGACATTTGTCAACATTCGCTTTCAACCTGAAACACCCTTCGTATTGTTGCTGTCGTAGCGTTTGACATACACCATGTAGACATCTGGTTTTCATGCCACATGTCCTAGTGTGGTGTTGAAACGTGTGTAGCAAATCTAGATGCTCTATTTTAATATCTTCACTCATTTCATCCGATCTGAAAAGTGTCCTTTCTGACCATTTTTAAGTCATTTCGACATATTTGCTTCAAACCTAAAATCACCCTTCGTATTGTTGCTGTCGTAGCGTTTGGTACAAAACATCGAATAATGTTATATTAATTCCAGATATAATAGGATAGAGTTGGAACATGTGTAGCAAATCTGGATGCTCTAACTTAATATCTTAACTCATTTCATCCGATGTACAAAGAGTCCCTTTGGACCATTTTTTCAGACATTTGTCAACATTCGCTTTCAACCTGAAACACCCTTCGTATTGTTGCTGTCGTAGCGTTTGACATACACCATGTAGACATCTGGTTTTCATGCCACATGTCCTAGTGTGGTGTTGAAACGTGTGTAGCAAATCTGGATGCTCTATTTTAATATCTTCACTCATTTCATCCGATCTGAAAAGTGTCCTTTCTGACCATTTTTAAGTCATTTCGACATATTTGCTTCAAACCTAAAATCACCCTTCGTATTGTTGCTGTCGTAGCGTTTGGTACAAAACATCGAATAATGTTATATTAATTCCAGATATAATAGGATAGAGTTGGAACATGTGTAGCAAATCTGGATGCTCTAACTTAATATCTTAACTCATTTCATCCGATGTACAAAGAGTCCCTTTGGACCATTTTTTCAGACATTTGTCAACATTCGCTTTCAACCTGAAACACCCTTCGTATTGCTGCTGTCGTAGCGTTTGACATACACCATGTAGACATCTGGTTTTCATGCCACATGTCCTAGTGTGGTGTTGAAACGTGTGTAGCAAATCTGGATGCTCTATTTTAATATCTTAACTCATTTCATCCGATCTGAAAAGTGTCCTTTCTGACCATTTTTAAGTCATTTCGACATATTTGCTTCAAACCTAAAATCACCCTTCGTATTGTTGCTGTCGTAGCGTTTGGTACAAAACACCGAATAATGTTATATTAATTCCAGATATAATAGGATAGAGTTGGAACATGTGTAGCAAATCTGGATGCTCTAACTTAATATCTTAACTCATTTCATCCGATGTACAAAGAGTCCCTTTGGACCATTTTTTCAGACATTTGTCAACATTCGCTTTCAACCTGAAACACCCTTCGTATTGTTGCTGTCGTAGCGTTTGACATACACCATGTAGACATCTGGTTTTCAGGCCACATGTCCTAGTGTGGTGTTGAAACGTGTGTAGCAAATCTGGATGCTCTATTTTAATATCTTAACTCATTTCATCCGATCTGAAAAGTGTCCTTTCTGACCATTTTTAAGTCATTTCGACATATTTGCTTCAAACCTAAAATCACCCTTCGTATTGTTGCTGTCGTAGCGTTTGGTACAAAACATCGAATAATGTTATATTAATTCCAGATATAATAGGATAGAGTTGGAACATGTGTAGCAAATCTGGATGCTCTAACTTAATATCTTAACTCATTTCATCCGATGTACAAAGAGTCCCTTTGGACCATTTTTTCAGACATTTGTCAACATTCGCTTTCAACCTGAAACACCCTTCGTATTGTTGCTGTCGTAGCGTTTGACATACACCATGTAGACATCTGGTTTTCAGGCCACATGTCCTAGTGTGGTGTTGAAACGTGTGTAGCAAATCTGGATGCTCTATTTTAATATCTTAACTCATTTCATCCGATCTGAAAAGTGTCCTTTCTGACCATTTTTAAGTCATTTCGACATATTTGCTTCAAACCTAAAATCACCCTTCGTATTGTTGCTGTCGTAGCGTTTGGTACAAAACATCGAATAATGTTATATTAATTCCAGATATAATAGGATAGAGTTGGAACATGTGTAGCAAATCTGGATGCTCTAACTTAATATCTTAACTCATTTCATCCGATGTACAAAGAGTCCCTTTGGACCATTTTTTCAGACATTTGTCAACATTCGCTTTCAACCTGAAACACCCTTCGTATTGTTGCTGTCGTAGCGTTTGACATACACCATGTAGACATCTGGTTTTCATGCCACATGTCCTAGTGTGGTGTTGAAACGTGTGTAGCAAATCTGGATGCTCTATTTTAATATCTTAACTCATTTCATCCGATCTGAAAAGTGTCCTCTCCTACCATTTTTAAGTCATTTCGACATATTTGCTTCAAACCTAAAATCACCCTTCGTATTGTTGCTGTCGTAGCGTTTGGTACAAAACACCGAATAATGTTATATTAATTCCAGATATAATAGGATAGAGTTGGAACATGTGTAGCAAATCTGGATGCTCTAACTTAATATCTTAACTCATTTCATCCGATGTACAAAGAGTCCCTTTGGACCATTTTTTCAGACATTTGTCAACATTCGCTTTCAACCTGAAACACCCTTCGTATTGCTGCTGTCGTAGCGTTTGACATACACCATGTAGACATCTGGTTTTCATGCCACATGTCCTAGTGTGGTGTTGAAACGTGTGTAGCAAATCTGGATGCTCTATTTTAATATCTTAACTCATTTCATCCGATCTGAAAAGTGTCCTTTCTGACCATTTTTAAGTCATTTCGACATATTTGCTTCAAACCTAAAATCACCCTTCGTATTGTTGCTGTCGTAGCGTTTGGTACAAAACACCGAATAATGTTATATTAATTCCAGATATAATAGGATAGAGTTGGAACATGTGTAGCAAATCTGGATGCTCTAACTTAATATCTTAACTCATTTCATCCGATGTACAAAGAGTCCCTTTGGACCATTTTTTCAGACATTTGTCAACATTCGCTTTCAACCTGAAACACCCTTCGTATTGTTGCTGTCGTAGCGTTTGACATACACCATGTAGACATCTGGTTTTCATGCCACATGTCCTAGTGTGGTGTTGAAACGTGTGTAGCAAATCTGGATGCTCTATTTTAATATCTTAACTCATTTCATCCGATCTGAAAAGTGTCCTTTCTGACCATTTTTAAGTCATTTCGACATATTTGCTTCAAACCTAAAATCACCCTTCGTATTGTTGCTGTCGTAGCGTTTGGTACAAAACATCGAATAATGTTACATTAATTCCAGATATAATAGGATAGAGTTGGAACATGTGTAGCAAATCTGGATGCTCTAACTTAATATCTTAACTCATTTCATCCGATGTACAAAGAGTCCCTTTGGACCATTTTTTCAGACATTTGTCAACATTCGCTTTCAACCTGAAACACCCTTCGTATTGTTGCTGTCGTAGCGTTTGACATACACCATGTAGACATCTGGTTTTCATGCCACATGTCCTAGTGTGGTGTTGAAACGTGTGTAGCAAATCTGGATGCTCTATTTTAATATCTTAACTCATTTCATCCGATCTGAAAAGTGTCCTTTCTGACCATTTTTAAGTCATTTCGACATATTTGCTTCAAACCTAAAATCACCCTTCGTATTGTTGCTGTCGTAGCGTTTGGTACAAAACACCGAATAATGTTATATTAATTCCAGATATAATAGGATACAGTTGGAACATGTGTAGCAAATCTGGATGCTCTAACTTAATATCTTAACTCATTTCATCCGATGTACAAAGAGTCCCTTTGGACCATTTTTTCAGACATTTGTCAACATTCGCTTTCAACCTGAAACACCCTTCGTATTGTTGCTGTCGTAGCGTTTGACATACACCATGTAGACATCTGGTTTTCATGCCACATGTCCTAGTGTGGTGTTGAAACGTGTGTAGCAAATCTGGATGCTCTATTTTAATATCTTAACTCATTTCATCCGATCTGAAAAGTGTCCTCTCCTACCATTTTTAAGTCATTTCGACATATTTGCTTCAAACCTAAAATCACCCTTCGTATTGTTGCTGTCGTAGCGTTTGGTACAAAACACCGAATAATGTTATATTAATTCCAGATATAATAGGATAGAGTTGGAACATGTGTAGCAAATCTGGATGCTCTAACTTAATATCTTAACTCATTTCATCCGATGTACAAAGAGTCCCTTTGGACCATTTTTTCAGACATTTGTCAACATTCGCTTTCAACCTGAAACACCCTTCGTATTGCTGCTGTCGTAGCGTTTGACATACACCATGTAGACATCTGGTTTTCATGCCACATGTCCTAGTGTGGTGTTGAAACGTGTGTAGCAAATCTGGATGCTCTATTTTAATATCTTAACTGATTTCATCCGATCTGAAAAGTGTCCTTTCTGACCATTTTTAAGTCATTTCGACATATTTGCTTCAAACCTAAAATCACCCTTCGTATTGTTGCTGTCGTAGCGTTTGGTACAAAACACCGAATAATGTTATATTAATTCCAGATATAATAGGATAGAGTTGGAAAATGTGTAGCAAATCTGGATGCTCTAACTTAATATCTTAACTCATTTCATCCGATGTACAAAGAGTCCCTTTGGACCATTTTTTCAGACATTTGTCAACATTCGCTTTCAACCTGAAACACCCTTCGTATTGTTGCTGTCGTAGCGTTTGACATACACCATGTAGACATCTGGTTTTCAGGCCACATGTCCTAGTGTGGTGTTGAAACGTGTGTAGCAAATCTGGATGCTCTATTTTAATATCTTAACTGATTTCATCCGATCTGAAAAGTGTCCTTTCTGACCATTTTTAAGTCATTTCGACATATTTGCTTCAAACCTAAAATCACCCTTCGTATTGTTGCTGTCGTAGCGTTTGGTACAAAACACCGAATAATGTTATATTAATTCCAGATATAATAGGATAGAGTTGGAACATGTGTAGCAAATCTGGATGCTCTAACTTAATATCTTAACTCATTTCATCCGATGTACAAAGAGTCCCTTTGGACCATTTTTTCAGACATTTGTCAACATTCGCTTTCAACCTGAAACACCCTTCGTATTGTTGCTGTCGTAGCGTTTGACATACACCATGTAGACATCTGGTTTTCATGCCACATGTCCTAGTGTGGTGTTGAAACGTGTGTAGCAAATCTGGATGCTCTATTTTAATATCTTAACTCATTTCATCCGATCTGAAAAGTGTCCTTTCTGACCATTTTTAAGTCATTTCGACATATTTGCTTCAAACCTAAAATCACCCTTCGTATTGTTGCTGTCGTAGCGTTTGGTACAAAACACCGAATAATGTTATATTAATTCCAGATATAATAGGATAGAGTTGGAACATGTGTAGCAAATCTGGATGCTCTAACTTAATATCTTAACTCATTTCATCCGATGTACAAAGAGTCCCTTTGGACCATTTTTTCAGACATTTGTCAACATTCGCTTTCAACCTGAAACACCCTTCGTATTGTTGCTGTCGTAGCGTTTGACATACACCATGTAGACATCTGGTTTTCATGCCACATGTCCTAGTGTGGTGTTGAAACGTGTGTAGCAAATCTGGATGCTCTATTTTAATATCTTAACTCATTTCATCCGATCTGAAAAGTGTCCTTTCTGACCATTTTTAAGTCATTTCGACATATTTGCTTCAAACCTAAAATCACCCTTCGTATTGTTGCTGTCGTAGCGTTTGGTACAAAACACCGAATAATGTTATATTAATTCCAGATATAATAGGATAAAGTTGGAACATGTGTAGCAAATCTGGATGCTCTAACTTAATATCTTAACTCATTTCATCCGATGTACAAAGAGTCCCTTTGGACCATTTTTTCAGACATTTGTCAACATTCGCTTTCAACCTGAAACACCCTTCGTATTGCTGCTGTCGTAGCGTTTGACATACACCATGTAGACATCTGGTTTTCATGCCACATGTCCTAGTGTGGTGTTGAAACGTGTGTAGCAAATCTGGATGCTCTATTTTAATATCTTAACTCATTTCATCCGATCTGAAAAGTGTCCTTTCTGACCATTTTTAAGTCATTTCGACATATTTGCTTCAAACCTAAAATCACCCTTCGTATTGTTGCTGTCGTAGCGTTTGGTACAAAACACCGAATAATGTTATATTAATTCCAGATATAATAGGATAAAGTTGGAACATGTGTAGCAAATCTGGATGCTCTAACTTAATATCTTAACTCATTTCATCCGATGTACAAAGAGTCCCTTTGGACCATTTTTTCAGACATTTGTCAACATTCGCTTTCAACCTGAAACACCCTTCGTATTGCTGCTGTCGTAGCGTTTGACATACACCATGTAGACATCTGGTTTTCATGCCACATGTCCTAGTGTGGTGTTGAAACGTGTGTAGCAAATCTGGATGCTCTATTTTAATATCTTAACTCATTTCATCCGATCTGAAAAGTGTCCTTTCTGACCATTTTTAAGTCATTTCGACATATTTGCTTCAAACCTAAAATCACCCTTCGTATTGTTGCTGTCGTAGCGTTTGGTACAAAACACCGAATAATGTTATATTAATTCCAGATATAATAGGATAGAGTTGGAAAATGTGTAGCAAATCTGGATGCTCTAACTTAATATCTTAACTCATTTCATCCGATGTACAAAGAGTCCCTTTGGACCATTTTTTCAGACATTTGTCAACATTCGCTTTCAACCTGAAACACCCTTCGTATTGTTGCTGTCGTAGCGTTTGACATACACCATGTAGACATCTGGTTTTCATGCCACATGTCCTAGTGTGGTGTTGAAACGTGTGTAGCAAATCTGGATGCTCTATTTTAATATCTTAACTCATTTCATCCGATCTGAAAAGTGTCCTCTCCTACCATTTTTAAGTCATTTCGACATATTTGCTTCAAACCTAAAATCACCCTTCGTATTGTTGCTGTCGTAGCGTTTGGTACAAAACACCGAATAATGTTATATTAATTCCAGATATAATAGGATAAAGTTGGAACATGTGTAGCAAATCTGGATGCTCTAACTTAATATCTTAACTCATTTCATCCGATGTACAAAGAGTCCCTTTGGACCATTTTTTCAGACATTTGTCAACATTCGCTTTCAACCTGAAACACCCTTCGTATTGCTGCTGTCGTAGCGTTTGACATACACCATGTAGACATCTGGTTTTCATGCCACATGTCCTAGTGTGGTGTTGAAACGTGTGTAGCAAATCTGGATGCTCTATTTTAATATCTTAACTCATTTCATCCGATCTGAAAAGTGTCCTTTCTGACCATTTTTAAGTCATTTCGACATATTTGCTTCAAACCTAAAATCACCCTTCGTATTGTTGCTGTCGTAGCGTTTGGTACAAAACACCGAATAATGTTATATTAATTCCAGATATAATAGGATAGAGTTGGAAAATGTGTAGCAAATCTGGATGCTCTAACTTAATATCTTAACTCATTTCATCCGATGTACAAAGAGTCCCTTTGGACCATTTTTTCAGACATTTGTCAACATTCGCTTTCAACCTGAAACACCCTTCGTATTGTTGCTGTCGTAGCGTTTGACATACACCATGTAGACATCTGGTTTTCAGGCCACATGTCCTAGTGTGGTGTTGAAACGTGTGTAGCAAATCTGGATGCTCTATTTTAATATCTTAACTCATTTCATCCGATCTGAAAAGTGTCCTTTCTGACCATTTTTAAGTCATTTCGACATATTTGCTTCAAACCTAAAATCACCCTTCGTATTGTTGCTGTCGTAGCGTTTGGTACAAAACACCGAATAATGTTATATTAATTCCAGATATAATAGGATAGAGTTGGAACATGTGTAGCAAATCTGGATGCTCTAACTTAATATCTTAACTCATTTCATCCGATGTACAAAGAGTCCCTTTGGACCATTTTTTCAGACATTTGTCAACATTCGCTTTCAACCTGAAACACCCTTCGTATTGTTGCTGTCGTAGCGTTTGACATACACCATGTAGACATCTGGTTTTCATGCCACATGTCCTAGTGTGGTGTTGAAACGTGTGTAGCAAATCTGGATGCTCTATTTTAATATCTTAACTCATTTCATCCGATCTGAAAAGTGTCCTTTCTGACCATTTTTAAGTCATTTCGACATATTTGCTTCAAACCTAAAATCACCCTTCGTATTGTTGCTGTCGTAGCGTTTGGTACAAAACACCGAATAATGTTATATTAATTCCAGATATAATAGGATAGAGTTGGAACATGTGTAGCAAATCTGGATGCTCTAACTTAATATCTTAACTCATTTCATCCGATGTACAAAGAGTCCCTTTGGACCATTTTTTCAGACATTTGTCAACATTCGCTTTCAACCTGAAACACCCTTCGTATTGTTGCTGTCGTAGCGTTTGACATACACCATGTAGACATCTGGTTTTCATGCCACATGTCCTAGTGTGGTGTTGAAACGTGTGTAGCAAATCTGGATGCTCTATTTTAATATCTTAACTGATTTCATCCGATCTGAAAAGTGTCCTTTCTGACCATTTTTAAGTCATTTCGACATATTTGCTTCAAACCTAAAATCACCCTTCGTATTGTTGCTGTCGTAGCGTTTGGTACAAAACACCGAATAATGTTATATTAATTCCAGATATAATAGGATAAAGTTGGAACATGTGTAGCAAATCTGGATGCTCTAACTTAATATCTTAACTCATTTCATCCGATGTACAAAGAGTCCCTTTGGACCATTTTTTCAGACATTTGTCAACATTCGCTTTCAACCTGAAACACCCTTCGTATTGCTGCTGTCGTAGCGTTTGACATACACCATGTAGACATCTGGTTTTCATGCCACATGTCCTAGTGTGGTGTTGAAACGTGTGTAGCAAATCTGGATGCTCTATTTTAATATCTTAACTCATTTCATCCGATCTGAAAAGTGTCCTTTCTGACCATTTTTAAGTCATTTCGACATATTTGCTTCAAACCTAAAATCACCCTTCGTATTGTTGCTGTCGTAGCGTTTGGTACAAAACACCGAATAATGTTATATTAATTCCAGATATAATAGGATAGAGTTGGAACATGTGTAGCAAATCTGGATGCTCTAACTTAATATCTTAACTCATTTCATCCGATGTACAAAGAGTCCCTTTGGACCATTTTTTCAGACATTTGTCAACATTCGCTTTCAACCTGAAACACCCTTCGTATTGTTGCTGTCGTAGCGTTTGACATACACCATGTAGACATCTGGTTTTCAGGCCACATGTCCTAGTGTGGTGTTGAAACGTGTGTAGCAAATCTGGATGCTCTATTTTAATATCTTAACTCATTTCATCCGATCTGAAAAGTGTCCTTTCTGACCATTTTTAAGTCATTTCGACATATTTGCTTCAAACCTAAAATCACCCTTCGTATTGTTGCTGTCGTAGCGTTTGGTACAAAACACCGAATAATGTTATATTAATTCCAGATATAATAGGATAAAGTTGGAACATGTGTAGCAAATCTGGATGCTCTAACTTAATATCTTAACTCATTTCATCCGATGTACAAAGAGTCCCTTTGGACCATTTTTTCAGACATTTGTCAACATTCGCTTTCAACCTGAAACACCCTTCGTATTGCTGCTGTCGTAGCGTTTGACATACACCATGTAGACATCTGGTTTTCAGGCCACATGTCCTAGTGTGGTGTTGAAACGTGTGTAGCAAATCTGGATGCTCTATTTTAATATCTTAACTCATTTCATCCGATCTGAAAAGTGTCCTTTCTGACCATTTTTAAGTCATTTCGACATATTTGCTTCAAACCTAAAATCACCCTTCGTATTGTTGCTGTCGTAGCGTTTGGTACAAAACACCGAATAATGTTATATTAATTCCAGATATAATAGGATAAAGTTGGAACATGTGTAGCAAATCTGGATGCTCTAACTTAATATCTTAACTCATTTCATCCGATGTACAAAGAGTCCCTTTGGACCATTTTTTCAGACATTTGTCAACATTCGCTTTCAACCTGAAACACCCTTCGTATTGTTGCTGTCGTAGCGTTTGACATACACCATGTAGACATCTGGTTTTCATGCCACATGTCCTAGTGTGGTGTTTGAAACGTGTGTAGCAAATCTGGATGCTCTATTTTAATATCTTAACTCATTTCATCCGATCTGAAAAGTGTCCTCTCCTACCATTTTTAAGTCATTTCGACATATTTGCTTCAAACCTAAAATCACCCTTCGTATTGTTGCTGTCGTAGCGTTTGGTACAAAACACCGAATAATGTTATATTAATTCCAGATATAATAGGATAAAGTTGGAACATGTGTAGCAAATCTGGATGCTCTAACTTAATATCTTAACTCATTTCATCCGATGTACAAAGAGTCCCTTTGGACCATTTTTTCAGACATTTGTCAACATTCGCTTTCAACCTGAAACACCCTTCGTATTGCTGCTGTCGTAGCGTTTGACATACACCATGTAGACATCTGGTTTTCATGCCACATGTCCTAGTGTGGTGTTGAAACGTGTGTAGCAAATCTGGATGCTCTATTTTAATATCTTAACTCATTTCATCCGATCTGAAAAGTGTCCTTTCTGACCATTTTTAAGTCATTTCGACATATTTGCTTCAAACCTAAAATCACCCTTCGTATTGTTGCTGTCGTAGCGTTTGGTACAAAACACCGAATAATGTTATATTAATTCCAGATATAATAGGATAGAGTTGGAAAATGTGTAGCAAATCTGGATGCTCTAACTTAATATCTTAACTCATTTCATCCGATGTACAAAGAGTCCCTTTGGACCATTTTTTCAGACATTTGTCAACATTCGCTTTCAACCTGAAACACCCTTCGTATTGTTGCTGTCGTAGCGTTTGACATACACCATGTAGACATCTGGTTTTCATGCCACATGTCCTAGTGTGGTGTTGAAACGTGTGTAGCAAATCTGGATGCTCTATTTTAATATCTTAACTCATTTCATCCGATCTGAAAAGTGTCCTCTCCTACCATTTTTAAGTCATTTCGACATATTTGCTTCAAACCTAAAATCACCCTTCGTATTGTTGCTGTCGTAGCGTTTGGTACAAAACACCGAATAATGTTATATTAATTCCAGATATAATAGGATAAAGTTGGAACATGTGTAGCAAATCTGGATGCTCTAACTTAATATCTTAACTCATTTCATCCGATGTACAAAGAGTCCCTTTGGACCATTTTTTCAGACATTTGTCAACATTCGCTTTCAACCTGAAACACCCTTCGTATTGCTGCTGTCGTAGCGTTTGACATACACCATGTAGACATCTGGTTTTCAGGCCACATGTCCTAGTGTGGTGTTGAAACGTGTGTAGCAAATCTGGATGCTCTATTTTAATATCTTAACTCATTTCATCCGATCTGAAAAGTGTCCTTTCTGACCATTTTTAAGTCATTTCGACATATTTGCTTCAAACCTAAAATCACCCTTCGTATTGTTGCTGTCGTAGCGTTTGGTACAAAACACCGAATAATGTTATATTAATTCCAGATATAATAGGATAGAGTTGGAAAATGTGTAGCAAATCTGGATGCTCTAACTTAATATCTTAACTCATTTCATCCGATGTACAAAGAGTCCCTTTGGACCATTTTTTCAGACATTTGTCAACATTCGCTTTCAACCTGAAACACCCTTCGTATTGTTGCTGTCGTAGCGTTTGACATACACCATGTAGACATCTGGTTTTCAGGCCACATGTCCTAGTGTGGTGTTGAAACGTGTGTAGCAAATCTGGATGCTCTATTTTAATATCTTAACTCATTTCATCCGATCTGAAAAGTGTCCTTTCTGACCATTTTTAAGTCATTTCGACATATTTGCTTCAAACCTAAAATCACCCTTCGTATTGTTGCTGTCGTAGCGTTTGGTACAAAACACCGAATAATGTTATATTAATTCCAGATATAATAGGATAGAGTTGGAACATGTGTAGCAAATCTGGATGCTCTAACTTAATATCTTAACTCATTTCATCCGATGTACAAAGAGTCCCTTTGGACCATTTTTTCAGACATTTGTCAACATTCGCTTTCAACCTGAAACACCCTTCGTATTGTTGCTGTCGTAGCGTTTGACATACACCATGTAGACATCTGGTTTTCATGCCACATGTCCTAGTGTGGTGTTGAAACGTGTGTAGCAAATCTGGATGCTCTATTTTAATATCTTAACTCATTTCATCCGATCTGAAAAGTGTCCTTTCTGACCATTTTTAAGTCATTTCGACATATTTGCTTCAAACCTAAAATCACCCTTCGTATTGTTGCTGTCGTAGCGTTTGGTACAAAACACCGAATAATGTTATATTAATTCCAGATATAATAGGATAGAGTTGGAACATGTGTAGCAAATCTGGATGCTCTAACTTAATATCTTAACTCATTTCATCCGATGTACAAAGAGTCCCTTTGGACCATTTTTTCAGACATTTGTCAACATTCGCTTTCAACCTGAAACACCCTTCGTATTGTTGCTGTCGTAGCGTTTGACATACACCATGTAGACATCTGGTTTTCATGCCACATGTCCTAGTGTGGTGTTGAAACGTGTGTAGCAAATCTGGATGCTCTATTTTAATATCTTAACTGATTTCATCCGATCTGAAAAGTGTCCTTTCTGACCATTTTTAAGTCATTTCGACATATTTGCTTCAAACCTAAAATCACCCTTCGTATTGTTGCTGTCGTAGCGTTTGGTACAAAACACCGAATAATGTTATATTAATTCCAGATATAATAGGATAAAGTTGGAACATGTGTAGCAAATCTGGATGCTCTAACTTAATATCTTAACTCATTTCATCCGATGTACAAAGAGTCCCTTTGGACCATTTTTTCAGACATTTGTCAACATTCGCTTTCAACCTGAAACACCCTTCGTATTGCTGCTGTCGTAGCGTTTGACATACACCATGTAGACATCTGGTTTTCATGCCACATGTCCTAGTGTGGTGTTGAAACGTGTGTAGCAAATCTGGATGCTCTATTTTAATATCTTAACTCATTTCATCCGATCTGAAAAGTGTCCTTTCTGACCATTTTTAAGTCATTTCGACATATTTGCTTCAAACCTAAAATCACCCTTCGTATTGTTGCTGTCGTAGCGTTTGGTACAAAACACCGAATAATGTTATATTAATTCCAGATATAATAGGATAGAGTTGGAACATGTGTAGCAAATCTGGATGCTCTAACTTAATATCTTAACTCATTTCATCCGATGTACAAAGAGTCCCTTTGGACCATTTTTTCAGACATTTGTCAACATTCGCTTTCAACCTGAAACACCCTTCGTATTGCTGCTGTCGTAGCGTTTGACATACACCATGTAGACATCTGGTTTTCATGCCACATGTCCTAGTGTGGTGTTGAAACGTGTGTAGCAAATCTGGATGCTCTATTTTAATATCTTAACTCATTTCATCCGATCTGAAAAGTGTCCTTTCTGACCATTTTTAAGTCATTTCGACATATTTGCTTCAAACCTAAAATCACCCTTCGTATTGTTGCTGTCGTAGCGTTTGGTACAAAACACCGAATAATGTTATATTAATTCCAGATATAATAGGATAAAGTTGGAACATGTGTAGCAAATCTGGATGCTCTAACTTAATATCTTAACTCATTTCATCCGATGTACAAAGAGTCCCTTTGGACCATTTTTTCAGACATTTGTCAACATTCGCTTTCAACCTGAAACACCCTTCGTATTGCTGCTGTCGTAGCGTTTGACATACACCATGTAGACATCTGGTTTTCATGCCACATGTCCTAGTGTGGTGTTGAAACGTGTGTAGCAAATCTGGATGCTCTATTTTAATATCTTAACTCATTTCATCCGATCTGAAAAGTGTCCTTTCTGACCATTTTTAAGTCATTTCGACATATTTGCTTCAAACCTAAAATCACCCTTCGTATTGTTGCTGTCGTAGCGTTTGGTACAAAACACCGAATAATGTTATATTAATTCCAGATATAATAGGATAGAGTTGGAACATGTGTAGCAAATCTGGATGCTCTAACTTAATATCTTAACTCATTTCATCCGATGTACAAAGAGTCCCTTTGGACCATTTTTTCAGACATTTGTCAACATTCGCTTTCAACCTGAAACACCCTTCGTATTGTTGCTGTCGTAGCGTTTGACATACACCATGTAGACATCTGGTTTTCAGGCCACATGTCCTAGTGTGGTGTTGAAACGTGTGTAGCAAATCTGGATGCTCTATTTTAATATCTTAACTCATTTCATCCGATCTGAAAAGTGTCCTTTCTGACCATTTTTAAGTCATTTCGACATATTTGCTTCAAACCTAAAATCACCCTTCGTATTGTTGCTGTCGTAGCGTTTGGTACAAAACACCGAATAATGTTATATTAATTCCAGATATAATAGGATAAAGTTGGAACATGTGTAGCAAATCTGGATGCTCTAACTTAATATCTTAACTCATTTCATCCGATGTACAAAGAGTCCCTTTGGACCATTTTTTCAGACATTTGTCAACATTCGCTTTCAACCTGAAACACCCTTCGTATTGCTGCTGTCGTAGCGTTTGACATACACCATGTAGACATCTGGTTTTCAGGCCACATGTCCTAGTGTGGTGTTGAAACGTGTGTAGCAAATCTGGATGCTCTATTTTAATATCTTAACTCATTTCATCCGATCTGAAAAGTGTCCTTTCTGACCATTTTTAAGTCATTTCGACATATTTGCTTCAAACCTAAAATCACCCTTCGTATTGTTGCTGTCGTAGCGTTTGGTACAAAACACCGAATAATGTTATATTAATTCCAGATATAATAGGATAAAGTTGGAACATGTGTAGCAAATCTGGATGCTCTAACTTAATATCTTAACTCATTTCATCCGATGTACAAAGAGTCCCTTTGGACCATTTTTTCAGACATTTGTCAACATTCGCTTTCAACCTGAAACACCCTTCGTATTGTTGCTGTCGTAGCGTTTGACATACACCATGTAGACATCTGGTTTTCATGCCACATGTCCTAGTGTGGTGTTTGAAACGTGTGTAGCAAATCTGGATGCTCTATTTTAATATCTTAACTCATTTCATCCGATCTGAAAAGTGTCCTCTCCTACCATTTTTAAGTCATTTCGACATATTTGCTTCAAACCTAAAATCACCCTTCGTATTGTTGCTGTCGTAGCGTTTGGTACAAAACACCGAATAATGTTATATTAATTCCAGATATAATAGGATAAAGTTGGAACATGTGTAGCAAATCTGGATGCTCTAACTTAATATCTTAACTCATTTCATCCGATGTACAAAGAGTCCCTTTGGACCATTTTTTCAGACATTTGTCAACATTCGCTTTCAACCTGAAACACCCTTCGTATTGCTGCTGTCGTAGCGTTTGACATACACCATGTAGACATCTGGTTTTCATGCCACATGTCCTAGTGTGGTGTTGAAACGTGTGTAGCAAATCTGGATGCTCTATTTTAATATCTTAACTCATTTCATCCGATCTGAAAAGTGTCCTTTCTGACCATTTTTAAGTCATTTCGACATATTTGCTTCAAACCTAAAATCACCCTTCGTATTGTTGCTGTCGTAGCGTTTGGTACAAAACACCGAATAATGTTATATTAATTCCAGATATAATAGGATAGAGTTGGAACATGTGTAGCAAATCTGGATGCTCTAACTTAATATCTTAACTCATTTCATCCGATGTACAAAGAGTCCCTTTGGACCATTTTTTCAGACATTTGTCAACATTTGCTTTCAACCTGAAACACCCTTCGTATTGTTGCTGTCGTAGCGTTTGACATACACCATGTAGACATCTGGTTTTCATGCCACATGTCCTAGTGTGGTGTTGAAACGTGTGTAGCAAATCTGGATGCTCTATTTTAATATCTTAACTCATTTCATCCGATCTGAAAAGTGTCCTCTCCTACCATTTTTAAGTCATTTCGACATATTTGCTTCAAACCTAAAATCACCCTTCGTATTGTTGCTGTCGTAGCGTTTGGTACAAAACACCGAATAATGTTATATTAATTCCAGATATAATAGGATAAAGTTGGAACATGTGTAGCAAATCTGGATGCTCTAACTTAATATCTTAACTCATTTCATCCGATGTACAAAGAGTCCCTTTGGACCATTTTTTCAGACATTTGTCAACATTCGCTTTCAACCTGAAACACCCTTCGTATTGCTGCTGTCGTAGCGTTTGACATACACCATGTAGACATCTGGTTTTCATGCCACATGTCCTAGTGTGGTGTTGAAACGTGTGTAGCAAATCTGGATGCTCTATTTTAATATCTTAACTCATTTCATCCGATCTGAAAAGTGTCCTTTCTGACCATTTTTAAGTCATTTCGACATATTTGCTTCAAACCTAAAATCACCCTTCGTATTGTTGCTGTCGTAGCGTTTGGTACAAAACACCGAATAATGTTATATTAATTCCAGATATAATAGGATAAAGTTGGAACATGTGTAGCAAATCTGGATGCTCTAACTTAATATCTTAACTCATTTCATCCGATCTGAAAAGTGTCCTTTCTGACCATTTTTAAGTCATTTCGACATATTTGCTTCAAACCTAAAATCACCCTTCGTATTGTTGCTGTCGTAGCGTTTGGTACAAAACACCGAATAATGTTATATTAATTCCAGATATAATAGGATAAAGTTGGAACATGTGTAGCAAATCTGGATGCTCTAACTTAATATCTTAACTCATTTCATCCGATGTACAAAGAGTCCCTTTGGACCATTTTTTCAGACATTTGTCAACATTCGCTTTCAACCTGAAACACCCTTCGTATTGTTGCTGTCGTAGCGTTTGACATACACCATGTAGACATCTGGTTTTCATGCCACATGTCCTAGTGTGGTGTTGAAACGTGTGTAGCAAATCTGGATGCTCTTACTTAATATCTTAACTCATTTCATCCGATCTGAAAAGTGTCCTTTCTGACCATTTTTAAGTCATTTCGACATATTTGCTTCAAACCTAAAATCACCCTTCGTATTGTTGCTGTCGTAGCGTTTGGTACAAAACACCGAATAATGTTATATTAATTCCAGATATAATAGGATAGAGTTGGAACATGTGTAGCAAATCTGGATGCCCTAACTTAATATCTTAACTCATTTCATCCGATGTACAAAGAGTCCCTTTGGACCATTTTTTCAGACATTTGTCAACATTCGCTTTCAACCTGAAACACCCTTCGTATTGTTGCTGTCGTAGCGTTTGACATACACCATGTAGACATCTGGTTTTCATGCCACATGTCCTAGTGTGGTGTTGAAACGTGTGTAGCAAATCTGGATGCTCTATTTTAATATCTTAACTCATTTCATCCGATCTGAAAAGTGTCCTTTCTGACCATTTTTAAGTCATTTCGACATATTTGCTTCAAACCTAAAATCACCCTTCGTATTGTTGCTGTCGTAGCGTTTGGTACAAAACACCGAATAATGTTATATTAATTCCAGATATAATAGGATAGAGTTGGAACATGTGTAGCAAATCTGGATGCTCTAACTTAATATCTTAACTCATTTCATCCGATGTACAAAGAGTCCCTTTGGACCATTTTTTCAGACATTTGTCAACATTCGCTTTCAACCTGAAACACCCTTCGTATTGCTGCTGTCGTAGCGTTTGACATACACCATGTAGACATCTGGTTTTCATGCCACATGTCCTAGTGTGGTGTTGAAACGTGTGTAGCAAATCTGGATGCTCTTACTTAATATCTTAACTCATTTCATCCGATCTGAAAAGTGTCCTTTCTGACCATTTTTAAGTCATTTCGACATATTTGCTTCAAACCTAAAATCACCCTTCGTATTGTTGCTGTCGTAGCGTTTGGTACAAAACACCGAATAATGTTATATTAATTCCAGATATAATAGGATAAAGTTGGAACATGTGTAGCAAATCTGGATGCTCTAACTTAATATCTTAACTCATTTCATCCGATGTACAAAGAGTCCCTTTGGACCATTTTTTCAGACATTTGTCAACATTCGCTTTCAACCTGAAACACCCTTCGTATTGCTGCTGTCGTAGCGTTTGACATACACCATGTAGACATCTGGTTTTCATGCCACATGTCCTAGTGTGGTGTTGAAACGTGTGTAGCAAATCTGGATGCTCTATTTTAATATCTTAACTCATTTCATCCGATCTGAAAAGTGTCCTTTCTGACCATTTTTAAGTCATTTCGACATATTTGCTTCAAACCTAAAATCACCCTTCGTATTGTTGCTGTCGTAGCGTTTGGTACAAAACACCGAATAATGTTATATTAATTCCAAATATAATAGGATAAAGTTGGAACATGTGTAGCAAATCTGGATGCTCTAACTTAATATCTTAACTCATTTCATCCGATGTACAAAGAGTCCCTTTGGACCATTTTTTCAGACATTTGTCAACATTCGCTTTCAACCTGAAACACCCTTCGTATTGCTGCTGTCGTAGCGTTTGACATACACCATGTAGACATCTGGTTTTCATGCCACATGTCCTAGTGTGGTGTTGAAACGTGTGTAGCAAATCTGGATGCTCTATTTTAATATCTTAACTCATTTCATCCGATCTGAAAAGTGTCCTTTCTGACCATTTTTAAGTCATTTCGACATATTTGCTTCAAACCTAAAATCACCCTTCGTATTGTTGCTGTCGTAGCGTTTGGTACAAAACACCGAATAATGTTATATTAATTCCAGATATAATAGGATACAGTTGGAACATGTGTAGCAAATCTGGATGCTCTAACTTAATATCTTAACTCATTTCATCCGATGTACAAAGAGTCCCTTTGGACCATTTTTTCAGACATTTGTCAACATTCGCTTTCAACCTGAAACACCCTTCGTATTGTTGCTGTCGTAGCGTTTGACATACACCATGTAGACATCTGGTTTTCATGCCACATGTCCTAGTGTGGTGTTGAAACGTGTGTAGCAAATCTGGATGCTCTATTTTAATATCTTAACTCATTTCATCCGATCTGAAAAGTGTCCTTTCTGACCATTTTTAAGTCATTTCGACATATTTGCTTCAAACCTAAAATCACCCTTCGTATTGTTGCTGTCGTAGCGTTTGGTACAAAACATCGAATAATGTTACATTAATTCCAGATATAATAGGATAGAGTTGGAACATGTGTAGCAAATCTGGATGCTCTAACTTAATATCTTAACTCATTTCATCCGATGTACAAAGAGTCCCTTTGGACCATTTTTTCAGACATTTGTCAACATTCGCTTTCAACCTGAAACACCCTTCGTATTGTTGCTGTCGTAGCGTTTGACATACACCATGTAGACATCTGGTTTTCATGCCACATGTCCTAGTGTGGTGTTGAAACGTGTGTAGCAAATCTGGATGCTCTATTTTAATATCTTAACTCATTTCATCCGATCTGAAAAGTGTCCTTTCTGACCATTTTTAAGTCATTTCGACATATTTGCTTCAAACCTAAAATCACCCTTCGTATTGTTGCTGTCGTAGCGTTTGGTACAAAACACCGAATAATGTTATATTAATTCCAGATATAATAGGATAGAGTTGGAACATGTGTAGCAAATCTGGATGCTCTAACTTAATATCTTAACTCATTTCATCCGATGTACAAAGAGTCCCTTTGGACCATTTTTTCAGACATTTGTCAACATTCGCTTTCAACCTGAAACACCCTTCGTATTGTTGCTGTCGTAGCGTTTGACATACACCATGTAGACATCTGGTTTTCATGCCACATGTCCTAGTGTGGTGTTGAAACGTGTGTAGCAAATCTGGATGCTCTTACTTAATATCTTAACTCATTTCATCCGATCTGAAAAGTGTCCTTTCTGACCATTTTTAAGTCATTTCGACATATTTGCTTCAAACCTAAAATCACCCTTCGTATTGTTGCTGTCGTAGCGTTTGGTACAAAACACCGAATAATGTTATATTAATTCCAGATATAATAGGATAGAGTTGGAACATGTGTAGCAAATCTGGATGCTCTAACTTAATATCTTAACTCATTTCATCCGATGTACAAAGAGTCCCTTTGGACCATTTTTTCAGACATTTGTCAACATTTGCTTTCAACCTGAAACACCCTTCGTATTGTTGCTGTCGTAGCGTTTGACATACACCATGTAGACATCTGGTTTTCATGCCACATGTCCTAGTGTGGTGTTGAAACGTGTGTAGCAAATCTGGATGCTCTATTTTAATATCTTAACTCATTTCATCCGATCTGAAAAGTGTCCTCTCCTACCATTTTTAAGTCATTTCGACATATTTGCTTCAAACCTAAAATCACCCTTCGTATTGTTGCTGTCGTAGCGTTTGGTACAAAACACCGAATAATGTTATATTAATTCCAGATATAATAGGATAAAGTTGGAACATGTGTAGCAAATCTGGATGCTCTAACTTAATATCTTAACTCATTTCATCCGATGTACAAAGAGTCCCTTTGGACCATTTTTTCAGACATTTGTCAACATTCGCTTTCAACCTGAAACACCCTTCGTATTGCTGCTGTCGTAGCGTTTGACATACACCATGTAGACATCTGGTTTTCATGCCACATGTCCTAGTGTGGTGTTGAAACGTGTGTAGCAAATCTGGATGCTCTATTTTAATATCTTAACTCATTTCATCCGATCTGAAAAGTGTCCTTTCTGACCATTTTTAAGTCATTTCGACATATTTGCTTCAAACCTAAAATCACCCTTCGTATTGTTGCTGTCGTAGCGTTTGGTACAAAACACCGAATAATGTTATATTAATTCCAGATATAATAGGATAAAGTTGGAACATGTGTAGCAAATCTGGATGCTCTAACTTAATATCTTAACTCATTTCATCCGATCTGAAAAGTGTCCTTTCTGACCATTTTTAAGTCATTTCGACATATTTGCTTCAAACCTAAAATCACCCTTCGTATTGTTGCTGTCGTAGCGTTTGGTACAAAACACCGAATAATGTTATATTAATTCCAGATATAATAGGATAAAGTTGGAACATGTGTAGCAAATCTGGATGCTCTAACTTAATATCTTAACTCATTTCATCCGATGTACAAAGAGTCCCTTTGGACCATTTTTTCAGACATTTGTCAACATTCGCTTTCAACCTGAAACACCCTTCGTATTGTTGCTGTCGTAGCGTTTGACATACACCATGTAGACATCTGGTTTTCATGCCACATGTCCTAGTGTGGTGTTGAAACGTGTGTAGCAAATCTGGATGCTCTTACTTAATATCTTAACTCATTTCATCCGATCTGAAAAGTGTCCTTTCTGACCATTTTTAAGTCATTTCGACATATTTGCTTCAAACCTAAAATCACCCTTCGTATTGTTGCTGTCGTAGCGTTTGGTACAAAACACCGAATAATGTTATATTAATTCCAGATATAATAGGATAGAGTTGGAACATGTGTAGCAAATCTGGATGCCCTAACTTAATATCTTAACTCATTTCATCCGATGTACAAAGAGTCCCTTTGGACCATTTTTTCAGACATTTGTCAACATTCGCTTTCAACCTGAAACACCCTTCGTATTGTTGCTGTCGTAGCGTTTGACATACACCATGTAGACATCTGGTTTTCATGCCACATGTCCTAGTGTGGTGTTGAAACGTGTGTAGCAAATCTGGATGCTCTATTTTAATATCTTAACTCATTTCATCCGATCTGAAAAGTGTCCTTTCTGACCATTTTTAAGTCATTTCGACATATTTGCTTCAAACCTAAAATCACCCTTCGTATTGTTGCTGTCGTAGCGTTTGGTACAAAACACCGAATAATGTTATATTAATTCCAGATATAATAGGATAGAGTTGGAACATGTGTAGCAAATCTGGATGCTCTAACTTAATATCTTAACTCATTTCATCCGATGTACAAAGAGTCCCTTTGGACCATTTTTTCAGACATTTGTCAACATTCGCTTTCAACCTGAAACACCCTTCGTATTGCTGCTGTCGTAGCGTTTGACATACACCATGTAGACATCTGGTTTTCATGCCACATGTCCTAGTGTGGTGTTGAAACGTGTGTAGCAAATCTGGATGCTCTTACTTAATATCTTAACTCATTTCATCCGATCTGAAAAGTGTCCTTTCTGACCATTTTTAAGTCATTTCGACATATTTGCTTCAAACCTAAAATCACCCTTCGTATTGTTGCTGTCGTAGCGTTTGGTACAAAACACCGAATAATGTTATATTAATTCCAGATATAATAGGATAAAGTTGGAACATGTGTAGCAAATCTGGATGCTCTAACTTAATATCTTAACTCATTTCATCCGATGTACAAAGAGTCCCTTTGGACCATTTTTTCAGACATTTGTCAACATTCGCTTTCAACCTGAAACACCCTTCGTATTGCTGCTGTCGTAGCGTTTGACATACACCATGTAGACATCTGGTTTTCATGCCACATGTCCTAGTGTGGTGTTGAAACGTGTGTAGCAAATCTGGATGCTCTATTTTAATATCTTAACTCATTTCATCCGATCTGAAAAGTGTCCTTTCTGACCATTTTTAAGTCATTTCGACATATTTGCTTCAAACCTAAAATCACCCTTCGTATTGTTGCTGTCGTAGCGTTTGGTACAAAACACCGAATAATGTTATATTAATTCCAAATATAATAGGATAAAGTTGGAACATGTGTAGCAAATCTGGATGCTCTAACTTAATATCTTAACTCATTTCATCCGATGTACAAAGAGTCCCTTTGGACCATTTTTTCAGACATTTGTCAACATTCGCTTTCAACCTGAAACACCCTTCGTATTGCTGCTGTCGTAGCGTTTGACATACACCATGTAGACATCTGGTTTTCATGCCACATGTCCTAGTGTGGTGTTGAAACGTGTGTAGCAAATCTGGATGCTCTATTTTAATATCTTAACTCATTTCATCCGATCTGAAAAGTGTCCTTTCTGACCATTTTTAAGTCATTTCGACATATTTGCTTCAAACCTAAAATCACCCTTCGTATTGTTGCTGTCGTAGCGTTTGGTACAAAACACCGAATAATGTTATATTAATTCCAGATATAATAGGATACAGTTGGAACATGTGTAGCAAATCTGGATGCTCTAACTTAATATCTTAACTCATTTCATCCGATGTACAAAGAGTCCCTTTGGACCATTTTTTCAGACATTTGTCAACATTCGCTTTCAACCTGAAACACCCTTCGTATTGTTGCTGTCGTAGCGTTTGACATACACCATGTAGACATCTGGTTTTCATGCCACATGTCCTAGTGTGGTGTTGAAACGTGTGTAGCAAATCTGGATGCTCTATTTTAATATCTTAACTCATTTCATCCGATCTGAAAAGTGTCCTTTCTGACCATTTTTAAGTCATTTCGACATATTTGCTTCAAACCTAAAATCACCCTTCGTATTGTTGCTGTCGTAGCGTTTGGTACAAAACATCGAATAATGTTACATTAATTCCAGATATAATAGGATAGAGTTGGAACATGTGTAGCAAATCTGGATGCTCTAACTTAATATCTTAACTCATTTCATCCGATGTACAAAGAGTCCCTTTGGACCATTTTTTCAGACATTTGTCAACATTCGCTTTCAACCTGAAACACCCTTCGTATTGTTGCTGTCGTAGCGTTTGACATACACCATGTAGACATCTGGTTTTCATGCCACATGTCCTAGTGTGGTGTTGAAACGTGTGTAGCAAATCTGGATGCTCTATTTTAATATCTTAACTCATTTCATCCGATCTGAAAAGTGTCCTTTCTGACCATTTTTAAGTCATTTCGACATATTTGCTTCAAACCTAAAATCACCCTTCGTATTGTTGCTGTCGTAGCGTTTGGTACAAAACACCGAATAATGTTATATTAATTCCAGATATAATAGGATAGAGTTGGAACATGTGTAGCAAATCTGGATGCTCTAACTTAATATCTTAACTCATTTCATCCGATGTACAAAGAGTCCCTTTGGACCATTTTTTCAGACATTTGTCAACATTCGCTTTCAACCTGAAACACCCTTCGTATTGTTGCTGTCGTAGCGTTTGACATACACCATGTAGACATCTGGTTTTCATGCCACATGTCCTAGTGTGGTGTTGAAACGTGTGTAGCAAATCTGGATGCTCTTACTTAATATCTTAACTCATTTCATCCGATCTGAAAAGTGTCCTTTCTGACCATTTTTAAGTCATTTCGACATATTTGCTTCAAACCTAAAATCACCCTTCGTATTGTTGCTGTCGTAGCGTTTGGTACAAAACACCGAATAATGTTATATTAATTCCAGATATAATAGGATAAAGTTGGAACATGTGTAGCAAATCTGGATGCTCTAACTTAATATCTTAACTCATTTCATCCGATGTACAAAGAGTCCCTTTGGACCATTTTTTCAGACATTTGTCAACATTCGCTTTCAACCTGAAACACCCTTCGTATTGCTGCTGTCGTAGCGTTTGACATACACCATGTAGACATCTGGTTTTCATGCCACATGTCCTAGTGTGGTGTTGAAACGTGTGTAGCAAATCTGGATGCTCTATTTTAATATCTTAACTCATTTCATCCGATCTGAAAAGTGTCCTTTCTGACCATTTTTAAGTCATTTCGACATATTTGCTTCAAACCTAAAATCACCCTTCGTATTGTTGCTGTCGTAGCGTTTGGTACAAAACACCGAATAATGTTATATTAATTCCAGATATAATAGGATAGAGTTGGAAAATGTGTAGCAAATCTGGATGCTCTAACTTAATATCTTAACTCATTTCATCCGATGTACAAAGAGTCCCTTTGGACCATTTTTTCAGACATTTGTCAACATTCGCTTTCAACCTGAAACACCCTTCGTATTGTTGCTGTCGTAGCGTTTGACATACACCATGTAGACATCTGGTTTTCAGGCCACATGTCCTAGTGTGGTGTTGAAACGTGTGTAGCAAATCTGGATGCTCTATTTTAATATCTTAACTGATTTCATCCGATCTGAAAAGTGTCCTTTCTGACCATTTTTAAGTCATTTCGACATATTTGCTTCAAACCTAAAATCACCCTTCGTATTGTTGCTGTCGTAGCGTTTGGTACAAAACACCGAATAATGTTATATTAATTCCAGATATAATAGGATAGAGTTGGAACATGTGTAGCAAATCTGGATGCTCTAACTTAATATCTTAACTCATTTCATCCGATGTACAAAGAGTCCCTTTGGACCATTTTTTCAGACATTTGTCAACATTCGCTTTCAACCTGAAACACCCTTCGTATTGTTGCTGTCGTAGCGTTTGACATACACCATGTATACATCTGGTTTTCATGCCACATGTCCTAGTGTGGTGTTGAAACGTGTGTAGCAAATCTGGATGCTCTATTTTAATATCTTAACTCATTTCATCCGATCTGAAAAGTGTCCTTTCTGACCATTTTTAAGTCATTTCGACATATTTGCTTCAAACCTAAAATCACCCTTCGTATTGTTGCTGTCGTAGCGTTTGGTACAAAACACCGAATAATGTTATATTAATTCCAGATATAATAGGATAGAGTTGGAACATGTGTAGCAAATCTGGATGCTCTAACTTAATATCTTAACTCATTTCATCCGATGTACAAAGAGTCCCTTTGGACCATTTTTTCAGACATTTGTCAACATTCGCTTTCAACCTGAAACACCCTTCGTATTGTTGCTGTCGTAGCGTTTGACATACACCATGTAGACATCTGGTTTTCATGCCACATGTCCTAGTGTGGTGTTGAAACGTGTGTAGCAAATCTGGATGCTCTATTTTAATATCTTAACTCATTTCATCCGATCTGAAAAGTGTCCTTTCTGACCATTTTTAAGTCATTTCGACATATTTGCTTCAAACCTAAAATCACCCTTCGTATTGTTGCTGTCGTAGCGTTTGGTACAAAACACCGAATAATGTTATATTAATTCCAGATATAATAGGATAGAGTTGGAACATGTGTAGCAAATCTGGATGCTCTAACTTAATATCTTAACTCATTTCATCCGATGTACAAAGAGTCCCTTTGGACCATTTTTTCAGACATTTGTCAACATTCGCTTTCAACCTGAAACACCCTTCGTATTGTTGCTGTCGTAGCGTTTGACATACACCATGTAGACATCTGGTTTTCAGGCCACATGTCCTAGTGTGGTGTTGAAACGTGTGTAGCAAATCTGGATGCTCTATTTTAATATCTTAACTCATTTCATCCGATCTGAAAAGTGTCCTTTCTGACCATTTTTAAGTCATTTCGACATATTTGCTTCAAACCTAAAATCACCCTTCGTATTGTTGCTGTCGTAGCGTTTGGTACAAAACACCGAATAATGTTATATTAATTCCAGATATAATAGGATAAAGTTGGAACATGTGTAGCAAATCTGGATGCTCTAACTTAATATCTTAACTCATTTCATCCGATGTACAAAGAGTCCCTTTGGACCATTTTTTCAGACATTTGTCAACATTCGCTTTCAACCTGAAACACCCTTCGTATTGCTGCTGTCGTAGCGTTTGACATACACCATGTAGACATCTGGTTTTCATGCCACATGTCCTAGTGTGGTGTTGAAACGTGTGTAGCAAATCTGGATGCTCTATTTTAATATCTTAACTCATTTCATCCGATCTGAAAAGTGTCCTTTCTGACCATTTTTAAGTCATTTCGACATATTTGCTTCAAACCTAAAATCACCCTTCGTATTGTTGCTGTCGTAGCGTTTGGTACAAAACACCGAATAATGTTATATTAATTCCAGATATAATAGGATAGAGTTGGAAAATGTGTAGCAAATCTGGATGCTCTAACTTAATATCTTAACTCATTTCATCCGATGTACAAAGAGTCCCTTTGGACCATTTTTTCAGACATTTGTCAACATTCGCTTTCAACCTGAAACACCCTTCGTATTGTTGCTGTCGTAGCGTTTGACATACACCATGTAGACATCTGGTTTTCAGGCCACATGTCCTAGTGTGGTGTTGAAACGTGTGTAGCAAATCTGGATGCTCTATTTTAATATCTTAACTCATTTCATCCGATCAGAAAAGTGTCCTTTCTGACCATTTTTAAGTCATTTCGACATATTTGCTTCAAACCTAAAATCACCCTTCGTATTGTTGCTGTCGTAGCGTTTGGTACAAAACACCGAATAATGTTATATTAATTCCAGATATAATAGGATAAAGTTGGAACATGTGTAGCAAATCTGGATGCTCTAACTTAATATCTTAACTCATTTCATCCGATGTACAAAGAGTCCCTTTGGACCATTTTTTCAGACATTTGTCAACATTCGCTTTCAACCTGAAACACCCTTCGTATTGTTGCTGTCGTAGCGTTTGACATACACCATGTAGACATCTGGTTTTCATGCCACATGTCCTAGTGTGGTGTTGAAACGTGTGTAGCAAATCTGGATGCTCTATTTTAATATCTTAACTCATTTCATCCGATCTGAAAAGTGTCCTTTCTGACCATTTTTAAGTCATTTCGACATATTTGCTTCAAACCTAAAATCACCCTTCGTATTGTTGCTGTCGTAGCGTTTGGTACAAAACACCGAATAATGTTATATTAATTCCAGATATAATAGGATAGAGTTGGAACATGTGTAGCAAATCTGGATGCTCTAACTTAATATCTTAACTCATTTCATCCGATGTACAAAGAGTCCCTTTGGACCATTTTTTCAGACATTTGTCAACATTCGCTTTCAACCTGAAACACCCTTCGTATTGTTGCTGTCGTAGCGTTTGACATACACCATGTAGACATCTGGTTTTCATGCCACATGTCCTAGTGTGGTGTTGAAACGTGTGTAGCAAATCTGGATGCTCTATTTTAATATCTTAACTCATTTCATCCGATCTGAAAAGTGTCCTTTCTGACCATTTTTAAGTCATTTCGACATATTTGCTTCAAACCTAAAATCACCCTTCGTATTGTTGCTGTCGTAGCGTTTGGTACAAAACACCGAATAATGTTATATTAATTCCAGATATAATAGGATAAAGTTGGAACATGTGTAGCAAATCTGGATGCTCTAACTTAATATCTTAACTCATTTCATCCGATGTACAAAGAGTCCCTTTGGACCATTTTTTCAGACATTTGTCAACATTCGCTTTCAACCTGAAACACCCTTCGTATTGCTGCTGTCGTAGCGTTTGACATACACCATGTAGACATCTGGTTTTCATGCCACATGTCCTAGTGTGGTGTTGAAACGTGTGTAGCAAATCTGGATGCTCTATTTTAATATCTTAACTCATTTCATCCGATCTGAAAAGTGTCCTTTCTGACCATTTTTAAGTCATTTCGACATATTTGCTTCAAACCTAAAATCACCCTTCGTATTGTTGCTGTCGTAGCGTTTGGTACAAAACACCGAATAATGTTATATTAATTCCAGATATAATAGGATAAAGTTGGAACATGTGTAGCAAATCTGGATGCTCTAACTTAATATCTTAACTCATTTCATCCGATGTACAAAGAGTCCCTTTGGACCATTTTTTCAGACATTTGTCAACATTCGCTTTCAACCTGAAACACCCTTCGTATTGCTGCTGTCGTAGCGTTTGACATACACCATGTAGACATCTGGTTTTCATGCCACATGTCCTAGTGTGGTGTTGAAACGTGTGTAGCAAATCTGGATGCTCTATTTTAATATCTTAACTCATTTCATCCGATCTGAAAAGTGTCCTTTCTGACCATTTTTAAGTCATTTCGACATATTTGCTTCAAACCTAAAATCACCCTTCGTATTGTTGCTGTCGTAGCGTTTGGTACAAAACACCGAATAATGTTATATTAATTCCAGATATAATAGGATAGAGTTGGAACATGTGTAGCAAATCTGGATGCTCTAACTTAATATCTTAACTCATTTCATCCGATGTACAAAGAGTCCCTTTGGACCATTTTTTCAGACATTTGTCAACATTCGCTTTCAACCTGAAACACCCTTCGTATTGTTGCTGTCGTAGCGTTTGACATACACCATGTAGACATCTGGTTTTCAGGCCACATGTCCTAGTGTGGTGTTGAAACGTGTGTAGCAAATCTGGATGCTCTATTTTAATATCTTAACTCATTTCATCCGATCTGAAAAGTGTCCTTTCTGACCATTTTTAAGTCATTTCGACATATTTGCTTCAAACCTAAAATCACCCTTCGTATTGTTGCTGTCGTAGCGTTTGGTACAAAACACCGAATAATGTTATATTAATTCCAGATATAATAGGATAAAGTTGGAACATGTGTAGCAAATCTGGATGCTCTAACTTAATATCTTAACTCATTTCATCCGATGTACAAAGAGTCCCTTTGGACCATTTTTTCAGACATTTGTCAACATTCGCTTTCAACCTGAAACACCCTTCGTATTGCTGCTGTCGTAGCGTTTGGCATACACCATGTAGACATCTGGTTTTCAGGCCACATGTCCTAGTGTGGTGTTGAAACGTGTGTAGCAAATCTGGATGCTCTATTTTAATATCTTAACTCATTTCATCCGATCTGAAAAGTGTCCTCTCCTACCATTTTTAAGTCATTTCGACATATTTGCTTCAAACCTAAAATCACCCTTCGTATTGTTGCTGTCGTAGCGTTTGGTACAAAACACCGAATAATGTTATATTAATTCCAGATATAATAGGATAAAGTTGGAACATGTGTAGCAAATCTGGATGCTCTAACTTAATATCTTAACTCATTTCATCCGATGTACAAAGAGTCCCTTTGGACCATTTTTTCAGACATTTGTCAACATTCGCTTTCAACCTGAAACACCCTTCGTATTGTTGCTGTCGTAGCGTTTGACATACACCATGTAGACATCTGGTTTTCATGCCACATGTCCTAGTGTGGTGTTGAAACGTGTGTAGCAAATCTGGATGCTCTATTTTAATATCTTAACTCATTTCATCCGATCTGAAAAGTGTCCTTTCTGACCATTTTTAAGTCATTTCGACATATTTGCTTCAAACCTAAAATCACCCTTCGTATTGTTGCTGTCGTAGCGTTTGGTACAAAACACCGAATAATGTTATATTAATTCCAGATATAATAGGATAGAGTTGGAACATGTGTAGCAAATCTGGATGCTCTAACTTAATATCTTAACTCATTTCATCCGATGTACAAAGAGTCCCTTTGGACCATTTTTTCAGACATTTGTCAACATTCGCTTTCAACCTGAAACACCCTTCGTATTGTTGCTGTCGTAGCGTTTGACATACACCATGTAGACATCTGGTTTTCATGCCACATGTCCTAGTGTGGTGTTGAAACGTGTGTAGCAAATCTGGATGCTCTATTTTAATATCTTAACTCATTTCATCCGATCTGAAAAGTGTCCTCTCCTACCATTTTTAAGTCATTTCGACATATTTGCTTCAAACCTAAAATCACCCTTCGTATTGTTGCTGTCGTAGCGTTTGGTACAAAACACCGAATAATGTTATATTAATTCCAGATATAATAGGATAAAGTTGGAACATGTGTAGCAAATCTGGATGCTCTAACTTAATATCTTAACTCATTTCATCCGATGTACAAAGAGTCCCTTTGGACCATTTTTTCAGACATTTGTCAACATTCGCTTTCAACCTGAAACACCCTTCGTATTGTTGCTGTCGTAGCGTTTGACATACACCATGTAGACATCTGGTTTTCATGCCACATGTCCTAGTGTGGTGTTGAAACGTGTGTAGCAAATCTGGATGCTCTATTTTAATATCTTAACTCATTTCATCCGATCTGAAAAGTGTCCTTTCTGACCATTTTTAAGTCATTTCGACATATTTGCTTCAAACCTAAAATCACCCTTCGTATTGTTGCTGTCGTAGCGTTTGGTACAAAACACCGAATAATGTTATATTAATTCCAGATATAATAAGATAAAGTTGGAACATGTGTAGCAAATCTGGATGCTCTAACTTAATATCTTAACTCATTTCATCCGATCTGAAAAGTGTCCTTTCTGACCATTTTTAAGTCATTTCGACATATTTGCTTCAAACCTAAAATCACCCTTCGTATTGTTGCTGTCGTAGCGTTTGGTACAAAACACCGAATAATGTTATATTAATTCCAGATATAATAGGATAAAGTTGGAACATGTGTAGCAAATCTGGATGCTCTAACTTAATATCTTAACTCATTTCATCCGATGTACAAAGAGTCCCTTTGGACCATTTTTTCAGACATTTGTCAACATTCGCTTTCAACCTGAAACACCCTTCGTATTGCTGCTGTCGTAGCGTTTGACATACACCATGTAGACATCTGGTTTTCATGCCACATGTCCTAGTGTGGTGTTGAAACGTGTGTAGCAAATCTGGATGCTCTATTTTAATATCTTAACTCATTTCATCCGATCTGAAAAGTGTCCTTTCTGACCATTTTTAAGTCATTTCGACATATTTGCTTCAAACCTAAAATCACCCTTCGTATTGTTGCTGTCGTAGCGTTTGGTACAAAACACCGAATAATGTTATATTAATTCCAGATATAATAGGATAGAGTTGGAACATGTGTAGCAAATCTGGATGCTCTAACTTAATATCTTAACTCATTTCATCCGATGTACAAAGAGTCCCTTTGGACCATTTTTTCAGACATTTGTCAACATTCGCTTTCAACCTGAAACACCCTTCGTATTGTTGCTGTCGTAGCGTTTGACATACACCATGTAGACATCTGGTTTTCATGCCACATGTCCTAGTGTGGTGTTGAAACGTGTGTAGCAAATCTGGATGCTCTATTTTAATATCTTAACTCATTTCATCCGATCTGAAAAGTGTCCTTTCTGACCATTTTTAAGTCATTTCGACATATTTGCTTCAAACCTAAAATCACCCTTCGTATTGTTGCTGTCGTAGCGTTTGGTACAAAACACCGAATAATGTTATATTAATTCCAGATATAATAGGATAAAGTTGGAACATGTGTAGCAAATCTGGATGCTCTAACTTAATATCTTAACTCATTTCATCCGATGTACAAAGAGTCCCTTTGGACCATTTTTTCAGACATTTGTCAACATTCGCTTTCAACCTGAAACACCCTTCGTATTGTTGCTGTCGTAGCGTTTGACATACACCATGTAGACATCTGGTTTTCATGCCACATGTCCTAGTGTGGTGTTGAAACGTGTGTAGCAAATCTGGATGCTCTATTTTAATATCTTAACTCATTTCATCCGATCTGAAAAGTGTCCTCTCCTACCATTTTTAAGTCATTTCGACATATTTGCTTCAAACCTAAAATCACCCTTCGTATTGTTGCTGTCGTAGCGTTTGGTACAAAACACCGAATAATGTTATATTAATTCCAGATATAATAGGATAAAGTTGGAACATGTGTAGCAAATCTGGATGCTCTAACTTAATATCTTAACTCATTTCATCCGATGTACAAAGAGTCCCTTTGGACCATTTTTTCAGACATTTGTCAACATTCGCTTTCAACCTGAAACACCCTTCGTATTGCTGCTGTCGTAGCGTTTGACATACACCATGTAGACATCTGGTTTTCATGCCACATGTCCTAGTGTGGTGTTGAAACGTGTGTAGCAAATCTGGATGCTCTATTTTAATATCTTAACTCATTTCATCCGATCTGAAAAGTGTCCTTTCTGACCATTTTTAAGTCATTTCGACATATTTGCTTCAAACCTAAAATCACCCTTCGTATTGTTGCTGTCGTAGCGTTTGGTACAAAACACCGAATAATGTTATATTAATTCCAGATATAATAAGATAAAGTTGGAACATGTGTAGCAAATCTGGATGCTCTAACTTAATATCTTAACTCATTTCATCCGATCTGAAAAGTGTCCTTTCTGACCATTTTTAAGTCATTTCGACATATTTGCTTCAAACCTAAAATCACCCTTCGTATTGTTGCTGTCGTAGCGTTTGGTACAAAACACCGAATAATGTTATATTAATTCCAGATATAATAGGATAAAGTTGGAACATGTGTAGCAAATCTGGATGCTCTAACTTAATATCTTAACTCATTTCATCCGATGTACAAAGAGTCCCTTTGGACCATTTTTTCAGACATTTGTCAACATTCGCTTTCAACCTGAAACACCCTTCGTATTGTTGCTGTCGTAGCGTTTGACATACACCATGTAGACATCTGGTTTTCATGCCACATGTCCTAGTGTGGTGTTGAAACGTGTGTAGCAAATCTGGATGCTCTTACTTAATATCTTAACTCATTTCATCCGATCTGAAAAGTGTCCTTTCTGACCATTTTTAAGTCATTTCGACATATTTGCTTCAAACCTAAAATCACCCTTCGTATTGTTGCTGTCGTAGCGTTTGGTACAAAACACCGAATAATGTTATATTAATTCCAGATATAATAGGATAGAGTTGGAACATGTGTAGCAAATCTGGATGCCCTAACTTAATATCTTAACTCATTTCATCCGATGTACAAAGAGTCCCTTTGGACCATTTTTTCAGACATTTGTCAACATTCGCTTTCAACCTGAAACACCCTTCGTATTGTTGCTGTCGTAGCGTTTGACATACACCATGTAGACATCTGGTTTTCATGCCACATGTCCTAGTGTGGTGTTGAAACGTGTGTAGCAAATCTGGATGCTCTATTTTAATATCTTAACTCATTTCATCCGATCTGAAAAGTGTCCTTTCTGACCATTTTTAAGTCATTTCGACATATTTGCTTCAAACCTAAAATCACCCTTCGTATTGTTGCTGTCGTAGCGTTTGGTACAAAACATCGAATAATGTTACATTAATTCCAGATATAATAGGATAGAGTTGGAACATGTGTAGCAAATCTGGATGCTCTAACTTAATATCTTAACTCATTTCATCCGATGTACAAAGAGTCCCTTTGGACCATTTTTTCAGACATTTGTCAACATTCGCTTTCAACCTGAAACACCCTTCGTATTGTTGCTGTCGTACCGTTTGACATACACCATGTAGACATCTGGTTTTCATGCCACATGTCCTAGTGTGGTGTTGAAACGTGTGTAGCAAATCTGGATGCTCTATTTTAATATCTTAACTCATTTCATCCGATCTGAAAAGTGTCCTTTCTGACCATTTTTAAGTCATTTCGACATATTTGCTTCAAACCTAAAATCACCCTTCGTATTGTTGCTGTCGTAGCGTTTGGTACAAAACACCGAATAATGTTATATTAATTCCAGATATAATAGGATAGAGTTGGAACATGTGTAGCAAATCTGGATGCTCTAACTTAATATCTTAACTCATTTCATCCGATGTACAAAGAGTCCCTTTGGACCATTTTTTCAGACATTTGTCAACATTCGCTTTCAACCTGAAACACCCTTCGTATTGCTGCTGTCGTAGCGTTTGACATACACCATGTAGACATCTGGTTTTCATGCCACATGTCCTAGTGTGGTGTTGAAACGTGTGTAGCAAATCTGGATGCTCTTACTTAATATCTTAACTCATTTCATCCGATCTGAAAAGTGTCCTTTCTGACCATTTTTAAGTCATTTCGACATATTTGCTTCAAACCTAAAATCACCCTTCGTATTGTTGCTGTCGTAGCGTTTGGTACAAAACACCGAATAATGTTATATTAATTCCAGATATAATAGGATAGAGTTGGAACATGTGTAGCAAATCTGGATGCCCTAACTTAATATCTTAACTCATTTCATCCGATGTACAAAGAGTCCCTTTGGACCATTTTTTCAGACATTTGTCAACATTCGCTTTCAACCTGAAACACCCTTCGTATTGTTGCTGTCGTAGCGTTTGACATACACCATGTAGACATCTGGTTTTCATGCCACATGTCCTAGTGTGGTGTTGAAACGTGTGTAGCAAATCTGGATGCTCTATTTTAATATCTTAACTCATTTCATCCGATCTGAAAAGTGTCCTTTCTGACCATTTTTAAGTCATTTCGACATATTTGCTTCAAACCTAAAATCACCCTTCGTATTGTTGCTGTCGTAGCGTTTGGTACAAAACACCGAATAATGTTATATTAATTCCAGATATAATAGGATAAAGTTGGAACATGTGTAGCAAATCTGGATGCTCTAACTTAATATCTTAACTCATTTCATCCGATGTACAAAGAGTCCCTTTGGACCATTTTTTCAGACATTTGTCAACATTCGCTTTCAACCTGAAACACCCTTCGTATTGCTGCTGTCGTAGCGTTTGACATACACCATGTAGACATCTGGTTTTCATGCCACATGTCCTAGTGTGGTGTTGAAACGTGTGTAGCAAATCTGGATGCTCTATTTTAATATCTTAACTCATTTCATCCGATCTGAAAAGTGTCCTTTCTGACCATTTTTAAGTCATTTCGACATATTTGCTTCAAACCTAAAATCACCCTTCGTATTGTTGCTGTCGTAGCGTTTGGTACAAAACACCGAATAATGTTATATTACTTCCAGATATAATAGGATAGAGTTGGAACATGTGTAGCAAATCTGGATGCTCTAACTTAATATCTTAACTCATTTCATCCGATGTACAAAGAGTCCCTTTGGACCATTTTTTCAGACATTTGTCAACATTCGCTTTCAACCTGAAACACCCTTCGTATTGTTGCTGTCGTAGCGTTTGACATACACCATGTAGACATCTGGTTTTCAGGCCACATGTCCTAGTGTGGTGTTGAAACGTGTGTAGCAAATCTGGATGCTCTATTTTAATATCTTAACTCATTTCATCCGATCTGAAAAGTGTCCTTTCTGACCATTTTTAAGTCATTTCGACATATTTGCTTCAAACCTAAAATCACCCTTCGTATTGTTGCTGTCGTAGCGTTTGGTACAAAACACCGAATAATGTTATATTAATTCCAGATGTAATAGGATAAAGTTGGAACATGTGTAGCAAATCTGGATGCTCTAACTTGATATCTTAACTCATTTCATCCGATGTACAAAGAGTCCCTTTGGACCATTTTTTCAGACATTTGTCAACATTCGCTTTCAACCTGAAACACCCTTCGTATTGCTGCTGTCGTAGCGTTTGACATACACCATGTAGACATCTGGTTTTCATGCCACATGTCCTAGTGTGGTGTTGAAACGTGTGTAGCAAATCTGGATGCTCTATTTTAATATCTTAACTCATTTCATCCGATCTGAAAAGTGTCCTTTCTGACCATTTTTAAGTCATTTCGACATATTTGCTTCAAACCTAAAATCACCCTTCGTATTGTTGCTGTCGTAGCGTTTGGTACAAAACACCGAATAATGTTATATTAATTCCAGATATAATATGATAAAGTTGGAACATGTGTAGCAAATCTGGATGCTCTAACTTAATATCTTAACTCATTTCATCCGATCTGAAAAGTGTCCTTTCTGACCATTCTTAAGTCATTTCGACATATTTGCTTCAAACCTAAAATCACCCTTCGTATTGTTGCTGTCGTAGCGTTTGGTACAAAACACCGAATAATGTTATATTAATTCCAGATATAATAGGATAAAGTTGGAACATGTGTAGCAAATCTGGATGCTCTAACTTAATATCTTAACTCATTTCATCCGATGTACAAAGAGTCCCTTTGGACCATTTTTTCAGACATTTGTCAACATTCGCTTTCAACCTGAAACACCCTTCGTATTGTTGCTGTCGTAGCGTTTGACATACACCATGTAGACATCTGGTTTTCATGCCACATGTCCTAGTGTGGTGTTGAAACGTGTGTAGCAAATCTGGATGCTCTATTTTAATATCTTAACTCATTTCATCCGATCTGAAAAGTGTCCTTTCTGACCATTTTTAAGTCATTTCGACATATTTGCTTCAAACCTAAAATCACCCTTCGTATTGTTGCTGTCGTAGCGTTTGGTACAACACACCGAATAATGTTATATTAATTCCAGATATAATAGGATAAAGTTGGAACATGTGTAGCAAATCTGGATGCTCTAACTTAATATCATAACTCATTTCATCCGATGTACAAAGAGTCCCTTTGGACCATTTTTTCAGACATTTGTCAACATTCGCTTTCAACCTGAAACACCCTTCGTATTGCTGCTGTCGTAGCGTTTGACATACACCATGTAGACATCTGGTTTTCATGCCACATGTCCTAGTGTGGTGTTGAAACGTGTGTAGCAAATCTGGATGCTCTATTTTAATATCTTAACTCATTTCATCCGATCTGAAAAGTGTCCTTTCTGACCATTTTTAAGTCATTTCGACATATTTGCTTCAAACCTAAAATCACCCTTCGTATTGTTGCTGTCGTAGCGTTTGGTACAAAACACCGAATAATGTTATATTAATTCCAGATATAATAGGATAAAGTTGGAACATGTGTAGCAAATCTGGATGCTCTAACTTAATATCTTAACTCATTTCATCCGATGTACAAAGAGTCCCTTTGGACCATTTTTTCAGACATTTGTCAACATTCGCTTTCAACCTGAAACACCCTTCGTATTGCTGCTGTCGTAGCGTTTGACATACACCATGTAGACATCTGGTTTTCAGGCCACATGTCCTAGTGTGGTGTTGAAACGTGTGTAGCAAATCTGGATGCTCTATTTTAATATCTTAACTCATTTCATCCGATCTGAAAAGTGTCCTTTCTGACCATTTTTAAGTCATTTCGACATATTTGCTTCAAACCTAAAATCACCCTTCGTATTGTTGCTGTCGTAGCGTTTGGTACAAAACACCGAATAATGTTATATTAATTCCAGATATAATAGGATAGAGTTGGAACATGTGTAGCAAATCTGGATGCTCTAACTTAATATCTTAACTCATTTCATCCGATGTACAAAGAGTCCCTTTGGACCATTTTTTCAGACATTTGTCAACATTCGCTTTCAACCTGAAACACCCTTCGTATTGTTGCTGTCGTAGCGTTTGACATACACCATGTAGACATCTGGTTTTCATGCCACATGTCCTAGTGTGGTGTTGAAACGTGTGTAGCAAATCTGGATGCTCTATTTTAATATCTTAACTCATTTCATCCGATCTGAAAAGTGTCCTTTCTGACCATTTTTAAGTCATTTCGACATATTTGCTTCAAACCTAAAATCACCCTTCGTATTGTTGCTGTCGTAGCGTTTGGTACAAAACATCGAATAATGTTACATTAATTCCAGATATAATAGGATAGAGTTGGAACATGTGTAGCAAATCTGGATGCTCTAACTTAATATCTTAACTCATTTCATCCGATGTACAAAGAGTCCCTTTGGACCATTTTTTCAGACATTTGTCAACATTCGCTTTCAACCTGAAACACCCTTCGTATTGTTGCTGTCGTACCGTTTGACATACACCATGTAGACATCTGGTTTTCATGCCACATGTCCTAGTGTGGTGTTGAAACGTGTGTAGCAAATCTGGATGCTCTATTTTAATATCTTAACTCATTTCATCCGATCTGAAAAGTGTCCTTTCTGACCATTTTTAAGTCATTTCGACATATTTGCTTCAAACCTAAAATCACCCTTCGTATTGTTGCTGTCGTAGCGTTTGGTACAAAACACCGAATAATGTTATATTAATTCCAGATATAAAAGGATAGAGTTGGAACATGTGTAGCAAATCTGGATGCTCTAACTTAATATCTTAACTCATTTCATCCGATGTACAAAGAGTCCCTTTGGACCATTTTTTCAGACATTTGTCAACATTCGCTTTCAACCTGAAACACCCTTCGTATTGCTGCTGTCGTAGCGTTTGACATACACCATGTAGACATCTGGTTTTCATGCCACATGTCCTAGTGTGGTGTTGAAACGTGTGTAGCAAATCTGGATGCTCTTACTTAATATCTTAACTCATTTCATCCGATCTGAAAAGTGTCCTTTCTGACCATTTTTAAGTCATTTCGACATATTTGCTTCAAACCTAAAATCACCCTTCGTATTGTTGCTGTCGTAGCGTTTGGTACAAAACACCGAATAATGTTATATTAATTCCAGATATAATAGGATAGAGTTGGAACATGTGTAGCAAATCTGGATGCCCTAACTTAATATCTTAACTCATTTCATCCGATGTACAAAGAGTCCCTTTGGACCATTTTTTCAGACATTTGTCAACATTCGCTTTCAACCTGAAACACCCTTCGTATTGTTGCTGTCGTAGCGTTTGACATACACCATGTAGACATCTGGTTTTCATGCCACATGTCCTAGTGTGGTGTTGAAACGTGTGTAGCAAATCTGGATGCTCTATTTTAATATCTTAACTCATTTCATCCGATCTGAAAAGTGTCCTTTCTGACCATTTTTAAGTCATTTCGACATATTTGCTTCAAACCTAAAATCACCCTTCGTATTGTTGCTGTCGTAGCGTTTGGTACAAAACATCGAATAATGTTACATTAATTCCAGATATAATAGGATAGAGTTGGAACATGTGTAGCAAATCTGGATGCTCTAACTTAATATCTTAACTCATTTCATCCGATGTACAAAGAGTCCCTTTGGACCATTTTTTCAGACATTTGTCAACATTCGCTTTCAACCTGAAACACCCTTCGTATTGTTGCTGTCGTAGCGTTTGACATACACCATGTAGACATCTGGTTTTCATGCCACATGTCCTAGTGTGGTGTTGAAACGTGTGTAGCAAATCTGGATGCTCTATTTTAATATCTTAACTCATTTCATCCGATCTGAAAAGTGTCCTTTCTGACCATTTTTAAGTCATTTCGACATATTTGCTTCAAACCTAAAATCACCCTTCGTATTGTTGCTGTCGTAGCGTTTGGTACAAAACACCGAATAATGTTATATTAATTCCAGATATAATAGGATAAAGTTGGAACATGTGTAGCAAATCTGGATGCTCTAACTTAATATCTTAACTCATTTCATCCGATGTACAAAGAGTCCCTTTGGACCATTTTTTCAGACATTTGTCAACATTCGCTTTCAACCTGAAACACCCTTCGTATTGCTGCTGTCGTAGCGTTTGACATACACCATGTAGACATCTGGTTTTCATGCCACATGTCCTAGTGTGGTGTTGAAACGTGTGTAGCAAATCTGGATGCTCTTACTTAATATCTTAACTCATTTCATCCGATCTGAAAAGTGTCCTTTCTGACCATTTTTAAGTCATTTCGACATATTTGCTTCAAACCTAAAATCACCCTTCGTATTGTTGCTGTCGTAGCGTTTGGTACAAAACACCGAATAATGTTATATTACTTCCAGATATAATAGGATAGAGTTGGAACATGTGTAGCAAATCTGGATGCTCTAACTTAATATCTTAACTCATTTCATCCGATGTACAAAGAGTCCCTTTGGACCATTTTTTCAGACATTTGTCAACATTCGCTTTCAACCTGAAACACCCTTCGTATTGTTGCTGTCGTAGCGTTTGACATACACCATGTAGACATCTGGTTTTCAGGCCACATGTCCTAGTGTGGTGTTGAAACGTGTGTAGCAAATCTGGATGCTCTATTTTAATATCTTAACTCATTTCATCCGATCTGAAAAGTGTCCTTTCTGACCATTTTTAAGTCATTTCGACATATTTGCTTCAAACCTAAAATCACCCTTCGTATTGTTGCTGTCGTAGCGTTTGGTACAAAACACCGAATAATGTTATATTAATTCCAGATGTAATAGGATAAAGTTGGAACATGTGTAGCAAATCTGGATGCTCTAACTTGATATCTTAACTCATTTCATCCGATGTACAAAGAGTCCCTTTGGACCATTTTTTCAGACATTTGTCAACATTCGCTTTCAACCTGAAACACCCTTCGTATTGCTGCTGTCGTAGCGTTTGACATACACCATGTAGACATCTGGTTTTCATGCCACATGTCCTAGTGTGGTGTTGAAACGTGTGTAGCAAATCTGGATGCTCTATTTTAATATCTTAACTCATTTCATCCGATCTGAAAAGTGTCCTTTCTGACCATTTTTAAGTCATTTCGACATATTTGCTTCAAACCTAAAATCACCCTTCGTATTGTTGCTGTCGTAGCGTTTGGTACAAAACACCGAATAATGTTATATTAATTCCAGATATAATAGGATAAAGTTGGAACATGTGTAGCAAATCTGGATGCTCTAACTTAATATCTTAACTCATTTCATCCGATCTGAAAAGTGTCCTTTCTGACCATTCTTAAGTCATTTCGACATATTTGCTTCAAACCTAAAATCACCCTTCGTATTGTTGCTGTCGTAGCGTTTGGTACAAAACACCGAATAATGTTATATTAATTCCAGATATAATAGGATAAAGTTGGAACATGTGTAGCAAATCTGGATGCTCTAACTTAATATCTTAACTCATTTCATCCGATGTACAAAGAGTCCCTTTGGACCATTTTTTCAGACATTTGTCAACATTCGCTTTCAACCTGAAACACCCTTCGTATTGTTGCTGTCGTAGCGTTTGACATACACCATGTAGACATCTGGTTTTCAGGCCACATGTCCTAGTGTGGTGTTGAAACGTGTGTAGCAAATCTGGATGCTCTATTTTAATATCTTAACTCATTTCATCCGATCTGAAAAGTGTCCTTTCTGACCATTTTTAAGTCATTTCGACATATTTGCTTCAAACCTAAAATCACCCTTCGTATTGTTGCTGTCGTAGCGTTTGGTACAAAACACCGAATAATGTTATATTAATTCCAGATATAATAGGATAAAGTTGGAACATGTGTAGCAAATCTGGATGCTCTAACTTAATATCTTAACTCATTTCATCCGATGTACAAAGAGTCCCTTTGGACCATTTTTTCAGACATTTGTCAACATTCGCTTTCAACCTGAAACACCCTTCGTATTGCTGCTGTCGTAGCGTTTGACATACACCATGTAGACATCTGGTTTTCATGCCACATGTCCTAGTGTGGTGTTGAAACGTGTGTAGCAAATCTGGATGCTCTATTTTAATATCTTAACTCATTTCATCCGATCTGAAAAGTGTCCTTTCTGACCATTTTTAAGTCATTTCGACATATTTGCTTCAAACCTAAAATCACCCTTCGTATTGTTGCTGTCGTAGCGTTTGGTACAAAACACCGAATAATGTTATATTAATTCCAGATATAATAGGATAAAGTTGGAACATGTGTAGCAAATCTGGATGCTCTAACTTAATATCTTAACTCATTTCATCCGATGTACAAAGAGTCCCTTTGGACCATTTTTTCAGACATTTGTCAACATTCGCTTTCAACCTGAAACACCCTTCGTATTGCTGCTGTCGTAGCGTTTGACATACACCATGTAGACATCTGGTTTTCATGCCACATGTCCTAGTGTGGTGTTGAAACGTGTGTAGCAAATCTGGATGCTCTATTTTAATATCTTAACTCATTTCATCCGATCTGAAAAGTGTCCTTTCTGACCATTTTTAAGTCATTTCGACATATTTGCTTCAAACCTAAAATCACCCTTCGTATTGTTGCTGTCGTAGCGTTTGGTACAAAACACCGAATAATGTTATATTAATTCCAGATATAATAGGATAGAGTTGGAACATGTGTAGCAAATCTGGATGCTCTAACTTAATATCTTAACTCATTTCATCCGATGTACAAAGAGTCCCTTTGGACCATTTTTTCAGACATTTGTCAACATTCGCTTTCAACCTGAAACACCCTTCGTATTGTTGCTGTCGTAGCGTTTGACATACACCATGTAGACATCTGGTTTTCAGGCCACATGTCCTAGTGTGGTGTTGAAACGTGTGTAGCAAATCTGGATGCTCTATTTTAATATCTTAACTCATTTCATCCGATCTGAAAAGTGTCCTTTCTGACCATTTTTAAGTCATTTCGACATATTTGCTTCAAACCTAAAATCACCCTTCGTATTGTTGCTGTCGTAGCGTTTGGTACAACACACCGAATAATGTTATATTAATTCCAGATATAATAGGATAAAGTTGGAACATGTGTAGCAAATCTGGATGCTCTAACTTAATATCTTAACTCATTTCATCCGATGTACAAAGAGTCCCTTTGGACCATTTTTTCAGACATTTGTCAACATTCGCTTTCAACCTGAAACACCCTTCGTATTGCTGCTGTCGTAGCGTTTGACATACACCATGTAGACATCTGGTTTTCATGCCACATGTCCTAGTGTGGTGTTGAAACGTGTGTAGCAAATCTGGATGCTCTATTTTAATATCTTAACTCATTTCATCCGATCTGAAAAGTGTCCTTTCTGACCATTTTTAAGTCATTTCGACATATTTGCTTCAAACCTAAAATCACCCTTCGTATTGTTGCTGTCGTAGCGTTTGGTACAAAACACCGAATAATGTTATATTAATTCCAGATATAATAGGATAAAGTTGGAACATGTGTAGCAAATCTGGATGCTCTAACTTAATATCTTAACTCATTTCATCCGATGTACAAAGAGTCCCTTTGGACCATTTTTTCAGACATTTGTCAACATTCGCTTTCAACCTGAAACACCCTTCGTATTGCTGCTGTCGTAGCGTTTGACATACACCATGTAGACATCTGGTTTTCATGCCACATGTCCTAGTGTGGTGTTGAAACGTGTGTAGCAAATCTGGATGCTCTTACTTAATATCTTAACTCATTTCATCCGATCTGAAAAGTGTCCTTTCTGACCATTTTTAAGTCATTTCGACATATTTGCTTCAAACCTAAAATCACCCTTCGTATTGTTGCTGTCGTAGCGTTTGGTACAAAACACCGAATAATGTTATATTAATTCCAGATATAATAGGATAGAGTTGGAACATGTGTAGCAAATCTGGATGCTCTAACTTAATATCTTAACTCATTTCATCCGATGTACAAAGAGTCCCTTTGGACCATTTTTTCAGACATTTGTCAACATTCGCTTTCAACCTGAAACACCCTTCGTATTGCTGCTGTCGTAGCGTTTGACATACACCATGTAGACATCTGGTTTTCATGCCACATGTCCTAGTGTGGTGTTGAAACGTGTGTAGCAAATCTGGATGCTCTATTTTAATATCTTAACTCATTTCATCCGATCTGAAAAGTGTCCTTTCTGACCATTTTTAAGTCATTTCGACATATTTGCTTCAAACCTAAAATCACCCTTCGTATTGTTGCTGTCGTAGCGTTTGGTACAAAACACCGAATAATGTTATATTAATTCCAGATATAATAGGATAAAGTTGGAACATGTGTAGCAAATCTGGATGCTCTAACTTAATATCTTAACTCATTTCATCCGATGTACAAAGAGTCCCTTTGGACCATTTTTTCAGACATTTGTCAACATTCGCTTTCAACCTGAAACACCCTTCGTATTGCTGCTGTCGTAGCGTTTGACATACACCATGTAGACATCTGGTTTTCATGCCACATGTCCTAGTGTGGTGTTGAAACGTGTGTAGCAAATCTGGATGCTCTATTTTAATATCTTAACTCATTTCATCCGATCTGAAAAGTGTCCTTTCTGACCATTTTTAAGTCATTTCGACATATTTGCTTCAAACCTAAAATCACCCTTCGTATTGTTGCTGTCGTAGCGTTTGGTACAAAACACCGAATAATGTTATATTAATTCCAGATATAATAGGATAGAGTTGGAACATGTGTAGCAAATCTGGATGCTCTAACTTAATATCTTAACTCATTTCATCCGATGTACAAAGAGTCCCTTTGGACCATTTTTTCAGACATTTGTCAACATTCGCTTTCAACCTGAAACACCCTTCGTATTGCTGCTGTCGTAGCGTTTGACATACACCATGTAGACATCTGGTTTTCATGCCACATGTCCTAGTGTGGTGTTGAAACGTGTGTAGCAAATCTGGATGCTCTATTTTAATATCTTAACTCATTTCATCCGATCTGAAAAGTGTCCTTTCTGACCATTTTTAAGTCATTTCGACATATTTGCTTCAAACCTAAAATCACCCTTCGTATTGTTGCTGTCGTAGCGTTTGGTACAAAACACCGAATAATGTTATATTAATTCCAGATATAATAGGATAGAGTTGGAACATGTGTAGCAAATCTGGATGCTCTAACTTAATATCTTAACTCATTTCATCCGATGTACAAAGAGTCCCTTTGGACCATTTTTTCAGACATTTGTCAACATTCGCTTTCAACCTGAAACACCCTTCGTATTGTTGCTGTCGTAGCGTTTGACATACACCATGTAGACATCTGGTTTTCAGGCCACATGTCCTAGTGTGGTGTTGAAACGTGTGTAGCAAATCTGGATGCTCTATTTTAATATCTTAACTCATTTCATCCGATCTGAAAAGTGTCCTTTCTGACCATTTTTAAGTCATTTCGACATATTTGCTTCAAACCTAAAATCACCCTTCGTATTGTTGCTGTCGTAGCGTTTGGTACAACACACCGAATAATGTTATATTAATTCCAGATATAATAGGATAAAGTTGGAACATGTGTAGCAAATCTGGATGCTCTAACTTAATATCTTAACTCATTTCATCCGATGTACAAAGAGTCCCTTTGGACCATTTTTTCAGACATTTGTCAACATTCGCTTTCAACCTGAAACACCCTTCGTATTGCTGCTGTCGTAGCGTTTGACATACACCATGTAGACATCTGGTTTTCAGGCCACATGTCCTAGTGTGGTGTTGAAACGTGTGTAGCAAATCTGGATGCTCTATTTTAATATCTTAACTCATTTCATCCGATCTGAAAAGTGTCCTTTCTGACCATTTTTAAGTCATTTCGACATATTTGCTTCAAACCTAAAATCACCCTTCGTATTGTTGCTGTCGTAGCGTTTGGTACAAAACACCGAATAATGTTATATTAATTCCAGATATAATAGGATAAAGTTGGAACATGTGTAGCAAATCTGGATGCTCTAACTTAATATCTTAACTCATTTCATCCGATGTACAAAGAGTCCCTTTGGACCATTTTTTCAGACATTTGTCAACATTCGCTTTCAACCTGAAACACCCTTCGTATTGCTGCTGTCGTAGCGTTTGACATACACCATGTAGACATCTGGTTTTCATGCCACATGTCCTAGTGTGGTGTTGAAACGTGTGTAGCAAATCTGGATGCTCTTACTTAATATCTTAACTCATTTCATCCGATCTGAAAAGTGTCCTTTCTGACCATTTTTAAGTCATTTCGACATATTTGCTTCAAACCTAAAATCACCCTTCGTATTGTTGCTGTCGTAGCGTTTGGTACAAAACACCGAATAATGTTATATTAATTCCAGATATAATAGGATAGAGTTGGAACATGTGTAGCAAATCTGGATGCTCTAACTTAATATCTTAACTCATTTCATCCGATGTACAAAGAGTCCCTTTGGACCATTTTTTCAGACATTTGTCAACATTCGCTTTCAACCTGAAACACCCTTCGTATTGTTGCTGTCGTAGCGTTTGACATACACCATGTAGACATCTGGTTTTCATGCCACATGTCCTAGTGTGGTGTTTGAAACGTGTGTAGCAAATCTGGATGCTCTATTTTAATATCTTAACTCATTTCATCCGATCTGAAAAGTGTCCTCTCCTACCATTTTTAAGTCATTTCGACATATTTGCTTCAAACCTAAAATCACCCTTCGTATTGTTGCTGTCGTAGCGTTTGGTACAAAACACCGAATAATGTTATATTAATTCCAGATATAATAGGATAAAGTTGGAACATGTGTAGCAAATCTGGATGCTCTAACTTAATATCTTAACTCATTTCATCCGATGTACAAAGAGTCCCTTTGGACCATTTTTTCAGACATTTGTCAACATTCGCTTTCAACCTGAAACACCCTTCGTATTGCTGCTGTCGTAGCGTTTGACATACACCATGTAGACATCTGGTTTTCATGCCACATGTCCTAGTGTGGTGTTGAAACGTGTGTAGCAAATCTGGATGCTCTTACTTAATATCTTAACTCATTTCATCCGATCTGAAAAGTGTCCTTTCTGACCATTTTTAAGTCATTTCGACATATTTGCTTCAAACCTAAAATCACCCTTCGTATTGTTGCTGTCGTAGCGTTTGGTACAAAACACCGAATAATGTTATATTAATTCCAGATATAATAGGATAGAGTTGGAACATGTGTAGCAAATCTGGATGCTCTAACTTAATATCTTAACTCATTTCATCCGATGTACAAAGAGTCCCTTTGGACCATTTTTTCAGACATTTGTCAACATTCGCTTTCAACCTGAAACACCCTTCGTATTGTTGCTGTCGTAGCGTTTGACATACACCATGTAGACATCTGGTTTTCATGCCACATGTCCTAGTGTGGTGTTGAAACGTGTGTAGCAAATCTGGATGCTCTATTTTAATATCTTAACTCATTTCATCCGATCTGAAAAGTGTCCTCTCCTACCATTTTTAAGTCATTTCGACATATTTGCTTCAAACCTAAAATCACCCTTCGTATTGTTGCTGTCGTAGCGTTTGGTACAAAACACCGAATAATGTTATATTAATTCCAGATATAATAGGATAAAGTTGGAACATGTGTAGCAAATCTGGATGCTCTAACTTAATATCTTAACTCATTTCATCCGATGTACAAAGAGTCCCTTTGGACCATTTTTTCAGACATTTGTCAACATTCGCTTTCAACCTGAAACACCCTTCGTATTGCTGCTGTCGTAGCGTTTGACATACACCATGTAGACATCTGGTTTTCAGGCCACATGTCCTAGTGTGGTGTTGAAACGTGTGTAGCAAATCTGGATGCTCTATTTTAATATCTTAACTCATTTCATCCGATCTGAAAAGTGTCCTTTCTGACCATTTTTAAGTCATTTCGACATATTTGCTTCAAACCTAAAATCACCCTTCGTATTGTTGCTGTCGTAGCGTTTGGTACAAAACACCGAATAATGTTATATTAATTCCAGATATAATAGGATAAAGTTGGAACATGTGTAGCAAATCTGGATGCTCTAACTTAATATCTTAACTCATTTCATCCGATCTGAAAAGTGTCCTTTCTGACCATTTTTAAGTCATTTCGACATATTTGCTTCAAACCTAAAATCACCCTTCGTATTGTTGCTGTCGTAGCGTTTGGTACAAAACACCGAATAATGTTATATTAATTCCAGATATAATAGGATAAAGTTGGAACATGTGTAGCAAATCTGGATGCTCTAACTTAATATCTTAACTCATTTCATCCGATGTACAAAGAGTCCCTTTGGACCATTTTTTCAGACATTTGTCAACATTCGCTTTCAACCTGAAACACCCTTCGTATTGTTGCTGTCGTAGCGTTTGACATACACCATGTAGACATCTGGTTTTCATGCCACATGTCCTAGTGTGGTGTTGAAACGTGTGTAGCAAATCTGGATGCTCTTACTTAATATCTTAACTCATTTCATCCGATCTGAAAAGTGTCCTTTCTGACCATTTTTAAGTCATTTCGACATATTTGCTTCAAACCTAAAATCACCCTTCGTATTGTTGCTGTCGTAGCGTTTGGTACAAAACACCGAATAATGTTATATTAATTCCAGATATAATAGGATAGAGTTGGAACATGTGTAGCAAATCTGGATGCCCTAACTTAATATCTTAACTCATTTCATCCGATGTACAAAGAGTCCCTTTGGACCATTTTTTCAGACATTTGTCAACATTCGCTTTCAACCTGAAACACCCTTCGTATTGTTGCTGTCGTAGCGTTTGACATACACCATGTAGACATCTGGTTTTCATGCCACATGTCCTAGTGTGGTGTTGAAACGTGTGTAGCAAATCTGGATGCTCTATTTTAATATCTTAACTCATTTCATCCGATCTGAAAAGTGTCCTTTCTGACCATTTTTAAGTCATTTCGACATATTTGCTTCAAACCTAAAATCACCCTTCGTATTGTTGCTGTCGTAGCGTTTGGTACAAAACACCGAATAATGTTATATTAATTCCAGATATAATAGGATAGAGTTGGAACATGTGTAGCAAATCTGGATGCTCTAACTTAATATCTTAACTCATTTCATCCGATGTACAAAGAGTCCCTTTGGACCATTTTTTCAGACATTTGTCAACATTCGCTTTCAACCTGAAACACCCTTCGTATTGCTGCTGTCGTAGCGTTTGACATACACCATGTAGACATCTGGTTTTCATGCCACATGTCCTAGTGTGGTGTTGAAACGTGTGTAGCAAATCTGGATGCTCTTACTTAATATCTTAACTCATTTCATCCGATCTGAAAAGTGTCCTTTCTGACCATTTTTAAGTCATTTCGACATATTTGCTTCAAACCTAAAATCACCCTTCGTATTGTTGCTGTCGTAGCGTTTGGTACAAAACACCGAATAATGTTATATTAATTCCAGATATAATAGGATAAAGTTGGAACATGTGTAGCAAATCTGGATGCTCTAACTTAATATCTTAACTCATTTCATCCGATGTACAAAGAGTCCCTTTGGACCATTTTTTCAGACATTTGTCAACATTCGCTTTCAACCTGAAACACCCTTCGTATTGCTGCTGTCGTAGCGTTTGACATACACCATGTAGACATCTGGTTTTCATGCCACATGTCCTAGTGTGGTGTTGAAACGTGTGTAGCAAATCTGGATGCTCTTACTTAATATCTTAACTCATTTCATCCGATCTGAAAAGTGTCCTTTCTGACCATTTTTAAGTCATTTCGACATATTTGCTTCAAACCTAAAATCACCCTTCGTATTGTTGCTGTCGTAGCGTTTGGTACAAAACACCGAATAATGTTATATTAATTCCAGATATAATAGGATAAAGTTGGAACATGTGTAGCAAATCTGGATGCTCTAACTTAATATCTTAACTCATTTCATCCGATGTACAAAGAGTCCCTTTGGACCATTTTTTCAGACATTTGTCAACATTCGCTTTCAACCTGAAACACCCTTCGTATTGCTGCTGTCGTAGCGTTTGACATACACCATGTAGACATCTGGTTTTCATGCCACATGTCCTAGTGTGGTGTTGAAACGTGTGTAGCAAATCTGGATGCTCTATTTTAATATCTTAACTCATTTCATCCGATCTGAAAAGTGTCCTTTCTGACCATTTTTAAGTCATTTCGACATATTTGCTTCAAACCTAAAATCACCCTTCGTATTGTTGCTGTCGTAGCGTTTGGTACAAAACACCGAATAATGTTATATTAATTCCAGATATAATAGGATAGAGTTGGAACATGTGTAGCAAATCTGGATGCCCTAACTTAATATCTTAACTCATTTCATCCGATGTACAAAGAGTCCCTTTGGACCATTTTTTCAGACATTTGTCAACATTCGCTTTCAACCTGAAACACCCTTCGTATTGTTGCTGTCGTAGCGTTTGACATACACCATGTAGACATCTGGTTTTCATGCCACATGTCCTAGTGTGGTGTTGAAACGTGTGTAGCAAATCTGGATGCTCTATTTTAATATCTTAACTCATTTCATCCGATCTGAAAAGTGTCCTTTCTGACCATTTTTAAGTCATTTCGACATATTTGCTTCAAACCTAAAATCACCCTTCGTATTGTTGCTGTCGTAGCGTTTGGTACAAAACACCGAATAATGTTATATTAATTCCAGATATAATAGGATAGAGTTGGAACATGTGTAGCAAATCTGGATGCTCTAACTTAATATCTTAACTCATTTCATCCGATGTACAAAGAGTCCCTTTGGACCATTTTTTCAGACATTTGTCAACATTCGCTTTCAACCTGAAACACCCTTCGTATTGCTGCTGTCGTAGCGTTTGACATACACCATGTAGACATCTGGTTTTCATGCCACATGTCCTAGTGTGGTGTTGAAACGTGTGTAGCAAATCTGGATGCTCTTACTTAATATCTTAACTCATTTCATCCGATCTGAAAAGTGTCCTTTCTGACCATTTTTAAGTCATTTCGACATATTTGCTTCAAACCTAAAATCACCCTTCGTATTGTTGCTGTCGTAGCGTTTGGTACAAAACACCGAATAATGTTATATTAATTCCAGATATAATAGGATAAAGTTGGAACATGTGTAGCAAATCTGGATGCTCTAACTTAATATCTTAACTCATTTCATCCGATGTACAAAGAGTCCCTTTGGACCATTTTTTCAGACATTTGTCAACATTCGCTTTCAACCTGAAACACCCTTCGTATTGCTGCTGTCGTAGCGTTTGACATACACCATGTAGACATCTGGTTTTCATGCCACATGTCCTAGTGTGGTGTTGAAACGTGTGTAGCAAATCTGGATGCTCTTACTTAATATCTTAACTCATTTCATCCGATCTGAAAAGTGTCCTTTCTGACCATTTTTAAGTCATTTCGACATATTTGCTTCAAACCTAAAATCACCCTTCGTATTGTTGCTGTCGTAGCGTTTGGTACAAAACACCGAATAATGTTATATTAATTCCAGATATAATAGGATAAAGTTGGAACATGTGTAGCAAATCTGGATGCTCTAACTTAATATCTTAACTCATTTCATCCGATGTACAAAGAGTCCCTTTGGACCATTTTTTCAGACATTTGTCAACATTCGCTTTCAACCTGAAACACCCTTCGTATTGCTGCTGTCGTAGCGTTTGACATACACCATGTAGACATCTGGTTTTCATGCCACATGTCCTAGTGTGGTGTTGAAACGTGTGTAGCAAATCTGGATGCTCTATTTTAATATCTTAACTCATTTCATCCGATCTGAAAAGTGTCCTTTCTGACCATTTTTAAGTCATTTCGACATATTTGCTTCAAACCTAAAATCACCCTTCGTATTGTTGCTGTCGTAGCGTTTGGTACAAAACACCGAATAATGTTATATTAATTCCAGATATAATAGGATAGAGTTGGAACATGTGTAGCAAATCTGGATGCTCTAACTTAATATCTTAACTCATTTCATCCGATGTACAAAGAGTCCCTTTGGACCATTTTTTCAGACATTTGTCAACATTCGCTTTCAACCTGAAACACCCTTCGTATTGTTGCTGTCGTAGCGTTTGACATACACCATGTAGACATCTGGTTTTCATGCCACATGTCCTAGTGTGGTGTTGAAACGTGTGTAGCAAATCTGGATGCTCTATTTTAATATCTTAACTCATTTCATCCGATCTGAAAAGTGTCCTTTCTGACCATTTTTAAGTCATTTCGACATATTTGCTTCAAACCTAAAATCACCCTTCGTATTGTTGCTGTCGTAGCGTTTGGTACAAAACATCGAATAATGTTACATTAATTCCAGATATAATAGGATAGAGTTGGAACATGTGTAGCAAATCTGGATGCTCTAACTTAATATCTTAACTCATTTCATCCGATGTACAAAGAGTCCCTTTGGACCATTTTTTCAGACATTTGTCAACATTCGCTTTCAACCTGAAACACCCTTCGTATTGTTGCTGTCGTAGCGTTTGACATACACCATGTAGACATCTGGTTTTCATGCCACATGTCCTAGTGTGGTGTTGAAACGTGTGTAGCAAATCTGGATGCTCTATTTTAATATCTTAACTCATTTCATCCGATCTGAAAAGTGTCCTTTCTGACCATTTTTAAGTCATTTCGACATATTTGCTTCAAACCTAAAATCACCCTTCGTATTGTTGCTGTCGTAGCGTTTGGTACAAAACACCGAATAATGTTATATTAATTCCAGATATAATAGGATAGAGTTGGAACATGTGTAGCAAATCTGGATGCTCTAACTTAATATCTTAACTCATTTCATCCGATGTACAAAGAGTCCCTTTGGACCATTTTTTCAGACATTTGTCAACATTCGCTTTCAACCTGAAACACCCTTCGTATTGTTGCTGTCGTAGCGTTTGACATACACCATGTAGACATCTGGTTTTCATGCCACATGTCCTAGTGTGGTGTTGAAACGTGTGTAGCAAATCTGGATGCTCTATTTTAATATCTTAACTCATTTCATCCGATCTGAAAAGTGTCCTCTCCTACCATTTTTAAGTCATTTCGACATATTTGCTTCAAACCTAAAATCACCCTTCGTATTGTTGCTGTCGTAGCGTTTGGTACAAAACACCGAATAATGTTATATTAATTCCAGATATAATAGGATAAAGTTGGAACATGTGTAGCAAATCTGGATGCTCTAACTTAATATCTTAACTCATTTCATCCGATGTACAAAGAGTCCCTTTGGACCATTTTTTCAGACATTTGTCAACATTCGCTTTCAACCTGAAACACCCTTCGTATTGCTGCTGTCGTAGCGTTTGACATACACCATGTAGACATCTGGTTTTCATGCCACATGTCCTAGTGTGGTGTTGAAACGTGTGTAGCAAATCTGGATGCTCTATTTTAATATCTTAACTCATTTCATCCGATCTGAAAAGTGTCCTTTCTGACCATTTTTAAGTCATTTCGACATATTTGCTTCAAACCTAAAATCACCCTTCGTATTGTTGCTGTCGTAGCGTTTGGTACAAAACACCGAATAATGTTATATTAATTCCAGATATAATAGGATAGAGTTGGAAAATGTGTAGCAAATCTGGATGCTCTAACTTAATATCTTAACTCATTTCATCCGATGTACAAAGAGTCCCTTTGGACCATTTTTTCAGACATTTGTCAACATTCGCTTTCAACCTGAAACACCCTTCGTATTGTTGCTGTCGTAGCGTTTGACATACACCATGTAGACATCTGGTTTTCAGGCCACATGTCCTAGTGTGGTGTTGAAACGTGTGTAGCAAATCTGGATGCTCTATTTTAATATCTTAACTGATTTCATCCGATCTGAAAAGTGTCCTTTCTGACCATTTTTAAGTCATTTCGACATATTTGCTTCAAACCTAAAATCACCCTTCGTATTGTTGCTGTCGTAGCGTTTGGTACAAAACACCGAATAATGTTATATTAATTCCAGATATAATAGGATAGAGTTGGAACATGTGTAGCAAATCTGGATGCTCTAACTTAATATCTTAACTCATTTCATCCGATGTACAAAGAGTCCCTTTGGACCATTTTTTCAGACATTTGTCAACATTCGCTTTCAACCTGAAACACCCTTCGTATTGTTGCTGTCGTAGCGTTTGACATACACCATGTAGACATCTGGTTTTCATGCCACATGTCCTAGTGTGGTGTTGAAACGTGTGTAGCAAATCTGGATGCTCTATTTTAATATCTTAACTCATTTCATCCGATCTGAAAAGTGTCCTTTCTGACCATTTTTAAGTCATTTCGACATATTTGCTTCAAACCTAAAATCACCCTTCGTATTGTTGCTGTCGTAGCGTTTGGTACAAAACACCGAATAATGTTATATTAATTCCAGATATAATAGGATAAAGTTGGAACATGTGTAGCAAATCTGGATGCTCTAACTTAATATCTTAACTCATTTCATCCGATGTACAAAGAGTCCCTTTGGACCATTTTTTCAGACATTTGTCAACATTCGCTTTCAACCTGAAACACCCTTCGTATTGCTGCTGTCGTAGCGTTTGACATACACCATGTAGACATCTGGTTTTCATGCCACATGTCCTAGTGTGGTGTTGAAACGTGTGTAGCAAATCTGGATGCTCTATTTTAATATCTTAACTCATTTCATCCGATCTGAAAAGTGTCCTTTCTGACCATTTTTAAGTCATTTCGACATATTTGCTTCAAACCTAAAATCACCCTTCGTATTGTTGCTGTCGTAGCGTTTGGTACAAAACACCGAATAATGTTATATTAATTCCAGATATAATAGGATAGAGTTGGAAAATGTGTAGCAAATCTGGATGCTCTAACTTAATATCTTAACTCATTTCATCCGATGTACAAAGAGTCCCTTTGGACCATTTTTTCAGACATTTGTCAACATTCGCTTTCAACCTGAAACACCCTTCGTATTGTTGCTGTCGTAGCGTTTGACATACACCATGTAGACATCTGGTTTTCATGCCACATGTCCTAGTGTGGTGTTGAAACGTGTGTAGCAAATCTGGATGCTCTATTTTAATATCTTAACTCATTTCATCCGATCTGAAAAGTGTCCTTTCTGACCATTTTTAAGTCATTTCGACATATTTGCTTCAAACCTAAAATCACCCTTCGTATTGTTGCTGTCGTAGCGTTTGGTACAAAACACCGAATAATGTTATATTAATTCCAGATATAATAGGATAGAGTTGGAACATGTGTAGCAAATCTGGATGCTCTAACTTAATATCTTAACTCATTTCATCCGATGTACAAAGAGTCCCTTTGGACCATTTTTTCAGACATTTGTCAACATTCGCTTTCAACCTGAAACACCCTTCGTATTGTTGCTGTCGTAGCGTTTGACATACACCATGTAGACATCTGGTTTTCATGCCACATGTCCTAGTGTGGTGTTGAAACGTGTGTAGCAAATCTGGATGCTCTATTTTAATATCTTAACTCATTTCATCCGATCTGAAAAGTGTCCTTTCTGACCATTTTTAAGTCATTTCGACATATTTGCTTCAAACCTAAAATCACCCTTCGTATTGTTGCTGTCGTAGCGTTTGGTACAAAACACCGAATAATGTTATATTAATTCCAGATATAATAGGATAAAGTTGGAACATGTGTAGCAAATCTGGATGCTCTAACTTAATATCTTAACTCATTTCATCCGATGTACAAAGAGTCCCTTTGGACCATTTTTTCAGACATTTGTCAACATTCGCTTTCAACCTGAAACACCCTTCGTATTGCTGCTGTCGTAGCGTTTGACATACACCATGTAGACATCTGGTTTTCATGCCACATGTCCTAGTGTGGTGTTGAAACGTGTGTAGCAAATCTGGATGCTCTATTTTAATATCTTAACTCATTTCATCCGATCTGAAAAGTGTCCTTTCTGACCATTTTTAAGTCATTTCGACATATTTGCTTCAAACCTAAAATCACCCTTCGTATTGTTGCTGTCGTAGCGTTTGGTACAAAACACCGAATAATGTTATATTAATTCCAGATATAATAGGATAAAGTTGGAACATGTGTAGCAAATCTGGATGCTCTAACTTAATATCTTAACTCATTTCATCCGATGTACAAAGAGTCCCTTTGGACCATTTTTTCAGACATTTGTCAACATTCGCTTTCAACCTGAAACACCCTTCGTATTGCTGCTGTCGTAGCGTTTGACATACACCATGTAGACATCTGGTGTTCATGCCACATGTCCTAGTGTGGTGTTGAAACGTGTGTAGCAAATCTGGATGCTCTATTTTAATATCTTAACTCATTTCATCCGATCTGAAAAGTGTCCTTTCTGACCATTTTTAAGTCATTTCGACATATTTGCTTCAAACCTAAAATCACCCTTCGTATTGTTGCTGTCGTAGCGTTTGGTACAAAACACCGAATAATGTTATATTAATTCCAGATATAATAGGATAGAGTTGGAACATGTGTAGCAAATCTGGATGCTCTAACTTAATATCTTAACTCATTTCATCCGATGTACAAAGAGTCCCTTTGGACCATTTTTTCAGACATTTGTCAACATTCGCTTTCAACCTGAAACACCCTTCGTATTGTTGCTGTCGTAGCGTTTGACATACACCATGTAGACATCTGGTTTTCATGCCACATGTCCTAGTGTGGTGTTGAAACGTGTGTAGCAAATCTGGATGCTCTATTTTAATATCTTAACTCATTTCATCCGATCTGAAAAGTGTCCTTTCTGACCATTTTTAAGTCATTTCGACATATTTGCTTCAAACCTAAAATCACCCTTCGTATTGTTGCTGTCGTAGCGTTTGGTACAACACACCGAATAATGTTATATTAATTCCAGATATAATAGGATAAAGTTGGAACATGTGTAGCAAATCTGGATGCTCTAACTTAATATCTTAACTCATTTCATCCGATGTACAAAGAGTCCCTTTGGACCATTTTTTCAGACATTTGTCAACATTCGCTTTCAACCTGAAACACCCTTCGTATTGCTGCTGTCGTAGCGTTTGACATACACCATGTAGACATCTGGTTTTCATGCCACATGTCCTAGTGTGGTGTTGAAACGTGTGTAGCAAATCTGGATGCTCTATTTTAATATCTTAACTCATTTCATCCGATCTGAAAAGTGTCCTTTCTGACCATTTTTAAGTCATTTCGACATATTTGCTTCAAACCTAAAATCACCCTTCGTATTGTTGCTGTCGTAGCGTTTGGTACAACACACCGAATAATGTTATATTAATTCCAGATATAATAGGATAAAGTTGGAACATGTGTAGCAAATCTGGATGCTCTAACTTAATATCTTAACTCATTTCATCCGATGTACAAAGAGTCCCTTTGGACCATTTTTTCAGACATTTGTCAACATTCGCTTTCAACCTGAAACACCCTTCGTATTGCTGCTGTCGTAGCGTTTGACATACACCATGTAGACATCTGGTTTTCATGCCACATGTCCTAGTGTGGTGTTGAAACGTGTGTAGCAAATCTGGATGCTCTTACTTAATATCTTAACTCATTTCATCCGATCTGAAAAGTGTCCTTTCTGACCATTTTTAAGTCATTTCGACATATTTGCTTCAAACCTAAAATCACCCTTCGTATTGTTGCTGTCGTAGCGTTTGGTACAAAACACCGAATAATGTTATATTAATTCCAGATATAATAGGATAGAGTTGGAACATGTGTAGCAAATCTGGATGCTCTAACTTAATATCTTAACTCATTTCATCCGATGTACAAAGAGTCCCTTTGGACCATTTTTTCAGACATTTGTCAACATTCGCTTTCAACCTGAAACACCCTTCGTATTGTTGCTGTCGTAGCGTTTGACATACACCATGTAGACATCTGGTTTTCATGCCACATGTCCTAGTGTGGTGTTTGAAACGTGTGTAGCAAATCTGGATGCTCTATTTTAATATCTTAACTCATTTCATCCGATCTGAAAAGTGTCCTCTCCTACCATTTTTAAGTCATTTCGACATATTTGCTTCAAACCTAAAATCACCCTTCGTATTGTTGCTGTCGTAGCGTTTGGTACAAAACACCGAATAATGTTATATTAATTCCAGATATAATAGGATAAAGTTGGAACATGTGTAGCAAATCTGGATGCTCTAACTTAATATCTTAACTCATTTCATCCGATGTACAAAGAGTCCCTTTGGACCATTTTTTCAGACATTTGTCAACATTCGCTTTCAACCTGAAACACCCTTCGTATTGCTGCTGTCGTAGCGTTTGACATACACCATGTAGACATCTGGTTTTCATGCCACATGTCCTAGTGTGGTGTTGAAACGTGTGTAGCAAATCTGGATGCTCTATTTTAATATCTTAACTCATTTCATCCGATCTGAAAAGTGTCCTTTCTGACCATTTTTAAGTCATTTCGACATATTTGCTTCAAACCTAAAATCACCCTTCGTATTGTTGCTGTCGTAGCGTTTGGTACAAAACACCGAATAATGTTATATTAATTCCAGATATAATAGGATAGAGTTGGAACATGTGTAGCAAATCTGGATGCTCTAACTTAATATCTTAACTCATTTCATCCGATGTACAAAGAGTCCCTTTGGACCATTTTTTCAGACATTTGTCAACATTCGCTTTCAACCTGAAACACCCTTCGTATTGTTGCTGTCGTAGCGTTTGACATACACCATGTAGACATCTGGTTTTCATGCCACATGTCCTAGTGTGGTGTTGAAACGTGTGTAGCAAATCTGGATGCTCTATTTTAATATCTTAACTCATTTCATCCGATCTGAAAAGTGTCCTCTCCTACCATTTTTAAGTCATTTCGACATATTTGCTTCAAACCTAAAATCACCCTTCGTATTGTTGCTGTCGTAGCGTTTGGTACAAAACACCGAATAATGTTATATTAATTCCAGATATAATAGGATAAAGTTGGAACATGTGTAGCAAATCTGGATGCTCTAACTTAATATCTTAACTCATTTCATCCGATGTACAAAGAGTCCCTTTGGACCATTTTTTCAGACATTTGTCAACATTCGCTTTCAACCTGAAACACCCTTCGTATTGCTGCTGTCGTAGCGTTTGACATACACCATGTAGACATCTGGTTTTCATGCCACATGTCCTAGTGTGGTGTTGAAACGTGTGTAGCAAATCTGGATGCTCTATTTTAATATCTTAACTCATTTCATCCGATCTGAAAAGTGTCCTTTCTGACCATTTTTAAGTCATTTCGACATATTTGCTTCAAACCTAAAATCACCCTTCGTATTGTTGCTGTCGTAGCGTTTGGTACAAAACACCGAATAATGTTATATTAATTCCAGATATAATAGGATAAAGTTGGAACATGTGTAGCAAATCTGGATGCTCTAACTTAATATCTTAACTCATTTCATCCGATCTGAAAAGTGTCCTTTCTGACCATTTTTAAGTCATTTCGACATATTTGCTTCAAACCTAAAATCACCCTTCGTATTGTTGCTGTCGTAGCGTTTGGTACAAAACACCGAATAATGTTATATTAATTCCAGATATAATAGGATAAAGTTGGAACATGTGTAGCAAATCTGGATGCTCTAACTTAATATCTTAACTCATTTCATCCGATGTACAAAGAGTCCCTTTGGACCATTTTTTCAGACATTTGTCAACATTCGCTTTCAACCTGAAACACCCTTCGTATTGTTGCTGTCGTAGCGTTTGACATACACCATGTAGACATCTGGTTTTCATGCCACATGTCCTAGTGTGGTGTTGAAACGTGTGTAGCAAATCTGGATGCTCTTACTTAATATCTTAACTCATTTCATCCGATCTGAAAAGTGTCCTTTCTGACCATTTTTAAGTCATTTCGACATATTTGCTTCAAACCTAAAATCACCCTTCGTATTGTTGCTGTCGTAGCGTTTGGTACAAAACATCGAATAATGTTACATTAATTCCAGATATAATAGGATAGAGTTGGAACATGTGTAGCAGATCTGGATGCTCTAACTTAATATCTTAACTCATTTCATCCGATGTACAAAGAGTCCCTTTGGACCATTTTTTCAGACATTTGTCAACATTCGCTTTCAACCTGAAACACCCTTCGTATTGTTGCTGTCGTACCGTTTGACATACACCATGTAGACATCTGGTTTTCATGCCACATGTCCTAGTGTGGTGTTGAAACGTGTGTAGCAAATCTGGATGCTCTATTTTAATATCTTAACTCATTTCATCCGATCTGAAAAGTGTCCTTTCTGACCATTTTTAAGTCATTTCGACATATTTGCTTCAAACCTAAAATCACCCTTCGTATTGTTGCTGTCGTAGCGTTTGGTACAAAACACCGAATAATGTTATATTAATTCCAGATATAATAGGATAGAGTTGGAACATGTGTAGCAAATCTGGATGCTCTAACTTAAGATCTTAACTCATTTCATCCGATGTACAAAGAGTCCCTTTGGACCATTTTTTCAGACATTTGTCAACATTCGCTTTCAACCTGAAACACCCTTCGTATTGCTGCTGTCGTAGCGTTTGACATACACCATGTAGACATCTGGTTTTCATGCCACATGTCCTAGTGTGGTGTTGAAACGTGTGTAGCAAATCTGGATGCTCTTACTTAATATCTTAACTCATTTCATCCGATCTGAAAAGTGTCCTTTCTGACCATTTTTAAGTCATTTCGACATATTTGCTTCAAACCTAAAATCACCCTTCGTATTGTTGCTGTCGTAGCGTTTGGTACAAAACACCGAATAATGTTATATTAATTCCAGATATAATAGGATAGAGTTGGAACATGTGTAGCAAATCTGGATGCCCTAACTTAATATCTTAACTCATTTCATCCGATGTACAAAGAGTCCCTTTGGACCATTTTTTCAGACATTTGTCAACATTCGCTTTCAACCTGAAACACCCTTCGTATTGTTGCTGTCGTAGCGTTTGACATACACCATGTAGACATCTGGTTTTCATGCCACATGTCCTAGTGTGGTGTTGAAACGTGTGTAGCAAATCTGGATGCTCTATTTTAATATCTTAACTCATTTCATCCGATCTGAAAAGTGTCCTTTCTGACCATTTTTAAGTCATTTCGACATATTTGCTTCAAACCTAAAATCACCCTTCGTATTGTTGCTGTCGTAGCGTTTGGTACAAAACATCGAATAATGTTACATTAATTCCAGATATAATAGGATAGAGTTGGAACATGTGTAGCAAATCTGGATGCTCTAACTTAATATCTTAACTCATTTCATCCGATGTACAAAGAGTCCCTTTGGACCATTTTTTCAGACATTTGTCAACATTCGCTTTCAACCTGAAACACCCTTCGTATTGTTGCTGTCGTAGCGTTTGACATACACCATGTAGACATCTGGTTTTCATGCCACATGTCCTAGTGTGGTGTTGAAACGTGTGTTGCAAATCTGGATGCTCTATTTTAATATCTTAACTCATTTCATCCGATCTGAAAAGTGTCCTTTCTGACCATTTTTAAGTCATTTCGACATATTTGCTTCAAACCTAAAATCACCCTTCGTATTGTTGCTGTCGTAGCGTTTGGTACAAAACACCGAATAATGTTATATTAATTCCAGATATAATAGGATAAAGTTGGAACATGTGTAGCAAATCTGGATGCTCTAACTTAATATCTTAACTCATTTCATCCGATGTACAAAGAGTCCCTTTGGACCATTTTTTCAGACATTTGTCAACATTCGCTTTCAACCTGAAACACCCTTCGTATTGCTGCTGTCGTAGCGTTTGACATACACCATGTAGACATCTGGTTTTCATGCCACATGTCCTAGTGTGGTGTTGAAACGTGTGTAGCAAATCTGGATGCTCTATTTTAATATCTTAACTCATTTCATCCGATCTGAAAAGTGTCCTTTCTGACCATTTTTAAGTCATTTCGACATATTTGCTTCAAACCTAAAATCACCCTTCGTATTGTTGCTGTCGTAGCGTTTGGTACAAAACACCGAATAATGTTATATTAATTCCAGATATAATAGGATAGAGTTGGAACATGTGTAGCAAATCTGGATGCTCTAACTTAATATCTTAACTCATTTCATCCGATGTACAAAGAGTCCCTTTGGACCATTTTTTCAGACATTTGTCAACATTCGCTTTCAACCTGAAACACCCTTCGTATTGTTGCTGTCGTAGCGTTTGACATACACCATGTAGACATCTGGTTTTCATGCCACATGTCCTAGTGTGGTGTTGAAACGTGTGTAGCAAATCTGGATGCTCTATTTTAATATCTTAACTCATTTCATCCGATCTGAAAAGTGTCCTTTCTGACCATTTTTAAGTCATTTCGACATATTTGCTTCAAACCTAAAATCACCCTTCGTATTGTTGCTGTCGTAGCGTTTGGTACAAAACACCGAATAATGTTATATTAATTCCAGATGTAATAGGATAAAGTTGGAACATGTGTAGCAAATCTGGATGCTCTAACTTGATATCTTAACTCATTTCATCCGATGTACAAAGAGTCCCTTTGGACCATTTTTTCAGACATTTGTCAACATTCGCTTTCAACCTGAAACACCCTTCGTATTGCTGCTGTCGTAGCGTTTGACATACACCATGTAGACATCTGGTTTTCATGCCACATGTCCTAGTGTGGTGTTGAAACGTGTGTAGCAAATCTGGATGCTCTATTTTAATATCTTAACTCATTTCATCCGATCTGAAAAGTGTCCTTTCTGACCATTTTTAAGTCATTTCGACATATTTGCTTCAAACCTAAAATCACCCTTCGTATTGTTGCTGTCGTAGCGTTTGGTACAAAACACCGAATAATGTTATATTAATTCCAGATATAATAGGATAAAGTTGGAACATGTGTAGCAAATCTGGATGCTCTAACTTAATATCTTAACTCATTTCATCCGATCTGAAAAGTGTCCTTTCTGACCATTCTTAAGTCATTTCGACATATTTGCTTCAAACCTAAAATCACCCTTCGTATTGTTGCTGTCGTAGCGTTTGGTACAAAACACCGAATAATGTTATATTAATTCCAGATATAATAGGATAAAGTTGGAACATGTGTAGCAAATCTGGATGCTCTAACTTAATATCTTAACTCATTTCATCCGATGTACAAAGAGTCCCTTTGGACCATTTTTTCAGACATTTGTCAACATTCGCTTTCAACCTGAAACACCCTTCGTATTGTTGCTGTCGTAGCGTTTGACATACACCATGTAGACATCTGGTTTTCATGCCACATGTCCTAGTGTGGTGTTGAAACGTGTGTAGCAAATCTGGATGCTCTTACTTAATATCTTAACTCATTTCATCCGATCTGAAAAGTGTCCTTTCTGACCATTTTTAAGTCATTTCGACATATTTGCTTCAAACCTAAAATCACCCTTCGTATTGTTGCTGTCGTAGCGTTTGGTACAAAACACCGAATAATGTTATATTAATTCCAGATATAATAGGATAGAGTTGGAACATGTGTAGCAAATCTGGATGCTCTAACTTAATATCTTAACTCATTTCATCCGATGTACAAAGAGTCCCTTTGGACCATTTTTTCAGACATTTGTCAACATTCGCTTTCAACCTGAAACACCCTTCGTATTGTTGCTGTCGTAGCGTTTGACATACACCATGTAGACATCTGGTTTTCATGCCACATGTCCTAGTGTGGTGTTGAAACGTGTGTAGCAAATCTGGATGCTCTATTTTAATATCTTAACTCATTTCATCCGATCTGAAAAGTGTCCTTTCTGACCATTTTTAAGTCATTTCGACATATTTGCTTCAAACCTAAAATCACCCTTCGTATTGTTGCTGTCGTAGCGTTTGGTACAAAACATCGAATAATGTTACATTAATTCCAGATATAATAGGATAGAGTTGGAACATGTGTAGCAAATCTGGATGCTCTAACTTAATATCTTAACTCATTTCATCCGATGTACAAAGAGTCCCTTTGGACCATTTTTTCAGACATTTGTCAACATTCGCTTTCAACCTGAAACACCCTTCGTATTGTTGCTGTCGTAGCGTTTGACATACACCATGTAGACATCTGGTTTTCATGCCACATGTCCTAGTGTGGTGTTGAAACGTGTGTAGCAAATCTGGATGCTCTATTTTAATATCTTAACTCATTTCATCCGATCTGAAAAGTGTCCTTTCTGACCATTTTTAAGTCATTTCGACATATTTGCTTCAAACCTAAAATCACCCTTCGTATTGTTGCTGTCGTAGCGTTTGGTACAAAACACCGAATAATGTTATATTAATTCCAGATATAATAGGATAGAGTTGGAACATGTGTAGCAAATCTGGATGCTCTAACTTAATATCTTAACTCATTTCATCCGATGTACAAAGAGTCCCTTTGGACCATTTTTTCAGACATTTGTCAACATTCGCTTTCAACCTGAAACACCCTTCGTATTGTTGCTGTCGTAGCGTTTGACATACACCATGTAGACATCTGGTTTTCATGCCACATGTCCTAGTGTGGTGTTGAAACGTGTGTAGCAAATCTGGATGCTCTATTTTAATATCTTAACTCATTTCATCCGATCTGAAAAGTGTCCTTTCTGACCATTTTTAAGTCATTTCGACATATTTGCTTCAAACCTAAAATCACCCTTCGTATTGTTGCTGTCGTAGCGTTTGGTACAAAACACCGAATAATGTTATATTAATTCCAGATGTAATAGGATAGAGTTGGAACATGTGTAGCAAATCTGGATGCTCTAACTTAATATCTTAACTCATTTCATCCGATGTACAAAGAGTCCCTTTGGACCATTTTTTCAGACATTTGTCAACATTCGCTTTCAACCTGAAACACCCTTCGTATTGCTGCTGTCGTAGCGTTTGACATACACCATGTAGACATCTGGTTTTCATGCCACATGTCCTAGTGTGGTGTTGAAACGTGTGTAGCAAATCTGGATGCTCTATTTTAATATCTTAACTCATTTCATCCGATCTGAAAAGTGTCCTTTCTGACCATTTTTAAGTCATTTCGACATATTTGCTTCAAACCTAAAATCACCCTTCGTATTGTTGCTGTCGTAGCGTTTGGTACAAAACACCGAATAATGTTATATTAATTCCAGATATAATAGGATAAAGTTGGAACATGTGTAGCAAATCTGGATGCTCTAACTTAATATCTTAACTCATTTCATCCGATCTGAAAAGTGTCCTTTCTGACCATTTTTAAGTCATTTCGACATATTTGCTTCAAACCTAAAATCACCCTTCGTATTGTTGCTGTCGTAGCGTTTGGTACAAAACACCGAATAATGTTATATTAATTCCAGATATAATAGGATAAAGTTGGAACATGTGTAGCAAATCTGGATGCTCTAACTTAATATCTTAACTCATTTCATCCGATGTACAAAGAGTCCCTTTGGACCATTTTTTCAGACATTTGTCAACATTCGCTTTCAACCTGAAACACCCTTCGTATTGTTGCTGTCGTAGCGTTTGACATACACCATGTAGACATCTGGTTTTCATGCCACATGTCCTAGTGTGGTGTTGAAACGTGTGTAGCAAATCTGGATGCTCTTACTTAATATCTTAACTCATTTCATCCGATCTGAAAAGTGTCCTTTCTGACCATTTTTAAGTCATTTCGACATATTTGCTTCAAACCTAAAATCACCCTTCGTATTGTTGCTGTCGTAGCGTTTGGTACAAAACACCGAATAATGTTATATTAATTCCAGATATAATAGGATAGAGTTGGAACATGTGTAGCAAATCTGGATGCTCTAACTTAATATCTTAACTCATTTCATCCGATGTACAAAGAGTCCCTTTGGACCATTTTTTCAGACATTTGTCAACATTCGCTTTCAACCTGAAACACCCTTCGTATTGTTGCTGTCGTAGCGTTTGACATACACCATGTAGACATCTGGTTTTCATGCCACATGTCCTAGTGTGGTGTTGAAACGTGTGTAGCAAATCTGGATGCTCTATTTTAATATCTTAACTCATTTCATCCGATCTGAAAAGTGTCCTTTCTGACCATTTTTAAGTCATTTCGACATATTTGCTTCAAACCTAAAATCACCCTTCGTATTGTTGCTGTCGTAGCGTTTGGTACAAAACACCGAATAATGTTATATTAATTCCAGATGTAATAGGATAGAGTTGGAACATGTGTAGCAAATCTGGATGCTCTAACTTAATATCTTAACTCATTTCATCCGATGTACAAAGAGTCCCTTTGGACCATTTTTTCAGACATTTGTCAACATTCGCTTTCAACCTGAAACACCCTTCGTATTGTTGCTGTCGTAGCGTTTGACATACACCATGTAGACATCTGGTTTTCATGCCACATGTCCTAGTGTGGTGTTGAAACGTGTGTAGCAAATCTGGATGCTCTATTTTAATATCTTAACTCATTTCATCCGATCTGAAAAGTGTCCTTTCTGACCATTTTTAAGTCATTTCGACATATTTGCTTCAAACCTAAAATCACCCTTCGTATTGTTGCTGTCGTAGCGTTTGGTACAAAACATCGAATAATGTTACATTAATTCCAGATATAATAGGATAGAGTTGGAACATGTGTAGCAAATCTGGATGCTCTAACTTAATATCTTAACTCATTTCATCCGATGTACAAAGAGTCCCTTTGGACCATTTTTTCAGACATTTGTCAACATTCGCTTTCAACCTGAAACACCCTTCGTATTGTTGCTGTCGTAGCGTTTGACATACACCATGTAGACATCTGGTTTTCATGCCACATGTCCTAGTGTGGTGTTGAAACGTGTGTAGCAAATCTGGATGCTCTATTTTAATATCTTAACTCATTTCATCCGATCTGAAAAGTGTCCTTTCTGACCATTTTTAAGTCATTTCGACATATTTGCTTCAAACCTAAAATCACCCTTCGTATTGTTGCTGTCGTAGCGTTTGGTACAAAACACCGAATAATGTTATATTAATTCCAGATATAATAGGATAGAGTTGGAACATGTGTAGCAAATCTGGATGCTCTAACTTAATATCTTAACTCATTTCATCCGATGTACAAAGAGTCCCTTTGGACCATTTTTTCAGACATTTGTCAACATTCGCTTTCAACCTGAAACACCCTTCGTATTGTTGCTGTCGTAGCGTTTGACATACACCATGTAGACATCTGGTTTTCATGCCACATGTCCTAGTGTGGTGTTGAAACGTGTGTAGCAAATCTGGATGCTCTATTTTAATATCTTAACTCATTTCATCCGATCTGAAAAGTGTCCTTTCTGACCATTTTTAAGTCATTTCGACATATTTGCTTCAAACCTAAAATCACCCTTCGTATTGTTGCTGTCGTAGCGTTTGGTACAAAACACCGAATAATGTTATATTAATTCCAGATGTAATAGGATAAAGTTGGAACATGTGTAGCAAATCTGGATGCTCTAACTTAATATCTTAACTCATTTCATCCGATGTACAAAGAGTCCCTTTGGACCATTTTTTCAGACATTTGTCAACATTCGCTTTCAACCTGAAACACCCTTCGTATTGCTGCTGTCGTAGCGTTTGACATACACCATGTAGACATCTGGTTTTCATGCCACATGTCCTAGTGTGGTGTTGAAACGTGTGTAGCAAATCTGGATGCTCTATTTTAATATCTTAACTCATTTCATCCGATCTGAAAAGTGTCCTTTCTGACCATTTTTAAGTCATTTCGACATATTTGCTTCAAACCTAAAATCACCCTTCGTATTGTTGCTGTCGTAGCGTTTGGTACAAAACACCGAATAATGTTATATTAATTCCAGATATAATAGGATAAAGTTGGAACATGTGTAGCAAATCTGGATGCTCTAACTTAATATCTTAACTCATTTCATCCGATCTGAAAAGTGTCCTTTCTGACCATTTTTAAGTCATTTCGACATATTTGCTTCAAACCTAAAATCACCCTTCGTATTGTTGCTGTCGTAGCGTTTGGTACAAAACACCGAATAATGTTATATTAATTCCAGATATAATAGGATAAAGTTGGAACATGTGTAGCAAATCTGGATGCTCTAACTTAATATCTTAACTCATTTCATCCGATGTACAAAGAGTCCCTTTGGACCATTTTTTCAGACATTTGTCAACATTCGCTTTCAACCTGAAACACCCTTCGTATTGTTGCTGTCGTAGCGTTTGACATACACCATGTAGACATCTGGTTTTCATGCCACATGTCCTAGTGTGGTGTTGAAACGTGTGTAGCAAATCTGGATGCTCTATTTTAATATCTTAAATCATTTCATTAGATGTTATCTAGTAATTCAATGTTAACTTGTAACTCAATGTTAACTTTATACTCAATGTTAACTTTATACTCAATGTTAACTTGTAAGTCAATGTTAACTAGTAACTCAATGTTAACTTGAAACTCAATGTTAACTTGATATTCGATGTTAACTTGATACTCAATGTTAACTTGTAACTCAATGTTAACTTAATTCTTAGTGTTAACTTGATACTCAATGTTAATTTGAAACTCAATGTTAACTTGATTCTCGATGTTACCTTACATCTCAATGTTAACTTGCAACTCAATGTTAACTTTATACTCGATGTTAACTTGTAACTCAATGCTAACTTTTAACTCTATGTTCACTTGTAACTTAATGATAACTTGATATTCGATGTTAACTTGATACTCAATGTTAACTTGTAACTCAATGTTAACTTAATGCTTAGTGTTAACTTGATACTCGATGTTTTCTTGATACTCGATGTTAACTTGATACTCAATTTTAACTCGATACTCAATGTTAACTTGTAACTCAATGTTAACTTAATGCTCAGTGTTAACTTGATACTCGATGTTAACTTGATACTCGATTTTAACTTGATACTCAGTGTTAATTTGTAACTCAGTGTTAACTTTATGCTCAATGTTAACTTGATACTCAATGTTAACTTGATACTCAATGTTAACTAGTAACTTAATGTTAACTTGTAAATCACGTTTAACTTGTAACGCAATGTTAACTTGTAATTTGATGTTAACTTGTAACTGAATGTTAACTTGATACTCAATGTTAACTTGATACTCGATGTTAACCTGTAACTGAATGTTAATTTGATACCCGATGTGAACTTGATACCCTATGTAAACTTGTAAATCAATGTTATATTGACACTTAATGTTAACTTGATACTCAATGTTAACTTGATCATCGATGTTAACTTGTAACTCAATGTTAACTTGATACTTGATGTTAACTTGTAACTTAATGTTAACTTGATACTCGATGTTAACTTGTAACTCAATGTTAACTTGTAACTCAATGTTAACTAGATGCTCCAATGTTAACTAGATGCTCAATGTTAACTTGCAACTTAATGTTAACTAGATACTCAATGTTAACTTGTAACTCAGTGTTAACTTGATACCCGATGTGAACTTGATACCCTATGTAAACTTTTAAGTCAATGTTATATTGACACTCAATGTTAACTTGATAGTCAATGTTAACTTGATAATCGATGTTAACTTGTAACTCAATGTTAACTTGATACTTGATGTTAACTTGATACTCGATGTTAACTTGATATTCGATGTTAACTTGATACTCAATGTTAACTTGTAACTCAATGTTAACTTAATTCTTAGTGTTAACTTGATACTCAATGTTAACTTGAAACTCAATGTTAACTTGATTCTCGATGTTACCTTACATCTCAATGTTAACTTGCAACTCAATGTTAACTTTATACTCGATGTGAACTTGTAACTCAATGCTAACTTTTAACTCTATGTTCACTTGTAACTTAATGATAACTTGATATTCGATGTTAACTTGATACTCAATGTTAACTTGTAACTCAATGTTAACTTAATGCTTAGTGTTAACTTGATACTCGATGTTTTCTTGATACTCGATGTTAACTTGATACTCAATGTTAACTCGATACTCAATGTTAACTTGTAACTCAATGTTAACTTAATGCTCAGTGTTAACTTGATACTCGATGTTAACTTGATACTCGATTTTAACTTGATACTCAGTGTTAATTTGTAACTCAGTGTTAACTTTATGCTCAATGTTAACTTGATACTCAATGTTAACTAGTAACTTAATGTTAACTTGTAAATCACGTTTAACTTGTAACGCAATGTTAACTTGTAATTTGATGTTAACTTGTAACTGAATGTTAACTTGATACTCAATGTTAACTTGATACTCGATGTTAACCTGTAACTGAATGTTAATTTGATACCCGATGTGAACTTGATACCCTATGTAAACTTGTAAATCAATGTTATATTGACACTTAATGTTAACTTGATACTCAATGTTAACTTGATAATCGATGTTAACTTGTAACTCAATGTTAACTTGTAACTTAATGTTAACTTGATACTCGATGTTAACTTGTAACTCAATGTTAACTTGTAACTCAATGTTAACTAGATGCTCCAATGTTAACTAGATGCTCAATGTTAACTTGCAACTTAATGTTAACTAGATACTCAATGTTAACTTGTAACTCAGTGTTAACTTGATACCCGATGTGAACTTGATACCCTATGTAAACTTTTAAGTCAATGTTATATTGACACTCAATGTTAACTTGATAGTCAATGTTAACTTGATAATCGATGTTAACTTGTAACTCAATGTTAACTTGATACTTGATGTTAACTTGATACTCGATGTTAACTTGTAACTCAATGTTAACTTGTAACTCAATGTTAACTTGTAATTCAATGTTAACTAGATGCTCCAGTGTTAACTAGATGCTCAATGTTAACTTGCAACTTAATGTTAACTAGATACTCAATGTTAACTTGATACTCAATGTTAACCTGTAACTCAATGTTAACTTGATACCCGATGTGAACTTGATACCCGATGTAAACTTGTAAGTCAATGTTATATTGATACTCAATATTAACTTGATACTCAATGTAAACTTGATACTCAAAGTTAACTTGTAACTCAATATTAACTTGATACTCCATACTTGATATGTAGCTAGAGATACATGTAAGCATGTCCATGGTAAACACATCAAGGCAGACATTCCTGTGATGTCAGATTGTATACATCCATCAACTCAAGGTATTGGTTGTTGCTGTATTCAGAGACGTTGTGGGGTGTCACTTGGCAGGGCACAAGTTAATCATTGTCACGTTTCTGCATAAAATGACAAAGAAAGGAGTTTCATTAAAGATATTTTATTACTAAATGACATCTACCAGTAAACCTTAAAAAAGGCAAAAAGAAACAAAATATTTTTGTTACAAACATCTACCGCTGATATTTGATGAGGGTTACTTTGGGGCAATTAAAACATACAATGCTGAATATTATAAGATTGGGTCATTTTCTGTGGCAGAGAAGCAGCATAAACATGCAAACGTTAAACAATATTGCGTGGCATGTCACACGTCGGACATTGTGTACAAAACATCAATTACACATCAAGTACTTTCTATGTCACACGTCGGACATTGTGTACATGACATCGATTACACATCAAGTACTTTCTATGTCACACGTCGGACATTGTGTACATGACATCCATTACACATCAAGTACTTTCTATGTCACACGTCGGACATTGTGTACATGACATCGATTACACATCAAGTACTTTCTATGTCACACGTCGGACATTGTGTACATGACATCCATTACACATCAAGTACTTTCTATGTCACACGTCAGACATTGTGTACATGACATCCATTACACATCAAGTACTTTCTATGTCACACGTCGGACATTGTGTACATGACATCAATTACACATCAAGTACTTTCTATGTCACACGTCGGACATTGTGTACATGACATCCATTACACATCAAGTACTTTCTATGTCACACGTCGGACATTGTGTACATGACATCGATTACACATCAAGTACTTTCTATGTCACACGTCGGACATTGTGTACATGACATCCATTACACATCAAGTACTTTCTATGTCACACGTCGGACATTGTGTACATGACATCGATTACACATCAAGTACTTTCTATGTCACACGTCGGACATTGTGTACATGACATCAATTACACATCAAGTACTTTCTATGTCACACGTCGGACATTGTGTACATGACATCGATTACACATCACGTACTTTCTATGTCACACGTCGGACATTGTGTACATAACATCAATTACACATCAAGTACTTTCTATGTCACACGTCGGACATTGTGTACATAACATCAATTACACATCAAGTACTTTCTATGTCACACGTCGGACATTGTGTACATAACATCAATTACACATCAAGTACTTTCTATGTCACACGTCGGACATTGTGTACATAACTTCAATTACACATCAAGTACTTTCTATGTCACACGTCGGACATTGTGTACATAACATCGATTACACATCAAGTACTTTCTATGTCACACGTCGGACATTGTGTACATGACATACATTACACATCAAGTACTTTCTATGTCACACGTCGGACATTGTGTACATGACATCAATTACACATCAAGTACTTTCTATGTCACACGTCGGACATTGTGTACATGACATCCATTACACATCAAGTACTTTCTATGTCACACGTCGGACATTGAGTACATGACATCCATTACACATCAAGTACTTTCTATGTCACACGTCGGACATTGTGTACATGACATCGATTACACATCACGTACTTTCTATGTCGTAGTAGAGAGCCAACCTTTCCCATGCTTTCCGAGGCAGACATGCATAGGCTTGGTTTGCAATTCTGTGCAATCTTAGTGATTCACTAGCTGACAAAATCAAGCGTCACTAAAGTACAATAACAATGGTATTTATGACACAGGGGATTTGTGACATCACTATGGTATACACAAACATACACAAGTATCAAACCATGTATATCTTATCATTGTTTATAAGCATCCAATAAGAATGGTTACATGAGATATGTGACATCACTATGGTATACACAAACATACACAAGTATCAAACCATGTATATCTTATCATTGTTTATAAGCATCCAATAAGAATGGTTACATGGGATATGTGACATCACTATGGTATACACAAACATACACAAGTATATATTATCATTGTTTATAAGCTTCCGTTTGTCATGCCGATGACCCTGGTTCGATTCCCGACATAGGTACAATGTGTGAAGCCCACTTCCGATGTCCCCCGTTGTGATATTGCTGGAATATTGCTAATAGCGGCGTAAAACCATACTCACTCACTCACTCATTGTTTATAAAATCACACATTGGCAAAAAAGTGTAACCAGGAGTTGCACACCCGGTTATAATTATCTATAAATACGTAAATTAAATGCAAGTATATTGATGTACATGAATTATATATTACTATGAAATTGTTAACTTCACTATGAGATGAAATGACTCACGTTGTATACCTATATGTACGAGGAGCGCAGGTGGCGGCCAATTATATTTAATTAATTGGTTTTCCATAAAGAATGACAGGGTACACAGTACAGGGATCTCAGAGTCATGTAAAGAGTTAAGGTTGTCACGAGTCAACCAAGATGATTAAGGGGTATTAGTGGGTAGCATTAAACTATACGAATTGTACAAGGGAGGGAACCAGTTCTACTCTTGTAATTGGAAGCTAGATCATATATTAAAGACTTAATAGATATGGTAAACCTGAAGGTACGAGGTCAGAACCTCAGATAAGTCACAAAGAAGCTGGGTACTACTCAATCTTCATAACAGACTCACGTTTTGGTCCAACCTCTTGACGTCATAGTAATTTATCATTAGAAAAGTGTAAGGATAAAATGGGGTGGGAAATCATGATTCAGGGAGAACGGTAGATAGGTCAGAGGTCACTGCGCTCCTAAGTAACTCAGATTGCCGCCAGCACGTTTGTGTGGTATCTGTTTTACTGTACTCAAACCAGTTTGAATAAAACTTATCGTAACTTGAATTAAGTCGTTGTGTTCCTGCTGTGGTGCCTCCTGATTGCGAAGATCAAGAAAAAGGATCCAGGTTACAAAAGGAATAATGATGTGACAAAATGACTCTGGGGTACAGAGATTGGTAGCCCAGTGGTTAAAGCGTTTGAGGTTGGATGGGGTTCGATTCCAATGGATACAATGTGTAAAGCACATTTCTGATGTCCCCGAGTGACATCGCTGGAATATTGCTGGAATCTACATAAAACACTCACTGACTCACCTCTGGTATCACTGATCCATTTAAAGTAGCATGGACATTTCTTATGTCACCGAGTGACATCGCTGGAATATTGCTAGAATCAACATAAAACACTCACTGACTCAACTCTGGTATCACTGATCCATTTAAAGTAGCATGGACATTTCTTATTTTGTGTAAGCAGTACGAATATTATGATGACAGTAGATCACTACCAACTCACATTGTCATCATAACGTTAGAAACTAGATAACCCGTGAAGATCCGTGTTAGAAGTGGTCTTCAACAACCCATGCTTGCTGTACAAGGTGACTATGCTTGTCATATGAGGTGACCAACAGATCTGGTGGTCAGGCTCGCTGACTTGGTTGATGCATGTCATCGTATCCTAGTTGAGCAGATCGATACTTATATGAAACACTGGATTGTGTACTCTAGACTCGATTATTTAGAGACATCTTCATGAGGCAAGGGAGTTAAGTGACTGTAAAAGTCCGGTTTTCACCCTTGCCGAACAAGGCTGGAATTTCCTAGATCGATCAGGGCATCACCAGTGGCTATCACGAGTTATGTCCCTTCAATATCCCGCCTTTTGACCACCTCCAATATCACTTGTATTCGCTTCAAACAAAATGGCAGTGCACAGTTAATACAATCTGATAGATAATCTTTATTGTACTTCGTGAAGTACATCAAATCATGTGAGGCTTGTGAGCACCTTGATTAGAGTTCACATGATGGTTCTTGATGCAGTGTGCAGTGTGCAGTTTCCTCCTATTCTTCAATACTAAATTCTTCAATGGGCTCTATCCTTGCTGATTTGTGAACTTTCCATTTGGTGTTTGGGTCCACATTTATAGACAATAAGTCCCATTTATCATTTCTTTCAAGCATTTGCCATGTGCCCCAAGACAACAATTTCTTGAACGTCCTTGAAGGATCCCACTCTACCGTGGGATTGGTTGGTCTTCTCACATCAGCCAGACCAGCCTTTGTGAGTGTTTTCAAGCACCACTTGGCATACAACTTCTTGGTCGGCCTCCATTGAAATAACAGGATCCTCCTCGTTGCTGTCTGCCAATCACCCCTGATATCTGGAGGGGTGCACTCTCTGTTAAGGACTCCCTTGTCTGGTTCTACCAGACTGTCAACCTGGAGTACTCATCCAGGGATCTCAAGCAGGACTTCAGTTTCTGCAGAATTATGTATAAAGATTGTAGCAATAAAAAAGAGTTTTGCAACATGTACTTACAGATTGTAGGCAGCTATAATATGTGAGTCGTGTTACATGCCAAACATTTAAGATATATATTGTTCCATGTTGATGAGTTGAAACAATCTTTAAATGACATCTCTATGCTTGCCACACAAGCCAAATTAATAGATCGGGTTGTTAGTAGGCTCAATGATCGAACATAATCGTACCACAATGATGTGGGATATTGTCCATAACAGTCATCATCGGTTTGTCTGAACCGAGTTCATGACATTAATCACTGGTTTGTCTGGTTGAGATTTGAGATGTGGTTATTAACAATCCTTGTCATATCGTCAAACTATTGTTGGATGAGGTGTTAAATGTGTGAGTTGGGTTTAACGCTGCTTTGAACAGTATTCCAGTTATATCACTGCGTGTTAACTTGATGTGGGAAGAAAACCCTAAGTGATGCAGGACTTAGGTGTTTACCACTTTGATGAAACCCACAAGCATGCGTATGATGCTGACAAACCTATTAACATAATCGGGGCGAACCACGATTCGAACCCAGGACAATAGGTTTAGGTCAAACCATATGAACATGATGACAAAAACAAAATAATTTCAAATATTTATCACTCACTCTTGCTCCTCGTTGCTTCTCTACTGTGATCTTCTTTCTTTCCATTGATGCTGCGCAGATGACCGTCTCCTTTATTCATCCAGACATTCTACAAACATAAGTAGCATTCACATCACAGAAATGTACAAACTGTACATGTTGTACATTTGATTCAAATGAAAAGACCCCAGTTGCGATTCCGAATTGCCCTAATCAAAATAATATATGTCAAACATTCAAAGATAAAATTTATCCCCATATTTAACAAATGTCAAACAATTTTTCGACAACAAAGTCAGGGTCATTCAACACATACTTTACAAAGGGAATCACTTGTTGGGCAACACAAAAAGATCCTCACCAAGGCCGAAGTTATTTTATGAATTATTGCTAAATGTTCTTGAAATGCAGATTAATGCAATGCAGTATTTACTTTTATTTCTAGTCTATTTGTTTGGCTTTTCCAAGGTACTGTTTTGACAGAGATCTAACCTTGACATGACACTTAATTCAGAAGACATATGAATAAGATAATACTTTATTATCCCAAGGAAGTATCAGTTACATCGTAAAACCACGGAGAAACAAGTCACAGATTCATGATTTAAGTTAAATACATCAATACACACAACAAACACCATTGTACTTGATTATTAATTTCAAAATCAAATAAGTGTCACATATTGAATAAGTGGGTACATTAATGTCACTGTTCACATATGTTTAATAATATTCCTCCCGTAACATGGCAATAGACACGGAATATACCAAGTGCTCCCCAAGAGGAAATGGTTAGGCCATTACATTGTAACTGCCGCAAAACTGCTCACTTAAGTACCGGTAATACCGTATCACATAGCAATCAGCAAGCCAAAAGATGCAGATAACATTTATGTTTCTAGCCTTGAGGCAGATATCACTTGAGATGTATACAAACTAGACGGTGTTACATTATTATTTGATAACATTATCAGAAAACATGTACAATAAATGGTTATTATGGAGAGTGTTTGATTTCATGATTTAAAGGTTTATTGGAGTGTTCAATAAAATCTGTACGAGCTGAAAATTTAATTTAAAAAAGTACTTCAAACATATTGAAATTCTTGTGTGGTATTTATATTAACACCTTCATAGTAATTCACATGTTAAGGTACTAACTTCTTCATTGGTAAAAAGTGAAAGGCACGCCTTTGTCAAATTGTTTTTAATTTGAATTCAAAAGTGGTTTTATGCTGATGTAGATCATTGCTCAAAATATCGCTGGGGAGTCTGGGATAGAATTGGTGGAAACTTAATGAATCGGGTGTTCAGACTCAGTTGTCATCCTCACCTGATGGAATGGAACTTTGCTGATAATAACAATCACTAGATTGTCTGGTCCATGCTCGATTATTTACAGGCCGCCATCATAGAGCTGGACTATTGTGAGTGTGATGTTTCACATTGCATTGAAATATACCATGATGAATACATGTACTTTGACATTATCACACACAATAATACTCACACAATGCTCCTTATCTCCCCTGAGGATGTCAGTGAACCTCCCCAAAACGCTGTGCAGGCTGAAACAGAAAACAGCTAACTTCAAAGTTTCAATGTGAACTTGTTGAAGATTGATTAGCTGTACTAAACCTTATTATGAAATCCCAGCATTATGATGAGAATAAGGACTCGACCCTTAAAAGTCCTACACCTGTAGTTCTTAAGGGTTGTGGCTAAAATGGCACCTCAGCAAAACATCACTCAGCGAAAACTGCACCTCGCCTAAAGCGAAAACGTCTAATAATGCCTGGCGGAAACAGCACTGTATTATTTTTTTTACCTTGGAACTGAAATACATAACTCACATGGTCTCTTAGAAACACAAATAACTGTGAAATTTAAAAAATAGTTTATATTGGAAACTAGCTTCTTCTCGCCGACTCTGATTTGGAGGCGCAACTAAACTTATTGTGAAAACATTACATGCTTTGAAGTAAAATTTATGAAATTAAACTCACATGGTCACCACAAGGCTACCACACTGCTCCTTTTTCTCAGAACAAACTGGGAACATGAACATGAAATTTAAGGATATCATCATACTAGAACTGGTTTTTGTTCATTAAATACACTTCACATCTAAAAAAAACCATACATGAAATTGAAAATGTCTTCTCCAAAAGTACATGCACATAGATCTCAGCTTTAAGAGTGAGTGAGTGAGTGAGTGAGTGAGTGAGTGAGTGAGTGAGTGAGTGAGTGAGTATGGTTTTACGGTGCTTTAAGCAATATTCCAGCAATATCACGGCAGGGACACCAGAAATGGGCTTCACACATACCCATGTACCCATGTCAGGAATCGAACCCGGGTCTTCGGCATGACGAGCGAACGCTTTAACCACTAGGCTATCCGACTGCCCCTTTAGCTGTCAAGCTGAAATATATATTTTAGTTGAATAGACTTTTGGAATAGACCTGGATGACCTCAACCTACATAGATCAGACTTAGCTAACTAAAAAATCATGTTCTCAACAAACACCACCTAAAACAATAGGCCCTAAAACCACTCTGGTCCTCTTCCAAGAGAATATTGGTGTTAATTTGGAATTTTAGTCTGTTGTTTATTGCAGATTTCAATATTTTACAGATGTGTGAGGTAAGTGTGATGGCAGAAAGGGATCTGTTTCTTTTGGGGTTTGAGACCCGTGACTTCTAGTGCTGCTTTCCATATTTTAGGTAGGGTTCCAAAAGTCCACATTAATTTGTTTGTATAACTGTAAGAGTACTTTTTTGAATTTTGACAGGTAGATCATTTAGTATTATGTTGCTCATTTTGCCTGCTCCTGTGGCTGGGGCTGTGTTCTTGTTTTTTTAATGCAGTTTGTAATTCATGTAAGTTGATGAAATTGTTGATGGTTGGTGGATGTGGGGTGGTCTATTTGTTTTTGTAGTTTAGGTTGTGTTTTTATTGTATTTTGTAGTTGTTTTTTGTATTTGGTGGAGCTACTTGCGGCGGAGAAGTGGGCAGCCATGGCGTTAGCCTTTCTTTATCTGTATTCAGGTTCGGAATATTGGGTGTGAATGTTTAGAGCTTCCTTTGATAGCTCTAAAAAAAATTCATAGAATTTCAGTATATTGTTTGACCATTTTCAAATTGCTGGTTAAAGTTTGCCAGTGTTTCTTTTTGGCTGCCCTTATTAGTTCTTTAGTTGAATTTCTTAATTGTTTTGCCCCAGGGTCTTTCTTAATGTCATGTTTTGCTTTATTTCATGTTTTTTTCTGAGTTTTCTAGATTTGATGATTTCCAGGCTCCACCATGGGACAGGTGTATGTGTCGGGTTTATTTTGGTTGTGGGAATGCATTTTAGTGCTATGTTATATTGAGACAGGTGTATGTGTCGGGTTTATTTTGGTTGTGGGAATGCATTTTAGTGCTATGTTATACATAGTGTTTGTAAAATCTGTATTGAAGATGTCATTGTTTAAGTTGTGCATGTCATTTATGTTTGGTTGCAGAGTTTTGTGAATGTCTGCCAGTCTGCCTTTTGAAAGTTGAATTTTATTTGCTGGGTGTTGTCTGAAGAAGGGTTTGCGTTTGGAGAGTTTGAATATAGAATAGATTGTGAAACTGATGGAGAAATTTTGATGGGGTAGTGGTCGCTACCCCAGGTATCTGAATGTACTTCCCAGCTGAGTTTTTTAAATAATAAGTTAGGAGTTAATAGGGGTTAGATGTAGGGGTTTGGAGATGGCCAGTAGGGAATCTAGAGGGTTGGTTGTTATTTAAGCAAATACGGTTGTTGGCCTCAATCCAGTCCATGATGAGTTTAATGTACTTGTCTGAATAATGTCTGGTGCCCCACAGTGGGTGGTGTGCATTGAAATCACCTAGAAATAGGGTATTTGGGGCCTATAAATTCGGTTAGTGTTTCGAGATCTTCTAATGTAAATGGCTGAGTTTTAGTATGATAGCTGTTTATAATAGTTATTTTAGTTTTATTGATTGTTGTTTTAATTGCCAGGACATCTAGGTTAGGTGTGGGTATGGTGATTTCTTCATAGCTTAATTCAATGAATAGTCCCAGGCCTCCGAGTGGGGGTCCTGGTATATTCGGGGGTCGGGGTCTATCTTGCAGAAGGAAATGGTAGCCTGGTATTTTGACGGCTTTTTTGGTGAGATTTTGGTTTCTTGCACTGCAATTATTAGTGGGTTAATTTTGTAAAGGGCAATGAGGTGAGTCCGGTGCAGTTCCACTGTAAGAACACCATGATCAGAATAGGTATACAAGTGGGAATTTTAGTGAAGGTAACATGGTGTTTGAGGCTTAATTTGGAAGAGATATGGGCACTGGTTGTGGTTTAACTTAGTGCTTTTATGGCTGTCTGAAAAGTTGGAAAAGATTTGTGGCACAGAGTGGACACCAGGGCAAGGGGGTGGATTTTTCTAGCTGTGGGGATTATAAGCAGTAAGGCAGCTGACAGAAATTTGATGGGCTTGTTTGTGTTAGAATACAGGTTTTTTTTGGAGAGACTGATTGTAGGGGAGCTGTTCGAAGTGATTTCTGATTTGAATTATGCAGGTTGTGAGGTTTGTGTCGTGGTTTGATGAACGGGGGGGTGGGGGGGCGGTGCAGGAGGGGGTTGGTAACAGGGTCCTTTTGGGTCTGGTTCGGGCTTTCGGGCTACTTGGGGAGGGGGAGGGGTAAGGTAAGGTGAGCATGTAGAAGGGGGGGTGTCTAGCGGCGCAGGGCGGGAGAAGGGGCGCGGTCGGAAAGGCGGGGATGAACCTGGTAGGTTGAGCAGTGTATGTTGCAGGTGGTGGGGGGATGGAGAATAGTTGCTTGCGTCTAGTTTGAGGGGGGTGGGGGTTGGGTGATAGGGGTCGGGTAGGGAGCAGGATGAGGTATCTGAGATGTCCTCATATTCAGGAAGGCTATTGTATGTGGTAAAGATTCTGGCCAGCTTAAGTAGGTGTTCTTGTTTCATGTGTTTGTTGAGACGGAGAATGTGTTTTTGTTTGACAGGGCAGGTGTTTTGTGTTACAGTGTGTCCTTCTGTGTCCCAGTGTAATGCAATATGGGACCCATGTGCCCTCGATGGCCCCATGCCTTTCTGCATTTTTGGCCAAGGGCGGTTGTGTACATGTAGCAGTGTTATGGCTGTAGGCATGGCATTGTTGTGGTGTGTTTTTTATGGGGTTGACTTTATAGGTGAGAGCACGAAAACTATGTGTGTAGGTAGTGTAGTGGACTTGAAAGTTCGAAATAGTATCTGTGTGGTTGTCCTGCCTGGCGTTGGTGTTCTGTTATTTATGTTTTTGTAGTCTGTCATCTGGGTTTGAGTTGAGAGTGTTGGCTGTGTGAATGTATTCAGTTATGACTTCCTGTGTATCCCTGTAGTCTATGTAGATGTCCCTTTGTATTTGAGATAGCCATTTTGGTGCTTGCCATCTGATGTTTAATCCGTCAATGATTGGTTGTCTGCATTCTTGGTGAAGTGTACCTTGTGTTGGGAGAGTAACTGTAAATCCTCTGCCGCATCTGTTAATTTGTGGGTTATTTGGGCTTTTTGCAGACACAGGGCGAACTTGTTGTTGGAATAAGTGTCATTTAGTGGGGCGGATGTTTTTGAGAATGCGAGGAGGATGTGTTTTTGTTTGGTAGGTGCTGTGGGTGGGGTGGTTGTTGCTGTGGGCGGGGTGGTGGGTGCTGTGGTGGGGTGGTTGTTGCTGTGGGTGGGGTGGTTGTTGCTGTGGGTGGGGTGGTTGTTGCTGTGGGTGGGGTGGTGGGTGCTGTGGGTGGGTTGGAGGATGCTGTCGGTGGGGTGATGGTTGCTGTGGGTGGGGTGGTGGGTGCTGTGAGTAGGGTGGTGGGTGCTGTGGGTGGGGGGGTGGTTGCTGTGGGTGGAGTGATGGTTGCTGTGGGTGGGGTGGTGGGTGCTGTGGGTGGAGTGGTGGGTGCTTTGGGTGGAGTGATGGTTGCTGTGGGTGGGGTGGTGGGTGCTGTGGGTGGGGTGGTGGGTGCTGTGGGTGGGGTGGTTGGTGCTGTGGGTGGGGTGGTGGGTGCTGTGGGTGGGGTGGTGGGTGCTGTGGGTGGGGTGGTTGGTGCTGTGGGTGGGGTGGTGGTTGCTGTGGGTGGAGTGGTGGTTCCTGTGGGTGGGGTGGTGGGTGCTGTGGATGGGGTGGTGGTTGCTGTGGGTGGGGTGGTGGGTGCTGTGGATGGGGTGGTGGGTGCTGTGGGTGGGGTGGTGGTTGCTGTGGGTGGGGTGGTGGTTCCTGTGGGTGGAGTGATGGTTGCTGTGGGTTGGGTGGTATGTGCTGTGGGTGGAGTGGTGGGTGCTGTGGGTGGGGTGGTGGGTGCTGTGGGTGGGGTGGTTGTCGCTGTGGATGGGGTGGTATGTGCTGTGGGTGGGGTGGTGGGTGCTGTGGGTGGGGTGGTTGTCGCTGTGGATGGGGTGGTATGTGCTGTGGGTGGGGTGGTTGTTGCTGTGGGTGGGGTGGTATGTGCTGTGGTGGGTGGTGGGTGCTGTGGGTGGGTTGGTGGATGCTGTTGGTGGGGTGATGGTTGCTGTGGGTGGGGTGGTTGTTGCTGTGGGTGGGGTGGTGGTTGCTGTGGGTGGGGTGGTGGATGCTGTAGATGGGGTGGTGATTGTTGTGGGTGGAGTGCTGGTTGCTGTGGGTGGAGATGTGGTTCCTGTGGGTGGGTTGGTGGGTGCTGTGGGTGGGGGGGTGGTTGCTGTGGGTGGAGTGATGGTTGCTGTGGTGGGGGTGGTGGGTGCTGTGGGTGGGGTGGTGGGTGCTGTGGTTGGGGTGGTGGGTGCTGTGGGTGGAGTTGGGGTTGCTGTGGGTGGGGTGGTATGTGCTGTGGATGGGATGGTGGGTGCTGTGGGTGGGGTTTGTTGGGAGCATGATGATTTTTTGATTGTTTGGTTGATGTCTGTGGGGGAGTAGTTTGGGTGTTTTATGGGTTTGGGAGAGGGGTTTTGGGGCTGTTTTGGATGATTTGGTTCCTGTGGTAGAGGTGTCTGGACGATTACACTGGGTTCTATGGGTTGTGGGTTTAGTTTGTAACAATGGGGACAAAAGATAAGTTAAATATAGTTCAGTTACAGTTAAGAGAAGAGAGGGAGACAGGTACTAAGACTTATCTAGCGAGAGCCGTGTGCCGTGCCACTGTAATTGTCCGTGGGGTAGGCGTTTTGGGGTCAGGCGTTCGGCGACCGCCAACCGGCAAGCCGGCTTGTGCCTAGTGTTTCTAATCCCAATTAGTGAAGTTTATTTGCAATCCCAGTTAGTAAATACGTTGGCTATTTGGCTGTGATGTATATTGCTGTGTCAGTGAGTGAGTCAGTCAGTCAGTCAGTGACTCAGTCAGTCAATGAGTGAGTGAGTCAGTGAGTCAGTGAGTCAGTCAGTCAGTGACTCAGTCAGTGAGTCAGTCAGTCAGTGAGTCAGTCAGTCAGTGAGTCAGTGAGTCAGTCAGTCAGTGAGTCAGTCAATGAGTGAGTCAGTCAGTCAGTGAGTCAGTCAGTGAGTCAGTCAATGAGTGAGTCAGTCAGTTAGTCAGTGGGTCAGTCAGTTAGTCACAGTCAGTGAGTCAGTGGGTCAGTCAGTGAGTCAGTGGGTCAGTGGGTTAGTCAGTGAGTCAGTCAGTCAGTCAGTCAGTCAGTGAGTCAGTCAATGAGTGAGTCAGTCAGTCAGTGAGTCAGTCAATGAGTGAGTGAGTCAGTTAGTCAGTGGGTCAGTCAGTTAGTCACAGTCAGTCAGTCAGTTAGTCAGTGAGTCAGTGAGTCAGTCAGTTAGTCACAGTCTGTGAGTCAGTCAGTCAGTCAGTCAGTCAGTCAGTCTGTAATTGTGTCCCATTCTCAATCTCAATCTCAATCTCAAACTCAATCTCAAACTCAATCTCAATCTCAAACTCAATCTCAACCACTTACAATGGGGTGCTTAGAGGTTAGATTCGATCTGTAGCTGATTCAAAAGTTGTACAAACGTACATTACTTTGTTCATCCTAAAAATAAAACTAGACCAACAGACCACCATTTATTCAATTTTACTGGTCCTTCAGAAAATAAACTAGACTCGTACCAGTGGACCAGTGTTGGTGTCGAGCAATGTTCTGTACAGAGCCTGGATACATTATAGCATGGGTAGATTTAGATTACGTCTGTCTTCAGGGTGGTTTACATAGCTTCAGACTGAAGTCATTATCTGGAAATGGTCAAGTCGACAAATAGATTGTCTACAGTGCCCACATACATCACATCATGAGCATATTTAGATTACGGGTGTCTTAAGGGTGGTTTACATAGCATCAGCTTAAAGTGATTATCTGGAAATGGTCAAGTCGACAAATAGATCATCTACAGTGCCCACATACATCACAGCATGAGTAGATTTAGATTACGGGTGTCTTAAGGGTGGTTTGCATAGCATCAGCTTAAAGTGATTATCTGGAAAACGTCAAGCCTACATATAGATCATCTACAGTGCCCACATACATCACAGCATGAGTAGATTTAGATTACGGGTGTCTTAAGGGTGGTTTGCATAGCATCAGCTTAAAGTGATTATCTGGAAAACGTCAAGCCTACATATAGATCATCTACAGTGCCCACATACATCACAGCATGAGCAGATTTAGATTACGGGTGTCTTAAGGGTGGTTCGCATAGCATCAGGTTAAAGTCATTATCTGGAAAACGTCAAGTCAGCAAACAGATTGTCTACAGTGCCCACATACATCACAGCATGAGTAGATTTAGATTACAGGTGTCTTAAGGGTGGTTTACATAGCTTCAGGTTAAAGTCATTATCTGGAAAACGTCAAGTCGACAAATAGATCATCTACAGTGCCCACATACATCACAGCATGAGTAGATTTAGATTACGGGTGTCTTAAGGGTGGTTTGCATAGCATCAGGTTAAAGTCATTATCTGGAAAACGTCAAGCCTACATATAGATCGTCCAGTAATATCAGAGAAGAGAAAGTTATTGTACATTTGACATTCAAATTCACCAAATCCTATCCTGCAGTGGTGACTTAAACATTAGAGACAGGATATATATCAAATGTATACAACTAGCAGACATAAACCCTATAGAACAAAAGGTTATCTTTGTCAGTGAGAGCTATAGAGTGAAAAATAATGTACATCCTTGTAGAAATTCATACCATTCATACCATTCATACCATTCATACTCACACTTGCCGAAGTTGAGGATGTACTGGACCATGTCGATTTCAGGAAACCATCTGACACTCTGACAGATTTTCAGGAAACTATCTGCAACAAACTGATACTGTATGAAATTGGTTTGCCTGTAGTGTTCACAATTTGGGAATTACACATGAATCCATGAAGCACTCAATACACAATATCCATCACACCTAGTGTCCTGAGATCTGCCAATCCACATCTGAGGGCTATTTGGTTGGTTGGTTGGTTTGTTGTTTAACGCCGCACTCAGCAATATTCAAGCCATATGACAGCGGTCTGTAAATAATCAAGTCTGGACCAGACAATCCAGTGATTGATATCATGACCATCCATTCACGCAATTGGGATCGATGACATGCATCAACCAAGTCAGCGAGCCTGACCACCCGAACCCGTTAGTCGCCTTTTACGACAAGCATAGTCACCTTTTACAGCAAGCATGGGCTGCTGAAGACCAATTTACCCCGGAATCTTCACGGGTCCTGAAGGCCCAGGTTTGATTCCCCACATGGATACAATGTGTGAAGCCGATTTCTCGTGCACTTGCTGAAATATTACTAAAAGCAGAATGAGACCAATTCACTCACTAACTGGTTAAGTTACAACCAAAAGCTATCCCAAGATAATTATCACAATGCAAATATACATACACCACTATGTCGTTCCGGCACTAGCACAGAAATATTAAGAATTGCAGTTTGGTTATGGGCAAGTTGGCTCCGATTATGTTGTCAAATGACATTATCACCAGAGCACATATAATTTTCTCCTTCTGTATAATCAGGAAGTTTGTTTTGTAAGTTACCACTTTAATGTATACATCAGTGCAATGAAGGTCATAACAGTAAAACACTTAATTGTGGGCCACAATCTCAAAAGATGTCAATAATCCCTTAACCCACAGCCTTAGAAGTGGTAAAACATCTTCTGAGCAAGAATCATATGACGCTCTGTGAAATCTTGATAAGAGAGAGCATGCTCAATTGTCAATTCATTAGGAAATTCTGTTCTTTCTTTCATATGAAAGGGCCAAGACACAACCATATCAAGTAGTATGTTGTATTTACTGAATGCAAAATTTCAGGCATATTGTATCTCCACACCCCAAGTGCTCTGCGCTAAACAACATAGAGATAATAACCACGGCAATCAACAGAGGTAGGTTCTATCAGTGAGCTGCCTTTAAACACCTCATATCATACCATATGTTTGCTTGTACCTCCAACAGGTCATAGCTATGCCCTTTAAGTGAAATAAACGTTTGTGTTATTGTTCGGTGGTGTTGCTATTCTTAAACAACTTAACTAAATAAGGGTTGGTTATAATACCTTGTCACTGAAGGATTTCTATGTACTTTCTCTTTCGAGGTGCTGGGTCGGCTCCATGGTCAGACAAGTTGGGCCAATTTCCGTCTGTCCACGGAGTCGATGATTTTCAGAGTGGTGATGGATTCGTAGATATTATGGTGGCTGTATCAGATCTTCTGGTTCAGGTGATGGTGAATCCCCTCCAAATGGTTGCTCGTTCCTGGACTGACCGTTTTAGGCATAGTCCACACAGACCCAGTGGCTGTAAGTCCTGAAACAATCGGCAGTTGGTCTCATGGGATGTGAAGCGTCAAAGACAAGGGGAATCCCCTCCAAATGGTTGCTGGACTGACCGTTTCAGGCATAGTCCACACAGACCCAGTAGCTGTAAGTCCTGAAACAATCGGCAGTTGGTCTCATGGGATGTGAAGCATCAAAGGCAAGGGGAATCCCCTTAGGAGCGCCAAGCATGGCTTACATGATATGTGGGAGGCCTACCATGTCTGGCAGTGTTAGAACTTAAGACTAGCCAGCTAACCCGGGGCTAGTAGAAATTCCTGTGGGCAAGTACAAATTTCTATTTTCCCCATTGGTTTAACATAACAAGGGAATTTTACCTGTACCCGACTTAATGAAGCTTATGAGTTCTGTTCCAACCCGGTCTTGAGTCAGGGATATGGTGCTTTCAGTGACATTCAGGTTTTTTATGTAAATGAACCGAAGTTCACTTTTGACAGTTAAGATTATCTTATTCTTACTCTCCGTAGAAAGCAAAGGATAAATAATGCAAACAACGATGAGTGAGTGAGTGAGTAAGGTTTTACGCCGCCTTTAGCAATACTTTATCAATATTCCAGAAATATCACGCTGGAGGACATTAGAAATGGGCTTCACACATTGTACCCATGTCGGGAATCGAACTTGGGTCTTTGACATGATGGGGGAATGCTTTAACTACTAGGCTACCCGACCGCCCATAAAACAACCATGAAGAAAACATTGTAAATCGTGTTTTCATAAACAACGTTTACTGAAATCTTAGTTACTATGAAGTTTCTTCTCTATCAGATCTTATCCTGAAGCCCCAGTAAACTCATGTTAAGCCAATCACAACAAAATAAGTATGTTTGACACATATGAGTCAAACTACCTACTGTAAAATGTGTTATCTTCTAGGTACCTAGGTGTAAATGTAATTACCGTACTTGATGTAATAAGCGCCCTGGCGCTCTCAAAATGAGAAATAGGGGTCTCTTATTAGAATATTATTTTGGTAAAAAAAACAGAGTTGGAAGATAAATTTCGTGGTTTATGCTGACAGTCTGAAATGTTTAGGTATGACAGATATATTTTTCCAGAATTTAATTCCCTATAATTAACGGTGCATAGAACACACGAGTGCGTATTATACGCGAATAAATAAGTCTTGTGTCTAGAGCTCCAGATAAGCTTTTGGTGTTGTGGGTATTTTACCCATGCATTTTAAAATCATTGGGTATCAGTAATTCTATCTGCGTATTCAAATTTCTGTTACCCACTAGGTTTTACACATGTGGGTATTTAAGTTAAATATTTAAAAACACTATTCATCTAGTCCCTGCAAACTGGTGTCGTGTGGGTTCGAGAGCTTTATAAGACTCAAAAATACCACGATACTTCCACTAGAAAGTGTGATGGCAAATGATCATGATGTAACTGTTATTGTGGAGTTTGGCAAGGTTGACGGAATGCCCGTTTATAATTTCAAAATAAGTTGCTGATTTGCTAATCGAATACGCAGGGTTACTTCACAATATTTTGTAGCGTATCTGTACTGTTCGTTGGGTATTTGATATGCTTGGATTATATTTTACTGCGTATTTCTGCATTTCTGATGGGTATTTCACGCAGATACGCAGCTTATCTGGAGCTCTGTGTGTACATTGGTCAATCGGAAGGGGTGCTAATATTGGGATTGTTCACTAGCCAATATATTAGCAAATATCGCCGTGGGCGCTTATTACCTCGAGTACGGTAACTGAGTAGCATGGTACGTGATGTAGGCTACATGCTGTGGTGTCATGTTTTGACTGTCGGACCCCATCATAGCCCTCGGCTAAGTTGAGTCATTCCTTCCTATACATATATACCGTCAGACTTGCATGACATTGTGTGTAATTAATGTAGTCGTCACATTGGGAGTAGGCTTTGTGGTTGACGTCACGCCGGGTATCAACTAACGTCCCAGGGGACAAACATATAAACTGTCATTCCCTACCAGTGCCACGGTGCTGTCGATTCAAAGTGGGTATCTCCTGCCTTGACTTTGAGTGCATGTCTACCAAGTGCTCTGTTCATCTGCCAACATTCAGAAAAGTAGTATTGAATGATGTTTGCTGCCACAGTCCCGAGGTATGATCGCAACTCACTTTCGACTAAGCGCCAGTTATCTCGCGAGATCAATTCGCTGGGGGAGAACTCATTTCTTAGACTGGTTCCCTTCGTTCCTGCGACAGGCTGCAGCAAGCTCCTAACAGCGATAGTGCGTTCGCGGAGCTCTCTATACCGAGAGTGAAACGAAGGTGTCACACGGAAGGAGCTTGAGACTGCGGAGGATCCGGGAACCAGTCTTATGACCTCATGTGACCCCGACTGTTAATCTGGAGGCAACAGCTGTCATAACATTTACTGTACATGTAGTATATTCAATATGGCATTCAACAACATATTATTATATCATACGTACCTGCATAGGGCCTGTTGCATGTTAAAGTAGTGCAACCTATTCAACTGACTCTTTATATATTGTATTGCATTGGTTAACATGATCATCAGATGGACACATTTTAAAAGTTACATCAAATGATTAAATATTGATAAATAAAAATAAATATTACTATAAAGAAATTTTCAAATAATTTGGTTAACATGATCATCAGATGGACACATTTTAAAAGTTACATCAAATGATTAAATATTGATAAATAAAAATAAATATTACTATAAAGAAATTTTCAAATAATTTAAAAATAATAGTCTAGTCTGACCTTATGAATATGGGCAGATCCTTAATGTCTTTTCAATTAAATATGAATCGTTTGACCATTTATTCACTGTCCTGAATTTTTTTGGCAGTTGATCATATTTATAATGTTAATTCTTTGAGGGAATTGGGAGATTAGGGACCAACCATTTGATACTCTGGTGGGAGGGTTGGGATTTTTATTGAGAAAATTAAATTGTCCCTGAAAAAATATTTATGCTTCAAACTGTTGAAAAAAAAGGAAATTATCTGCTACAAAGAATACATTGTTGCAAGACCAATCAGAATCAAGTAACTTAAAAAATTCCAAGCTTGGATTACTACCGGGGTATCTATTAATTCTGTAATTATGTGTCAAGGTCGAACCATAGATTAAAGCCTCGTCTCAGAATATTTTTATATAAACGAACAAACAACTTCATTTAATCTGAAATTTGAAATGGAAACCAAGCTCGAGTGCCTGTGGAACAATCTAGTCTTGCTTCTGTTATTTTAATATCTGTAGGGGCTGGGCGGAAGTAACAATACTATGGTTCAGAGACTGTGATACAGGCTAGTCAAACCCGCTTACATAATTCACTTATATTTAGTTAGTATTGGAAGGCTTTTCACTATATCATAATAATTCGAGCCATGTGAGAGAAAAAGACTGGCCAGATTAAGGCAAAGGGTGTTGTTTTTTTATTTCACCTAATCAAGCAATACATTTTAAGAAATGCAGATTCTTAATCAGTTTTTATTGTTCTATTATAGTTACAAAAGACACTGTCTATGTAGGTTTTATGTTGTACTAATGATTAAGTTTATATTCGTACCCACCCTATAAAGTTTTCATTTCAAAAGCTTTCCACTTGAATACATAATTTTGATAGAAAATAAATACAAAATAACAATATTCCTCTCATCTTTGTTTTACTTGCCTTACTTTCCATAAAGGTGCGGAATTTCTGCAAAATAGAGTGAGTGAGTTAAAATTTAACATCGCATCGGCAAGCCATATAGAGGGGATGCCGACAATGGCCCCCGTGCACTTGACAACAGAGGGGATGCCGACAATGGCCCCCGTGCACTTGACAACAGAGGGGATGCCGACAATGGCCCCGTGCACTTGACAACAGAGGGGGCAGTCAAGAATGTTGGTGTGCTTACATTTCATAGGAAATCTTATCAAGGTTGTTTATGTCGAATAGCCTGAATTGCCATTGGGTTGTTCACATCACTAAACATTATTTTTACTGAAAACATTACGAAAACATGACAAAGTACTGAACATAAAAGTTGTAAAAAAAGAAGAAATCGTTGAACATCTATTGTTTCCTATGTCATAGACATTCCTGAGGTTTTGTTTGTTGTTTAACACTGCACTCAGCAATATTCAGCATGTCATGGCCATGAGGAGTCGAAATGTATTCAGTTTATTCCGTTTTCAGAAACTTAACTCTAGCAGCGTTTTGAATTCTGCTGACAACCCTGTAGTGGTATTGTCCCTGCATTTGCATTGTATGTTGAAGTATATATTTAATTATTCTTTTCTCTTTCAGTTCTTGACAATACTAACCAATACTTAGGGCATTGTTTTGATATGGATCTGACTCACGAACACCACTATGCTGTATCCTACAATATACACAATACTCCACTTACTGTAGGTAATTTTTATATCGTGCAGGTTATCCCCTGGAAATCAACTGGGTAATTTACTTGATCTTAAAACTTCCTTACCCAAACCGTCGATCAAATGCTACAGTTGTTAATTGTTGTTGCAATATGGGAGTTTTGAGGCCAAAGCATATTTATTTATTTATTCTTAATTTACGATATGCAGAAACCAAAGCACGAAACATTGTACATGCGATGTTTCTCTTTGGAATGTTCTGACATAAGAAAACGACATTAAAATATAGTTTGCAGGACTAGGGCGATCGTTCGTGCCTGTCATGCTTGGTTGGTTGGTTGGTTTGTTGTTTAACGCCACACTCAGCAATATTCCAGCTATATGACGGCGGTCTGTAAATAATCGAGTCTGGACCAGACAATCCAGTGATTGATATCATGAGCATCGATCCAAGCAATTGGGATCGATGACATGCATCAACCAAGTCAGCGAGCCTGACCACCCGATCCCATTAGTCACCTCTTATGACAAGCATAGTCGCCTTTTACGACAACAGATATGAGTCAGTCTCTGCCATGATACCATCATCTTCTCGAGGCAGGGGCGTTAAGTGACTATAAAAGTCCAGTTTCCACCCTTGCTGAAATAGGCTGGAATTTCCAGGCTCCATCTAAGCGCCATAATTGGCTTTTACGAGTTATGTCCATTCTATGTCTCTCCCATTGACCAATCAGATTCCATCTCTCATATCACTTTCATTTGGTTCAAACAAAATTACGGCAACAGTTTTAACCCACGAAGTGCATCAAATTACTTGTGCACCTTGGCTAAATAGTTCGGCAAGGGTGGAAACTGGACTTTTATAATCAGTTAACTCACTTACGTTAGGAAAATTGGCTACCACAAAATGATTATATTACCCAACATTCTCATCATAGTAATAAAAACTTCATTTGTATTGTACCAAATTCCATTCACAAGTGGAATCTCATAGCAACAGAGTTAGTAAAACAGGCATGATATAAAGAATACAATTAAAGTGAGGCCATAGTAGTAGTAGTAGAGTAGTAGTAGTAGTAGTAGTAGTAGTAGTAGTAGTAGTAGTAGTAGTAGTAGTAGAGTAGTAGTAGTAGTAGTAGTAGTAGTAGTAGTAGTAGTAGTAGTAGAGTAGTAGTAGTAGTAGTAGTAGTAGTAGTAGTAGAGTAGTAGAGTCCACTCTTGAAAGATGTTGTAGTGGCAGTTGATTCCATAGTGTAGTGGCTGAGAACTTGTAAGTTCTCTGACCAAATGATATCAATCTGGTTGCTGGGATTTTAAGGACAAGTATGTTGTCAGAGCTGAGAGATCTGATAGGTGAGTATTTGTCCAACAGCTCAGCGAGATATGTAGGTGCTGTATCCATATAGGAGGAGATGATTCTGTTCTCTGTTCTCGCCTGAAGTGGCAGCCAGTGCCGTTGTTACAAAGTCGGTGTAATATGGGAGCATTAACCAGTTCGGGTAACGATGTGGGATGTTGTATTTTGCACAGACTGAAGTTTACTGAGGAGATCTTTTAAGTTATTGAAAGAAGGCTATTGCAGTAGTCAAGTCTTAATATTACCGTAATAAAGATTTCACCAGGATATTGGTTGCTTCTGTTGTAACAAGTTTTTGTATATTGGTATTCATTTTATTATCCATTACTTTCATGACTTACACTAAATCATAATGAAGACTGTTTTCATAAAACAAACTGTTACCTTTGTGATTCGGCCAGTGGAATCTGTCAACAACAAACCAGGTCTTTTTTTAAAAACCTGGATCTCAGTTCATGCATTATCGTAGAGGACCATCTTGGGAGCTGTGAATATAGATGTGCTGATAAAATACTTCACTCAAAACAGCAATCCAGAGGTTGTATATACAACTGCAAGGAATAGTTTGGATATGAACATATTTCTTGTAAATACATGTTTCAGGGCTCCTTCTCACTGTCTTGAATACAAGGAAAATATGGGCAAAGAGAGTGTATGTATAATAACGAAGTTGTTATCCATAATATTCCTTGTCGTATTCAACAGCAAAGCCATGATTCAATTAAGATAAGAATTCTGAGAGCAACTTTCAAATAGTACATTCTCTGATCATAAACACAATATTTCTGCATGATTGGTTTGGTTGGTTGGTTTCAGTCTAGAAAAACAGAGAATGTCAAGATCTGAAATCCAAAGGCCATACCAGGGTAGGAAAAATAGATATATACTGAAAAATGACTGACTGAACTGTAGTTACCTCAGCCAAGTAACAGCAGCATTATCAGTACATGTGCAATACGTGCATACAATGACATGGGCTCTCTGGAAATTGAAGGATGGATATAGACCCACCTTTCTTGAAACATGTACGCAGAAGGCTCAAAGATACATTTGGTGACTCCGAATCCTCCATCATGCTAAATCCATTGCACACACCTACAAAAGAAATGTTACAGGTATTTGTGAACTGAATTTATACAATCAACCCAACGTATCCCTCTCCATATTAATTGCCTAATTGGAGTTATTGTTTTCTTAGTTACAGACTGGAAAAACATTTGAAGGTTTGTCATTATGATGACCTCTGGTGACCTTGACATGATGAACATCATTGTTTTGAATGAAATCACCCTACTTAGTATCATGTACCTCGAGTTCCATATTGAGTTCTATTAGATCACACTTTACTTGAAGCATGAACCAGTTGATGAGACATAAGGCCAAACAACCATGTTCCCAGGATAAAGTGAACAATCCTGGGGTCAGTGAAGTGTGACTCCCAGGACTTTTCCTGCAGGGTTCCCTTGCGGTCCTGTCATCCAGGACATATGAGCCTCTTCTGTTGCAATGTCTGGTGACGGGAAGCACTGGGTCATGCGGTATGGCTGTGCCTCTAGAGAAATCTAAGGGGAAAAAATGAATAACTATATAAGGTGACAGAATCCATTTACTTAAACTCCAGGAGAAAATATCATGAAAAGTATATGTCATTTATGGGCTAAACAAATTAAATTTTAGTAGTAAATCATTCATCACTGTGAAAATCTCACACCTTGAATATGGAAAAGGTGCAAATTACTTTCATCATAGTCCATTAAATAACATCTATCAACAACTAACAACCGTTGAACAATTCAAGATGAAGACTGAAATTTGTCTACATGCCTCCAAATCATGTGCATCAACCTTCAAACACTGACCTACATTTTCACCAAAAGCAAGCAACTGGGGTCAAACATAAGCAGGAGTTTCTGGAAAGTTAGATAGCAGGGAAAAGAGTGTTGGAACTTTATCTTCCAAAATAGCCATGTGAGAGATGTTATGTCTAAAATTTGCCCCTTTAGACTCATCCATGGGGATCTTTAAAACATTTTCTTCTTCAATATGAATTAAAGCCAACAAAGAATAATCGGAGCTAATGGTATGAATGAGAGAACTGAAGATTTGGGGGCACTATCAAGACTTATAATCAATGTATAGCTGTTAAGCAACGTATCTTCCATCAAGATTCTGAGTTTCTTCTTTGTGACATCTTCCAGTTCATGTGGGTCTTTTTTATACCCAGGGTGACACCATCCATGATTACCATGTCTGGGGACTCACCACAGCAGAGGCAATGGAAGCCCTCCTCGTAGTTGATATCCAACAGGTCCACGTGTGCATACCATGCATAACGGAACCTGAAAGATAAAGTAATGTTATGAATTATCACCAATAATAAACACTATCTACAAACTTTTCAAAGAGGAGGATCCATCTGAAAACTTAACAAATGCTAGTCATTGAAGTGTGACCTCTGATATTGTTTATACTGATTGATTTAATTGACAATGGAACTTGTCTTGTTTTTGTTTGTTTGTTGTTTAACCTCGCACTTAGCAATATTCCAGTTATATGACGGTGGTCTGTAAATAATCGAGTCTGGACCAGACAATCCAGTGACTGATAACATGAGCATCGATCCACACAATTAGGATAGATGACATGGATCAACCAAGTCAGCGAGCCTGACCACCCGATCCCATTAGTCGCCTTGTAGGACAAGCATTGTCGCCTTTTACGGCAAGCTTGGGTTGCTGAAGACCTATTCTACGCCGGATCTTCACGGGTCTGTCTTGTTTTAACAGGAGGGGTATGGACATAAAACTTGGGAAACTACAACAATATGTGTAAGAATACTGAGGGCAGGCATCAACATAGTGTGTCACCCCTCACATAGTGAATGTTGCATGATTCAACTTGATGTGCCAGTCATGACAGACTACACAGAAGTGAGAGGGGACTGTGTTAGAACAGATGCTACAACTGTCAAGAGGAATTGGTCCCAGCACTTAATACTATGATGTACTATGATGTACTATGATGAGCATGCCAGTGACCTTTGTACAAGTTCTATGATGTACTAAGATGAACTATGATGTACTATGATGTACCATGATGTACTATGATGTACTATGATGTACCATGATGTACTATGATGTACTATGATGTACTATGATGAGCATGCCAGTGACCTTTGTACAAGTTCTACAAGTCTACAAACAGTTGAGTAAAAATAGTTGTTGAAACATCAACCTGTAGTATGGCAGTTGGTTACTGAATTCCCAGTCTCCCTTTTCGGTGTGCTGCCACACCAATGTCTTGTTAAATGATGACAGCGTTGTTCTGTAAAATAGAGGGTTTTAGATGAGTGTTTATATCCTACACAACTGTAGCCGTAGAATTATAGGGTTTTTTCATAACACATGCTGCAGATAATGACAAGGCATTTAGGGCTGTTTTTTGTGATATCAGTAAAGCTTTGGATAGGTTTGCCACAAGGGGATTACACACAAACTTAACTCTTATGGCAATAATTGGAAATTATGAAAACTGAGTTTTAAAAAGTTATAAAGGTAACTTTTGGTTACTTGTTCTAATGTAAGTCCTGTGATGGCTGGAGTACCACAAGTATTAATACTGAGACCTTTAGTATTCCTTAGTTATACAAATGATACTTTTAGAAGGTACTTATAGTAATATCAGACATACTGCAGATGGCACGTCAATATATGTAATAGTGGAAGATCGGGCCATTGCTTCAAACTACCTAAATAATGACTTCAGTAGAATTTCTACTTGGGTGGAAAACTTCAATCAAGGAAGGGATATCACAATTCATCGATAAATGGATTCATTGATAATGTTCGCAAACGATATACACTTACTTGTATATATTTGCTATTTTTTTTAATAGTAGAGACATTTTATTTTTAAAAACAACAAGATATTCAGAGGGTTTCTTGCCTTATTAATAGTGTTTATGCCCTATGAAATTCACATAAACTTATATTACCCGTCTGTGAGGAACTGTTTTGAATACTGTCAGATGACTTTGTGAGACACCATACAGGCTCCCATGTTGAGAAGGTGCTCCTCCCCACCATCAAATCTTTTTGTCCTTTGGCAATTGCTGCACTGTCTATCACAAATTGAACAAAGTGGAACAGAAAGAAATATCTCCTTATTATACAAATAACCTGCATAAGACATTACATAGTGAACTTTTATGTTTAATTACAGGGCTTGACTTTACAGTATTAAACAAGCACTTGTGCAGCCTGTTATTTAATATAGACATAAGACCAAAGAATATGACTGTCAATTTTGACTGGACATAAACAGTACAACAATTAGAAACAGATGCATAAAGATAAACATTAACACAATAGCAGCAATGCACTTTAGCTCACCAGGTACACTTAGAGTAACCTGAATGTGATATAGGATTACTTTAGCCTTGTTTGATGGGACGGTCTGAACAGGGAAAGACAACAGAAGGAGAAATCGTCACACCATGACAGTAACTCACTTACAACTTTTTAAGCAGGGAGAAATGTAAGCAGTAGATAAAAGCCCTCTTGTTTTATTTATTTAACTACATGTATTAACAAGATCTGGATACATGGCAAGTCAAAGAACAAATTAAAATATACAAACGGAAAAAAGTAGATATGCTTCATATAAAGGTCAATATAAACACATTTATTCTAAAATCATATAATGCATATTTCAATGCACATTTATGAAGAAATGTCCTTGACATTAAGGTTGAGATTCACATTTTGCACGTGCACGGCGCACAATTTGGATGTTTGCGTGGTTATTGGGAGCATGATACTTATATATTTTTTATGTGAACAGTGGAGCGGACAGGTGCACATGAAACACTTTTGTTTAACCTGAATAAAGCTTATGCAATACATAACCATCTATGCAAGTGTTCTGGATGGATTCGTGCACATGAAATAAACATTGATCAGACAAATGACCAAGTATTATGTTCTTATTTTCTTTACATGAGGCACATTTACTTTTTTCAATTGTATATATTGATTTTGTTTAAACTGAAATATAAACTGAAACAGCTGCATACCTCTAACTGTTGATGAAGTGGTTGTTGTAAACAGCAGGGATTCCTGGGCCCACTTGCACAAAGCGATCTTAGCGCTAAGACTATTGTAAGCCTATGTTAACGTATGGGAGTTACAATCATCTTAGCGCTAAGATTGCTTTGTGCAAGTAGGCCCTGGCCATCTGTGAGCTCACCCCAAGGACATCCACTAACACAGATGCCAGAGGTGTCGGGGGCAAGACTGCTTTTAGACCTTTCTTCAAAACTAGACATGCTGAAGTCTATTCGGCTCTTAGATATTTGGTGAGGGACATTTCATGCCCTGAAATATACATGTGCTATATATATTTAAAATACATGTGCTGTTGACCAAACAACATACCAACATATGAGTGACTGTGTGAGTGAGTTGGGTCTGACACTGCTTTGAAACAATATTCTCAGATATGATACAACAAATTCTCACTAACAAAGGAAATAGAATATACCAACCTCAAATTCAGTGATGGATTTAGGTGGTGGCAGTTCTTCATTACCTAGGACCTGTTGTTGCTGGTTGTCTTGCCTCAGTCGGAGATTCTGGCCAGTTGACTTAGCAGCCTTCCGTGCACTAGACGAATTGAAACCCATATGAGACATTAAGGCGTATGCAGGGGGATGGTTGGTTGGTTGGTTTGTTGTTTAACGCCACACTCAGCAATATTCCAGCTATATGAAGGTGGTCCGTAAATAATCAAGTTTGGACCAGACAATCTAGTGATTGATATCATGAGCATAGATCCACACAATTGGGATCGATTACATGCATCAACCAAGTCAGCGAGCCTGACCACCCTATCCTGTTAGTCGCCTTCTACGTCAAGCATGGGTTGTTGAAGACCTATTCTACCCCGGAGCTTCACGGGTCCACAGAGGGATGGAGATTTTGAAGTGACTTTTGTGACAAATGGGTACAGTGACAATGGGTATATGACAATTGTAATAGCAGCTGAATTCATACTGAATAACAGATGACATATCAAGTCATACACCATTCAGTTTTTTTTTAAAAAAACAGCACATCGTGCTATTGAAACACATTACTTCATCTGCTGCTAATAATTTGATTATAATAAGTTGACAAACAATTATCCTTGGTGATTTTTTTATGTGTGATAATCAAAATGTACCTGAGATCCATGACACATGGTTTATACATAAGTGATTTTTTAATGATCATAAAATATAAAAGTGATTTCCAACTATGCTTATCTTTCAAACAGATTTATTAAGACACATTAGCTCCACTTCAACATAAAAATAGCATTACACTTTTAAATATGTTAAAGTCTGCAGTTTACCTTTACATTTTCAATAACATTAATAGATAATTTTGATAAAGTGACAGACTAATTTTTGACAACATTATTCCATTAGGTATTATAACAATGTAAACAGCAAATTAAACTGGGTTGACAAATTGAAACTAACACACATAAGAACCTTGTTGAAAGCAATGTGCCTACACTGACATGTCCATACAACAATTAGGGTCATCATGCTTTCTCAAATTCCTGGATATCTGGTCAATTTATTCTGCAAAATATACAGTTAAAGTGAAATTTGAAATTTGGACAACATTAGTCCTGGAACGTAGTCACTGTCGAGTTACTTGACAGATTGCAGTCGTTTAATGACTCAAATAAATTAAAATGAACCTAACGAGGCTTTGAAACCATTCGGAAAACACTGTTTGATGATTGGTAATATCAATATTGATGTCATTTGCCTGCGCGATCCATTTGGTCTCCAACATTCGAACAGAAGTCCAAATAAAAACAAAATGATTACCATATTCGACGTAATAGGAAAAAAATTAGAAATAGGGGGCTCTTATTAGATTATTATTTTGGTTAAATAAAAAACAGAGTTGAAAGATAAATTTCGTGGTTTATGCTGAGAGCCTGAAGTGTTTATATACGACAGATATATTTTTCAAGAATTGAATTGCCCATAACTAAGGGTGCATAACTAACACACAAGTGCGTATTATACGCGAATAGATAAGTCTTTTGTACATTGATGATTAGGAAAGGGTGCTAATTGGGATTGTTCACTAGCCAATATATTCGCAAATATCGCCGTGGGCCCTTATTAGAGAGGAACGTTTATTACGTCGAATACGGTACTCCCGTGTTGTACCGATTGACCCCTGAAAAATAACGGTACATTGTACTATTTCACAAATATATGTATTAACAACTTTGAGATAATGAATATATTAGATCTAGATGATGGATAAATGTCAGTGCATGGTTGAAATTATGTAATTTGAAATACTTTATTACTACTGCACTGTTTAGCGCCAGTACTACTGGCAGTAGTACTGGTGCTGAACTGTTTCACTTAGCCACTTAGGGGCTGCTTTAAATGTCATTTCTCACCAGTGCAACGGTGCTGTGTCTTCAACGCCAATATCTCCTGTCTTGACTTTGACTGCATGTGTAGCAAGTGCTCCGTTGGTCTTACAAAATTCGGAAAAGCGGTATTGATGTTTGCTGCCACAGTCCCCCATGCTCCCTTCTCATCTTCCTCCGTAAAGCCTCGCCTGCTTGAAACTTGCACATGAAGAATACCTTCCTCTCATCCTCATGAGCTAGTTCCGATCAGATGACCAATTTGATATGCGTTTCGTTATAACTCTTTCCGGGGAAGAAGTGTTGATATATGTCAAATAGCGACTCGTGACCAACTCGTGGCCATTTTTTTAGGCTGGGTTCCGTATAAGCGCAAACGGGCATCGCTAAAACAATAGTCAACTTGTTACGAGAGATTCACCTGTATTTTCCGCATGCATGTATCATAAAGATGATGTTTGAATACATCGGGACTTACGGTATTTATACAGTTTGATTGAACACATTTAACTGTAACAAGGGCATATAGTGTTGACGAATGATGTCAAATGCACGTCTGTTTGTTTACATCGCGTGTCACCTGATACAAAATCTCACCTCTGAACCTGAAGAGTACTGGAATTTCTAAATATAGCATTGGGATTCCCATGGTTATGCGCAAGGGGATTCCCCTATTTATGACCACTGCCTGAACAGTTGATCTCCGCGTTTCACTTTGGTTCCAGCTATTATCAGCTGAAAGTTATTATCAGCTGAAAGTTGTTGAAAGTTATTATCAGCTGAAAGTTATTATCAGCTGAAAGTTGTTGAAAGTTATTATCAGCTGAAAGTTATTATCAAAGTTATTATACAGTCCTAAGTGTAAGGCTAAAAAATATTGAGAATATTTATAACTGCGGGACGAGAGATTTGTATTATTGACATTAATAGCATGGTGTGTATGGTAACTATCTGAAACTAGATAAACTGTGGAGAAATGGGAGTAGCCAACATTAAAGCATATGAAAAGAGTGAGTGAGTTAATGCTTTACGTCACATCGGCAATATTCATATGAAAAGACCTCTGCCGTATAAAATAACAATCATAAGACAGTACAGCAATCCTGAATTACAATTATTACAATACTGTAAAGTAGTAAATTAGCCTAGCAAAATGTTTTTGTGATGGTAGTAGTATGTGAAGATTGAATAATGTTAATAGTACTATCTTCTTGTAGACTAGTATTTCTAAACAACACAGTCTTGATATTAAAGCCCTTGACATTAAAAACATATTGATTGCATATGACAATAATAACATTGGACTAAATAATGAACACTGCAAGTAGGATCATCATGAATATATCTGTAAAGTCTGATAATTGGACTAAATCTATCACCAACTGACTTAAATAATCTAAGCACATTACATTTAGCAACATATTGTGATTTTCTAAACTCTCTGAAAGTTTCCATAAAACTATATTGATTATACAACATATTCCAGTCAAAAAAAGCTGAATGCAAAATGGTTTTTTTTATAATTCAGTGTGGCAAAGAGAATACTGGAGTAAGTTTCACATTCAGTGGAATTAGGTCTGATAAATATGATGGCGTTTTCTCAATAAACATTTTGTGAAAAAGACAAATTTTGTGATATGGTTAATGGTTACTCAAAGATGTATAACCCGTTTCATCATATAATTTTCAAAGACTGATGCCTCTAACAGATCCACAAGTGGATCGAAGCGCATCTAGAAGTATATTGTTCTAAAGCAGTTTGGATTCATTTTTTCACTACTCTTTCACACATTCACACTATCGACCACTGGTTTCTCTGTACCAGATTCTATTACAGAGCACCATGTATAATATTGCAGACTGTGTAAGAAACAATCACTACTCTTTCACACATTCACACTATCGACCACTGGGATGTCTATACTAGATTGTATTACAGACCGCCACCTATACTGTTGCAGACGGTGTTAGAAACAATCACTACTCTTTCACACATTCACACTATCGACCACTGGTATGTCTATACTAGATTGTATTACAGACCGCCACCTATAATGTTGCAGACTGTCTTAGAAACAACCCTCACTCACTCACTCACACTATCGACCACTGATTTACCTGTACCCTGGTTCGATTCCCGACATGGGTACAATGTGTGAAGTCGATTTCTGGTGTCCCCCGATGTGATATTGCTGGAATATTGCTAAAAGGGGCATAAAACCATACACATTCACTCACACTATCGACCACTGGTTTATCTGTACCAGATTGTATTACAGACCACTACCTATAATATTGCAGACTGTGTTAGAAACAACCCTTACTCACTCATAATATCAACCATCGGTTTGTCTGTACCAGATTGTATTACAGACTGCCACCTATGATATTGCAGACTGTGTTAGAAACAACCCTCACTCATTCACAATATCGACCACTGGTTTATCTGCACCAGACTTTATTACAGACCGCCACCTATAATATTGCAGGCTTTGTTAGAAACAAATCTTACTCACTCACAATATCGACCACTGGTTTATCTGCACCAGACTTTATTACAGATCGCCACCTATAATATTGCAGGCTCTGCTAGAAACAAATCTTACTTACTCACTCACACTATCGAGGGCCGGTCGGGTAGCCTTGTGGTTAAAGCGTTCGCTCCTCACGCCGAGACCCGGGTTCGATTCCCGACATGGGTACAATGTGTGAAGACCATTTCTGGTGTCCCCCGCCGTGATATTGCTGGAATACTGCTAAAAGCGGCGTAAAACCATACACACTCACTCACACTATCGACCACTGGTTTATCTGTACCAGATTGTATTATAGACCAACATCTATAATGTTGCAGACTGTGTGAGAAACAACTCTTACTCACTCACTCACACTATCGACCACTGGTTTATCTGCACCAGACTTTATTACAGACCGCCACCTATGATATTGCAGGCTCTGCTAGAAACAAATCTTACTCACTCACTCAAACTATCGAGGGCCGGTCGGGTAGCCTTGTGGTTAAAGCGTTCGCTCCTCACGCCGAGACCCGGGTTCGATTCCCGACATGGGTACAATGTGTGAAGACCATTTCTGGTGTCCCCCGCTGCGATATTGCTGGAATATTGCTCAAAGCGGCGTAAAACCATACACACTCCCTCACACTATCGACCACTGGTTTGTCTGTACCAGATTGTATTATAGACCGCCACCTATAATATTGCAGACTGTGTTAGAAACAAACCTTACTCACTCACAATATTGACCACTGGTTTATCTGCACCAGACTTTATTACAGACTGCCACCTATAATATTGCAGGCTGTGTTAGAAACAAACCTTACTCACTCACAATATCGACCACTGGTTTGTCTGCACCAGACTTTATTACAGACCACCACCTATAATATTGCAGGCTTTGTTAGAAACAAACCTTACTCACTCACTCACACTATCAAGGGCCGGTCGGGTAGCCTTGTGGTTAAAGCGTTCGCTCCTCACGCCGAGACCCAGGTTCGATTCCCGACATGGGTACAATGTGTGAAGACCATTTCTGGTGTCCCCCGCCGTGATATTGCTGTAATACTGCTCAAAGCGGCGTAAAACCATACACATTCACTCACACTATCGACCACTGGTTTGTCTGCACCAGATTCTATTATAGACCGCCACCTATAACATTTCAGACTGTGTTAGAAACAATCCTCACTCACTCACTCACTCTATCGACCACTGGTTTGTCTGTACCACATTGTATTATAGACCGCCACCTATAATATTGCAGACTGTGTGAGAAACAACCCTCACTCATTCACTCACACTATCGACCACTGGTTTGTCTGTACCAGATTGTATCATAGACCGCCACCTATAATATTGCAGACTGTGTGAGAAACAACTCTTACTCACTCATTCACACTATCAACCATTGGTTTATCTGCACCAGACTTTATCACAGATTGCCACCTATAATATTGCAGGCTTTGTTAGAAACAAACCTTACTCACTCACTCACACTATCAAGGGCCGGTCAGGTAGCCTTGTGGTTAAAGCCTTCGCTCGTCACGCCGAGACCCGGGTTCGATTCCCGACATGGGTACAATGTGTGAAGACCATTTCTGGTGTCCCCCGCTGCGATATTGCTGGAATATTGCTCAAAGCGGCGTAAAAGCATACACACTCACTCACACTATCGACCACTGGTTTGTCTGTACCAGATTGTATTATAGACCAACATCTATAATGTTGCAGACTGTGTTAGAAACAACTCTTACTCACACTATCGACCACTGGTTTATCTGCACCAGACTTTATTACAGACTGCCACCTATGATATTGCAGACTGTGTTAGAAACAACCCTCACTCACTCACTCACAGTATCAACAACTGGCTTATCTGTATCAGACTGTATTACAGACCGACACCTATAATATTGCAGGCTGTGTTAGAAACAAACCTTCCTCACTCACTCACTCACACTATTGAGGGGCGGTTGGGTAGCCTTGTGGTTAAAGCATTCGCTCCTCATGCGAAGAGCCGGGTTCGATTCCCAGCATGGGTACAATGTGTGAAGACCATTTCTGGTGTCCCCCGCCGTGATATTGCTAGGATAATGCTAAAAGCGGCGTAAAACCATACACACTCGCTCACACTATCGACCACTGGTATGTCTGTACCAGATTCTATTATAGACCGCCACCTATAACATTTCAGACTGTGTTAGAAACAATCCTCACTCACTCACTCACACTATCGACCACTGGTTTGTCTGTACCAGATTGTATTATAGACCGCCACCTATAATATTGTAGACTGTGTGAGAAACAACCCTTACTCACTCATAATATCAACCATTGGTTTGTCTGTACCAGACTGTATTACAGACTCCCACCTATGATATTGCAGACTGTGTTAGAAACAACCCTCACTCATTCACTCACAGTATCGACCACTGGTTTGTCTGTACCAGACTGTATTACAGACCTCCACCTATGATATAGCAGACTGTGTTAGAAACAACCCTTACTCACTCACAATATCGACCACTGGTTATCTGCACCAGACTTTATTACAGACTGCCACCTATAATATTGCAGACTGTGTTAGAAACAACCCTCACTCATTCACTCACACTATCGACCACTGGTTTGTCTGTACCAGATTGTATCATAGACCGCCACATATAATATTGCAGACTGTGTGAGAAACAACTCTTACTCACTCATTCACACTATCGACCACTGGTTTGTCTGTACCAGATTGTATTATAGACCGCCACCTATAATATTGCAGACTATGTTAGAAACAAACCTTACTCACTCACAATATCGACCACTGGTTTATCTGCACCAGACTTTATTACCGACCGCCACCTATGATATTGCAGACTGTGTGAGAAACAACCCTCACTCACTCACTCACTCACAATATCGACCACTGGTTTATCTGCACCAGACTTTATTACAGATTGATACCTATGATATTGCAGGCTGTGCTAGAAACAAATCTTACTCACTCACTCACACTATCAAGGGCCGGTCAGGTAGCCTTGTGGTTAAAGCGTTCGCTCGTCACGCCGAGACCCGGGTTCGATTCCCGACATGGGTACAATGTGTGAAGACCATTTCTGGTGTCCCCCGCCGTGATATTGCTGGAATACTGCTAAAAGCGGCGTAAAACCATACACACTCACTCACACTATCGACCACTGGTTTATCTGTACCAGATTGTATTATAGACCAACATCTATAATGTTGCAGACTGTGTGAGAAACAACTCTTACTCACTCACTCACACTATCGACCACTGGTTTATCTGCACCAGACTTTATTACAGACCGCCACCTATGATATTGCAGTCTGTGTTAGAAACAAACCTCACTCACTCACTCACACTATCGACCACTGGTTTATCTGCACCAGACTTTATTACAGATTGCCACCTATGATATTGCAGGCTGTGCTAGAAACAAACCTTACTCACTCACTCACACTATCGAGGGCTGGTCGGGTAGCCTTGTGGTTAAAGCGTTCGCTCGTCACGCCGAGACCCGGGTTCGATTCCCAACATGGGTACAATGTGTGAAGACCATTTCTGGTGTCCCGCACTGCGATATTGCTGGAATATTACTCAAAGCGGCGTAAAACCATACACACTCACTCACACTATCGACCACTGGTTTGTCTGTACCAGATTGTATTATAGACCGCCACCTATAATATTGCAGACTGTGTTAGAAACAAACCTTACTCACTCACACTATCGACCACTGGTTTATCTGCACCAGACTTCATTACAGACTGCCACCTATGATATTGCAGACTGTGTTAGAAACAACCCTCACTCACAATATCGACCACTGGTTTATCTGCACCAGACTTTATTACAGATTGCCACCTATGATATTGCAGGCTCTGCTAGAAACAAATCTTACTCACTCACTCACACTATCAAGGGCCGGTCGGGTAGCCTTGTGGTTAAAGCGTTCGCTCCTCACGCCGAGACCCAGGTTCGATTCCCGACATGGGTACAATGTGTGAAGACCATTTCAGGTGTCCCCCGCCGTGATATTGCTGGAATACTGCTAAAAGCGGCGTAAAACCATACACATTCACTCACACTATCGACCACTGGTTTATCTTTACCAGATTGTATTATAGACCAACATCTATAATGTTGCAGACTGTGTGAGAAACAACTCTTACACACTCACTCACACTATCGACCACTGGTTTGTCTGTACCAAATTGTATTATAGACCGCCACCTATAATATTGCAGACTGTGTTAGAAACAAACCTTACTCACTCACAATATCGACCACTGGTTTATCTGCACCAGACTTTATTACAGACCGCCACCTATGATATTGCAGACTGTGTTAGAAACAAACCTTACTCACTCACAATATCGACCACTGGTTTATCTGCACCAGACTTTATTACAGACCGCCACCTATAATATTGCAGACTGTGTTAGAAACAAACCTTACTCACTCACAATATCGACCACTGGTTTATCTGCACCAGACTTTATTACAGATTGCCACCTATAATATTGCAGGCTGTGCTAGAAACAAATCTTACTCACTCACTCACACTATCGAGGGCCGGTCGGGTAGCCTTGTGGTTCAAGCGTTCGCTCGTCACGCCGAAACCCGGGTTCGATTCCCGACATGGGTACAATTTGTGAAGACCATTTCTGGTGTCCCCCGCCGTGATATTGCTGGAATACTGTTAAAAGCGACGTAAAACCATACACATTCACTCACACTATCGACCACTGGTTTATCTGTACCAGATTGTATTATAGACCAACATCTATAACATTGCAGACTGTGTGAGAAACAACTCTTACTCATTCACTCACAATATCGACCACTGGTGTATCTGCAACAGACTTTATTACAGACCGCCACCTATGATATTGCAGACCGTGTTAGAAACAACCCTCACTCACTCACTCACAATATCGACCACTGGTTTATCTGCACCAGACTTTATTACAGATTGCCACCTAATATATTGGAGGCTCTGCTAGAAACAAACCTTACTCACTCACAATATCGAGGGCCAGTCGGGTAGCCTTGTGGTTAAAGCGTTCGCTCGTCACTCCGAGACCCGGGTTCGATTCCCGACATGGGTACAATGTGTGAAGACCATTTCTGGTGTCCCCCGCTGCGATGTTGCTGGAATATTGCTCAAAGCAGCGTAAAACCATACACACTCACTCACACAATCGACCATTGGTTTGTCTGTACCAGATTGTATTATAGACCGCCACCTATAATATTGCAGACTGTGTTAGAAACAAACCTTACTCACTCACAATATCGACCACTGGTTTATCTGCACCAGACTTTATTACAGACCAACATATAATGTTGCAGACTCTGTGAGAAACAACTCTTACTCACTCACTCACACTATCGACCACTGGTTTATCTGCACCAGACTTTATTACAGACTGCCACCTATAATATTGCAGACTGTGTTAGAAACAAACCTTACTCACTCACAATATCGACCACTGGTTTATCTGCACCAGACTTTATTACAGACCGCCACCTATGATATTGCAGACTGTGTTAGAAACAAACCTCACTCACTCACTCACAATATCGACCACTGGTTTATCTGCACCAGACTTTATTACAGACTGCCACCTATAATATTGCAGACTGTGTTAGAAACAAACCTTACTCACTCACACTATCGACCACTGGTTTGTCTGTACCAGATTGTATTATAGACCGCCACCTATAATATTGCAGACTGTGTTAGAAACAAACCTTACTCACTCACAATATCGACCACTCGTTTATCTGCACCAGACTTTATTACAGACTGCCACCTATAATATTGCAGACTGTGTTAGAAACAAACCTTACTCACTCACACTATCGACATCTGGTTTGTCTGTACCAGATTGTATTATAGACCGCCACCTATAATATTGCAGACTGTGTTAGAAACAAACCTTACTCACTCACAATATCGACCACTCGTTTATCTGCACCAGACTTTATTACAGACTGCCACCTATAATATTGCAGGCTCTGTTAGACACAAACCTTACTCACTCACTCACTCACTCACACTATCGAGGGCCGGTCGGGTAGCCTTGTGGTTAAAGCGTTCGCTCGTCACGCTGAGACCCGGGTTCGATTCCCGACATGGGTACAATGTGTGAAGACCATTTCTGGTGTCCCCCGCCGTGATATTGCTGGAATACTGCTAAAAGCGGCGTAAAACCATACACATTCACTCACACTATCGAACACTGGTTTATCTGTACCAGATTGTATTATAGACCAACATCTATAATGTTGCAGACTGTGTGAGAAACAACTCTTACTCACTCACTCACACTATCGACCACTGGTTTATCTGCACCAGACTTTATTACAGACCGCCACCTATGATATTGCAGACTGTGTTAGAAACAACCCTCACTCACTCACTCACAATATCGACCACTGGTTTATCTGTACTAGACTTTATTACAGACAGCCACCTATAATATTGCAGGCTGTGCTAGAAACAAATCTTACTCACTCACTCACACTATCGAGGGCCGGTCGGGTAGCCTTGTGGTTAAAGCGTTCGCTTGTCACGCCGAGACCTGGGTTCGATTCCCGACATGGGTACAATGTGTGAAGACCATTTCTGGTGTCCCCCGCTGCGATATTGCTGGAATATTGCTCAAAGCAGCGTAAAAGCATACACACTCACTCACACTATCGACCACTGGTTTGTCTGTACCAGACTTTATTACAGACCACCACCTATGATATTGCAGGCTGTGTTAGACACAAATCTTACTCACTCACTCACACTTTCGAAGGCCGGTCGGGTAGCCTTGTGGTTAAAGTGTTCTCTCGTAAGGCCGAGACCCGGTTTCGATTCCCAACATGGGTTCAATGTGTGAAGACCATTTCTGGTGTCCCCCGCCGTGATATTGCTGGAATATTGCTAAAAGCGGCGTAAAACCATACACATTCACTCACACTATCGACCACTGGTTTATCTTTACCAGACTGTATTACAGACCGCCACCTATAATATTGCAGACTGTGTTAGAAACAAACCTTACTCACTCACACTATTGACCACTGGTTTATCTGCACCAGAATTTATTACAGACTGACACCTATAATATTGCAGACTGTGTTAGAAACAAACCTTACTCACTCACTCACAATATCGACCACTGGTGTATCTGCACCAGTTTTTATTACAGACCGCCACCTATAATATTGCAGGCTGTGTTAGAAAGAAACCTTACTCACTCACTCACACTATCGACCACTGGTTTATCTGCACCAGACTTTATTACAGACTGCCACCTTTAATATTGCAGGCTGTGTTAGAAACAAATCTTACTCACTCACTCACACTATCGAGGGCCGGTCGGGTAGCCTTGTGGTTAAAGCGTTCGCTCGTCAAGCCGAGACCCGGGTTCGATTCCCGACATGGGTACATTATGTGAAGACCATTTCTGGTGTCCCCCGCTGCGATGTTGCTGCAATATTGCTCAAAGTGGTGTAAAACCATACACACTCACTCACACTATCGACCACTGGTTTATCTGTACCAGATTGTATTATAGACCAACATCTAAAATGTTGAAGACTGTGTGAGAAACAAGTCTTACTCGCTCACACTATCTACCAGTGGTTTGTCTGTACCAGATTGTATTATAGACCGCCAACTATAATATTGTAGACTGTGTTAGAAACAAACATCACTCACTCACAATATCGACCACTGGTTTATCTGCACCAGACTGTATTACAGACCGCCACCTATAATATTGCAGGCTGTGTTAGAAACAAACCTTACTCACTCACTCACTCACACTATCGAGGGCCGGTCGGGTAGCCTTGTGGTTAAAGCGTTCGCTCGTCACGCCGAGACCCGGGTTCGATTCCTGACATGGGTACAATATGTGAAGACCATTTCTGGTGTCCCCCGCTGTGATATTGCTGGAATATTTCCAAAATTGGCGTAAAACCATACACATTCACTCACACTATCAACCACAGGTTTATCTGTACCATATTGTATTATAGACCGCCACCTATAATGTTGCAGACTGTGTTAGAAACAACCCTTACTCACTCACTCACTCACACTATCGACCACTGGTTTCTCTGTACCAAACTCTGTACAACAAAATAGCAAAATCAACGCTTTGCTAAGTACACCTGTCCCTGTACCTGACAGTAGTAGTGACTACTGGGATTTAAACAAATCTGATTGTTTACATTGTAATGAAGATATGGAAAATGTTTACCAGGTTTAATGTGATCATTCCTTCCAGCATATGGACATTTCACCTCCACCAAGTTATCAGCATCAATAATGGCATCTGGCGTAGCACCCAGATAGGGTTCAGAACAGGAAACAAATAGACCTGCCTTTTTTGTTTTGATATTGTACATGGAATCAAATTTTGAAAGTGCTCTATTCTCATACTGCTTTCCATGAATTACAGGCTTACATGATAATATTTTTGTGGACACAATTGATTTGCATAACTTCTCCTTATTTCTTCGGTTGGTCATTTTGGTCACTTCACCAAACCTTGAGGCTGTGAGGCGCCACTTTCTTTCTGTGTGCCACACTGGGCTCCGGGACTGGTCTTGCGTTGCTGCCTCAATATCTTCTGCAGATTCCTCCGTTACCTGTAAAGAAAAACAAAAGTCAAGACATAAAAGAGATGCCCCAAACAATATTTTTTCACATAGTTTGTTTTACATGTCAATAATCTGAAAAATGACTAATATACAAGTCTATTTTTCTGTTGCAAGGGAACTAATCTGCTTGATCATGATTAGGCATTTTCAAAATTAGTTAATTGCATTTTACAAATGACTCATTAACACACAACCCCAAACAGTAAGATGTTGCTATGTTTCCTCACAAGCTATGATTTTAACTGTGTATTACAAAGATCAAATTTGAAAGACTTTAGGTTTAATTTACATGTACATGTATTATACAACAGAATTTCCAGTGTTGTGTACCTTCAGTGCCATGTCTACCAGGTCCTCTGTAAATGGCTGTTTAAGGTAGCGATGGCCCTCAGCAGCTGTCTGGACATCAGCCTTTGGGTGCAGATATCTCAGGGCGATATAATGAGATGACTTTCAGCAGTAGTTTGTCATCATGTTGCGCACATGATCATTGTAGCCACTCATCTGTCTGTATTTATGTGGTCTTGGATCTTCCAGCATATCCTCAGACCATTTTCTTTTTGACAGCAGTTCTGCAGCTGTTACAGGTGATCCTGAATACAATATTTTGAAACTACATTGCCATAATAATACTGTTCAAAACAATACTTACACAAATATTTAAAAACTTTTTCCACTCCAATATCCAACACATAAGTATTTAGTCATATACAGTTTCTCTTTTATATACAAAAATCATAAACCATCATAACTTTTCTAAGGCATTTAGAAGTGATACACATAAGGAAGAGAATATATGGATGTCAACTTCTATATAATGATGAACCCCCTTAACCTCATAATAATCCAGTGATTAATATCATGAGCATCGGTCCACGTCATAATAAAGAAGTTGACATCCTTATAATTCTCTTCCTCATCATAACATTGTAGTTGAGTCCTGGGTGTGCTATTTCCTTGGCTGTAATATGACCTACCTTTGTACGATTGCGGGCTTGTGTAATAACTGCAAGTTTTAGGTACAGCTCTTTCCAACCTGCACACAGGCAGCTGAGATGACATGCTCCTACATCAACAGCACCGCAGCGATGTACTTACAGGTTGAATGTGGTCCTTTCCCTGCAGGACCCTCGCAGTGGGAGTTGACTGGCTCCCCAGTCTTCTCTACCTTCAGCTTGTAATTGTATGTGACCTAGGATAGAGTGAGTGAGTACGTATGGTTATGCACCACCTTTAGCAATATTCCAGCTCTTTCACAGCTAGAGACACCAGAAATGGCCTTCACACATTAACCCTTTTAGGGAATCGAACCTGGCCCTTCGGCAAGACGAGTAAACACTTAGACCACTTGGCTACCCCCATTAACCCAAGCATAGAAGTCATGCATAAAATGTGATGTATGTGCAATTTAATTTCCCATTAATAAATTCACTTTCGATCAGTTTGGTGTCAAGAAATGTATTTCGGATTAGCATCATCTTTGAGTACAAATTTCATTATAATTTTAAAAAGTTTTATTTTTTCTTTGGATTTTATGGTGTCTAAATATTTTACCTTGATTTTCCTAGATGCACTGACGATGCCACTTCAGTATACATCAGTAGATGCACGTATGTGAACACTGCATGTCAGCACCCTGTCCCCCTCAAACATCAGAGAACCTTTCTCTATCAGAGGCCTTGATATCATGTGCAGCTTGGTTGTCTCCTGCCATAAGGTAGATGAAGTAACCCTCAATGGTTTCTTTGGAAATGAGAGGCAGCAGTTGACGATGGGAAGGCATCAGCTGTTGAAATCCTGACAGATGTCCAACACAATCATCATTTCTGTCATAAGATTCAAGTCTGAAATGAAAATGAAATACATTTTAACTCGTGCAACTACTATTTCAGATTTGCATTAGTGCATAATATTATAGGAAAATAATTCATAGCATTATCACTATGACTAATATATCTCATAAATGACATGCATCATGAATATTGTCACCCCTTCTCTCCTTCTATTTCTTTTTTGGAAAAAATATTTTCATGTTGACAAGGACATTGACACGAAGGCAAACATCTGTTTTATAAAATACCTAGATTCTAGATAAAAATAGGGTAATTGTTAATGTGACACAGACTCGCCAAGTTTCAGTAATCATTTCATGGACACAGAAATGTCAGTAAGCACTGCACTGTACATATAGCATAAGTCATTCAGAATTCTGGTGCCCAGATCATGACGAAAAGGAAGAGTAAAATATAACACTATAATTTGACAGACATCTATATTTTGTGAATACAACAGGTTTCAAAGTTGTATAAACTTTCTGTGTTTAAATGCCGACTTGCAAGTATTATGGGAAAATCTTCCGCCCGAAACACCCATGCTAATATGTCCAATGCATTGACGCTCAATCCTTTTAATTATTTTTAAAACAAATCCAGGAGGATAAGGGCGGAAGTCGTACGCAATTTTGTTGAGAACTACGTGTCAAAACACTGCTGATCATATTCATAATAAGCCACGCTAAACTACAGAAGCAAACCCGTGTGCGACATACGCTTGAAAACCGGAAAGCGCACGTTAAATCTCCAATATAAGTAAGTAACAAAAGCAATCGTGTGTTCGAAAACAGGTGACGTCTCTGGAGTGAGGTCAATGTTAACATGTTTTCGCCCGTCACATAGCAGCCGATTTCGCCAAATGCGGTGCGGTTTTCGCCAGAGAAATGGGTGACGTATTGCTGAGGTGCCGTTTTAGCAGACGACGCAATGGAGACTGCGCCTTTTATCTAGGATTTATATAATCTGAGAACGTGAGCCACAGTTACTACTTTGGTTATAGGTAACTATACATTAGGTCATGGTTTCACGGAAGGGAAGGCAACAACTGAAATATATTAAAAGTTGATTTTGTTAGTCACAGTAGGCCTGACAGTGACAGAGATGGTGCTTATTTGACACTGTCAATGACAGGCAAGAAAAGGGCCTAGTAGAAATTGCGGTGCATATCGCAGATTATGAATGTAAGCATACTTGATAACTAAAACAATGAGTTTCATACCTCTCGATCAGTTTCAGTTTCCTTCCAGCTGTCGAAGCTTTTCGTTGAAAGAGCGCACATTTGAGTTTTGGCACGGACCTCAGCAGGTACTGACCGGCCATGTTTACATAGACTTGGCTACGGCTCTACTTGAAATTCGCGCTAAATGATTCGCAGCGCATTCTAATCGCGGAACCGTCACAGAGTATTAAGCTGGTTCCCGGCTACCTATGCCGTATTATTACTATATTATCACTCATCGCCACGACAGGAAGTGGGATAAGGTTTTAAAATCTACAATTAATTGCATCTTCAGGTTTCTTCATGACTACTGATAGTAAACAACATTTCGCATTTGTGAGTAGAATCTCAATGCAGTGGGTCAACATGGGCGGATACGGGTGTGTGGGGTTGGGGTGGGGGGTGGGTGGGTGTGTGCGGTAGTGCGGTAGATGGGTTAGGGTAGTGGTCAAAGCGTTCGCTGGTCATATCGAAGGCCCGGGTTCGATTCCCATCATGTGTTCAGTGTGTAAAGCCTATTCTGTAGACGACTATATCCACTAAGCCACTGAGGCAGTAAAAGTGGTCCCCATCAACACATGCTTAATTGCCGTAGTAGGTGACTTCATGGATCAGAGGTTTGACGTCCTCCAACGTGCTGAATGTTTGCTTGTAATATCAATCACTATTTTTCTCTCTGTCCACGTGGACCAACATTTTACTGCAAGTACCAGTAACAGCAAAGATGAGCATGAAGGTAATATTCCCTTGACCGGAGCTAAGAGCCTCGGGTAGTCAGGTTCGTTTTTTGGTTGATTGGGAGTCATACATGTCGGCGTTGGGACGTTGTTCACACTTAAGCACTCGTTTGTCTGTAATTTTGTCTGATTACATGTACTTATATCAGGGTACATGACATACAATCAACGAAAACACTATACAAGCATAACCACCGTCCATCGATTGTCTGATTACATGTACTTATATCAGGGTACATGACATACAATCAACGAAGTCACTATACAAGCATAACCACCGTCCATCGATTGTCTGATTCCATGTACTTATATCAGGGTACATGACATACAATCAACGAAGTCACTATACAAGCATAACCACCGTCCATCGATTGTCTGATTCCATGTACTTATATCAGGGTACATGACATACAATCAACGAAGTCACTATACAAGCATAACCACCGTCCATCGATTGTCTGATTCCATGTACTTCTATCAGGGTACATGACATACAATCAACGAAGTCACTATACAAGCATAACCACCGTCCATCGATTGTCTGATTCCATGTACTTATGTCAGGGTACATGACATACAATCAACGAAGTCACTATACAAGCATAACCACCGTCCATCGATTGTCTGATTCCATGTACTTATATCAGGGTACATGACATACAATCAACGAAGTCACTATACAAGCATAACCACCGTCCATCGATTGTCTGATTCCATGTACTTATATCAGGGTACATGACATACAATCAACGAAGTCACTATACAAGCATAACCACCGTCCATCGATTGTCTGATTCCATGTACTTATGTCAGGGTACATGACATACAATCAACGAAGTCACTATACAAGCATAACCACCGTCCATCGATTGTCTGATTCCATGTACTTATATCAGGGTACATGACATACAATCAACGAAGTCACTATACAAGCATAACCACCGTCCATCGATTGTCTGATTACATGTACTTTTATCAGGGTACATGACATACAATCAACGAAGTCACTATACAAGCATAACCACCGTCCATCGATTGTCTGATTCCATGTACTTATATCAGGGTACATGACATACAATCAACGAAGTCACTATACAAGCATAACCACCGTCCATCGATTGTCTGATTCCATGTACTTCTATCAGGGTACATGACATACAATCAACGAAGTCACTATACAAGCATAACCACCGTCCATCGATTGTCTGATTACATGTACTTATATCAGGGTACATGACATACAATCAACGAAGTCACTATACAAGCATAACCACCGTCCATCGATTGTCTGATTCCATGTACTTCTATCAGGGTACATGACCCCTGTCCCCCTTACTCATTTGTGAATTACAAGGATTCACTTCAGCACAGTTATATCAATATATTAGTGAGAATAAAGTTTTGCATTTCCATTCACATCGTGGGATTGGAGTGAGTGAGTGATTGAGTGATTGATTGAGTGAGTGAGTTGTATTTATCGCCGCTATTCCAGTTATATCACGGTAATGTGGGAGGAAAGCCCGAAGTGATGCAGGTCTCAGATGTTTACCACTTCAGTGAAACCAACGAGCACGGGTATGGTGCTAACAAACCAAGAAACATAATCGGGGCGAACCAGGATTCGAACCCACAATCATAGGTTTCTGGCGTGCCCAAGGGACGCAACTCTGCACAGTTAATCGCAGCACCTTAGACGACTGGGCCACCCGTGCCCCCGTGGGATTGGAGGAGACCGCACGTTAAATTGGGCCACGAACGTCAGAAGGCGGAACATTGTTTACAGTTACAAACAAAACAAAAACTAAATGGATTGCATATCCTGTATCAAGGCTCACAATCAGAAATCTTTCAGAAACCTCTCAAGTTACTGTTTTTACTATTGTAATATGGATTTATTACATATACTATTGTGACCACAATGTGGTGTAGAAACACATCCTTGATTGCAATGATCGATCTAATTATAACATAATTTGTGAAAAGAAATATCGTACAGACACAGTGACATTTGTGCATGAATGTGAACTGCCGCACATGAAGGCGTGTGAATTTTTGACAAGTAGTAGTATAGGTAATGGGGGTTCTGCCGCAACCCCACTGGAGCCAGATTTATATACCTATACAAAATAACAAAACACTCAAGATATTTCCGATTCATAGTGAAGAATTTGATGTGGGTTATTTATTTGGAGTGGAACATGGTAATATACGAAAGATCCTATTCAGTATGGTTCCCCAAAATAATATAAACTAAATCATATTCCGCAAACATATCGCCATACGTTTTAGAGCGAACCGAAAGCATACCCGCAGTAAATGGGGTTTTACTAAATTGTGGACTGTATAAAGCTATAACGATCGTGAGTGTGGTTTAAACAACACTCACTCACTCACTCACTCACTCTATCTGCCACTGGTTTAGCCATAGAAAACTGTATTGAAGAACAACTATAGCGTCACTGACCAGGATGGTAACCACTCACTCACTCACTCACTCACTCACTCACTCTGCCACTGGTTTGGTCTTACAAAACTGTTTTAAAGAACAACTATAGCGTCACTGACCACCTTGGTAACCACTCACTCACTCACTCACTCACTCACTCTGCCACTGGTCTGGCCATACAAAACTGTTTTAAAGAACAACTATACCGTCACTGACCACCTTGGTAACCACTCACTCACTCACTCACTCTGCCACTGGTTTGGTCTTACAAAACTGTTTTAAAGAACAACTATAGCGTCACTGACCACCTTGGTAACCACTCACTCACTCACTCACTCTGCCACTGGTTTGGTCTTACAAAACTGTTTTAAAGAACAACTATAGCGTCACTGACCACCTTGGTAACCACTCACTCACTCACTCACTCACTCTGCCACTGGTTTGGTCTTACAAAACTGTTTTAAAGAACAACTATAGCGTCACTGACCACCTTGGTAACCACTCACTCACTCACTCACTCTGCCACTGGTTTGGTCTTACAAAACTGTTTTAAAGAACAACTATAGCGTCACTGACCACCGTGGTAACCACTCACTCACTCACTCAGTCTCACTCACTCACTCACTCACTCACTCACTGGTTTGGCTTGAGCTGACAAATATTCTAAAATATTCAATCGCCGAACACAGTCGGATCTCCCTATCATGCGGTACCACACGACATCTCTAAATGATTGCATCGTCAAAACGCATCCACTCACCCACCCACTCACTCGTTTGGCTTGAGCTGACAAATATTCTAAAATATTCAATCGCCGAACACAGTCGGATCTCCCTATCATGCGGTACCACACGACATCTCTAAATGATTGCATCGTCAAAACGCATCCACTCACCCACCCACTCACTCGTTTGGCTTGAGCTGACAAATATTCTAAAATATTCAATCGCCCGAACACAGTCGAATCTCCCTATTATGCGGTACCACACGTCATCTCTAAATGATTGTATCGTCGAAACGCATCCACTCACCCACCCACTCACTCACTCACTCACTCACTCACTCACTCACTCACTCACTCACTCACTCACTCACTCACTCACTCACTCACTCACTCACTCACTCACTCACTCACTCAATCTATCTATCTGCCACTGGTTTGGTCTTACAAAACTGTTTTAAAGAACAACTATACCGTCACTGACCACCTTGGTACTCACTCACTCACTCACTCACTCACTCTGCCACTGGTCTGGCCATACAAAACTGTATTGAAGAACAAATATACCGTCACTGACCACGTTGGTAACCAACCAACCAACCAATCCCTCACTCACTCACTCGACCACTGGTTTGGCTTGAGCTGACAAAGCTAACCCTTGAAATATTCAAATCGCCCGAACGCAGTCGGATCTCTTTCCGTGCGGTACCACACGTAGGCGCGTGGCGAATCTCTTAATGGTTACATCGTCGAAACGCACCCACGAGCGCCTGGTCGCGCCACACACTTTAAAGCCTAACAATCACCTGTTTCACACCTGTATTGCTTTCCATGCGTTGAACCATTTCCTGTCATCAAAGAGATCCAGTTTGGCAGCTTGGGTTGGGGTGGGGGAGAGCTTGGGTTGGGGTGGGGGGAGTTCAAATTTGCAATATTTTTACCAGTAAAAGTCTTTATATTTCCAGTCAATTAAAACCAGGTCTTTATTATCTATACATTCAACGTGAACAGCCCATGCCTATCTTGTATGTAAAACAAGCAGTAGTAAATCCCAGAAATTTGTGCTAGATTAAAACTGAAAATATCTAATAGTTTACACTTCAAATCAGGCGTCTTAGTGTTGATGCTGTCCCAAGACTTCTGGGGTTCTGTTGGATTATAAGTCCTAGAGGTGTGGCTTGAGGTGACCTACAGACTCAATTATTAACATAGTATAACCCACCAGCTGGGATATTGCTGAGTGTGGCGTTAAACAACAAACGTAATGTTAACAATAATGTGTGTACCTTCTAATGCGGGATCGGGTTTGTCGATTCATGTCATTGATCCCAATTTCGTAGATCGATGCTCATAATATCAATCACTGGATTTTCTGGTCCAGACTCGATTGTTTACAGACCGCCGTCATATAGCTGGAATAATGCTGTGTGCGGCGTAAAACAACAACCAAACCAAACCGTCTAATGCAAATAGTCTAGTTGTATATCATTCTGTAAAGAAAACAACACTTCTCATCAAGTCTAGATAGTGATATCCTAAAGGACAACATTCTCTTATTGTTTTAGTTTGCAGTGTTTAATGTGGTCAGATGGGGTGGATACACGGGTAGGGTGACACCCTACACACTTCAGGGGGTGGGGGAATGGGGTGGGGTGTGGGTGTCCCGAACCCACCTTTCTGAAGACACCCTACACACTTTCAGGGGGTGGGGATGGGGTGGGGATGGGGATGGGGTGTTGTTGTCCTGGACCAACCTTTCTGAAGACACCCTACACACTTCAGGGGGAGAGGGGATGGGGGTGGGGTGTTGTTGTCCTGGACCAACCTTTCTGAAGACACCCTACACACTTCAGGGGGAGAGGGGATGGGGGTGGGGTGTTGTTGTCCTGGACCAACCTTTCTGAAGATACCCTACACACTTCAGGGGGAGAGGGGATGGGGGTGGGGTGTTGTTGTCCTGGACCAACCTTTCTGAAGATACCCTACACACTTCAGGGGGTGGGGGAAGGGGGTGGGGAGTTGTTGTCCTGAACCCACCTTTCTGAAGACACCCTACACACTTCAGGGGGTGGGGGTTGGGGGTGGGGTGTGGGTGTCCTGAACCCACCTTTCTGAAGACACCCTACACACTTCAGGGGGTGGGGGATGGGGGTGGGGTGGTGGTGTCTTGAACCCACCTTTCTGAAGACACCCTACACACTTCAGGGGGTGGGGGATTGGGGTGGGGTGGTGGTGTCTTGAACCCACCTTTCTGAAGACACCCTACACACTTCAGGAGGTGGGGGGTGGGGGTTGGGTGTCCTGAACCCCCCTTTCTGAAGACACCCTACACACTTCAGGGGGTGGGGGATGGGGGTGTGGTGTTGGGTGTCCTGAACCCCCCTTTCTGAAGACACCTTACAAACTTCAGGGAGAGAGGGGATGGGGTGGGGTGGTGGGGAAGGGGTGGGGGTGGTTTGTTTGAGTTATCAGTCTCCCTCAAAACGGACATATGGTATTATCGCCTTAAAATTGTTTCTTATTATAAATATTTAGGCTTGACCATATCATCTAAACTATCAAACACCTAGCGCCGCAATCCTCAAATGCAATTATACCTATCTAAAAGAAATTGTCAAGGAAATTATCCATGTATCTATCTAAAAGAAATTGTCAAGGAAATTATCCATGTATCCTTTTCTACAGCTTGTACTTTATGTGACGGCACGATCGGGCAGAAATATGGGGCGCACAATATAATGGCGCTATTGAAAAGGTACATGCTTCCTACTTTAAGCACTTTTTAATGGTTGGAAAATATGCTTCCAACAAAGCTATTTTAGGTGAAACACGTTATCCCATCCGTGTATAAAGTCAACTTCGAGTGACAAAATATTGGTTAAAATTACTGAGTATAGAGTCGCAAAGATATCCTCACCAATGTTATAAACTACTGAAAGCTCGTGATGACAAAGGCATAACGTATTGGGTCTCCAATGTCAGATATTTATTATTTCCATGTGGCTATTCCTTTGTGTTTATTCCCAAGATGTAGGGGATACACATTTGTTCTTATACTCTTTTAAACAAAGATTACAGGATATGTATAGTCAAAACTGGCATGATAGTATATCTGACCACCCGATCATTTCAGTCGCCTTTTACGGCAAGCATGGGTTCCTTAAGAGCTATTCTACCCCGGTCTTCACGGGTAGCCAGTTAGGAGAAATTGAGGATGAATTTCATGTTTTATTAGTATGTGATAAGTATGAACATCTTTGAGAAAAGTATATTCAGACGTTTAACAATAGGCATAAAAACAAGATGCTAATAATCAGTCTCATAAAATCTATCAACTCTGCTGTTAAACGTTCATTGGCCATATTGTTAAAACATATATTCTGTCAGATAGTATATATATATATATATATATATATATATATATGTCTTTCTATCCAAACGCTGTTTTTTCTGGATGGTCAAGATTATTTTATTGTCAGATTGCCTTGTTGATACTGTTTGTTTGTTGTTTTACGCCGTACTCAGAAACATTCCAGCTATATGACGGTGGTCTGTAGATAATCGAGTCTGGACCAGACATTCCAGTGATAGACAACATGAGCACCGATCCTCGTAATTGGGATACGATGACATGCATGAGTTAGCCTGACCCGTAGGTCGCCATTTATGACAAGCATGGTTGCTTTAGACCAGTTGTCCCCGGTATCTTCACGGATGTGCTGCTACTGTAGATAACACTGTCGTTTTACACTGTGGACAGAATTATGTTGCGACTGTATACATATATTTACCTTTAGTATTACATAGTACACCACTCAGGAAACGTAAATTAAATCGAAATTATTTCCTTTCAAAAGAAAGTATAAAATTTCCACTAATTCTCGGAACATTGTTTCTGGAATCACGAACGTGGCGCTGACACTCTTTTCTCTTTAGAATGTGATGAATGTTTAAGCCAATCAGAAGACACCACGTCATGTGCACCCGACACAAATCACTGTCAGTCATCCCAGTTTGCGCGCGACTATATAAGTTCGAGTCGGCGGGCCGAGGTTCATTCCGCTCTTTCACGTCATCGACAAACTGCTAAAACAATGCCACGAGCAAGGGAGCTTCGTCGGGGTCTCTCCATCCGGCCGCGGGAAAACTTCTGTCCCTGTCCATTCCTGTCGAGGTTCGCAAGCCTGTACGCCAGCAGCCAGGGTAACGTCATCCCTACCCAAGACCTCTTCGAGGAGTACAAAGCCAAAGTCCGTGCTTGGACGACTGACGTCAGCTTGCAGAACCTCTCTGACCGTTCCCACGCCTTCGCCAGCCAGTTCAAGGTGGTCGCCATCAACGCGGGCTTTGCCAACGTTGGAGCTCCACGCCGTGGGTATCGTATCTCGCAGGTTAGGATAGGTCGAAATTTGGGGGGACGGGCTGGGGATCGGGATGTTTTGGCAGAACCTTTGGGTTATTCGTTAAGGGGATATAGGACTCGTAGGTCAGTGCAGGAGAGGGAAAGGAGGGGGGTCGCAGATTCTCCGCCGTTTGTAGCCCCTGTCAGTACTGAAATTGGGAAAGGTGTTTTTGCGGCTCGTAACTACAGGGCGGGCGAGGATGTGTGTGAGTACATTGGCCAGCTTATTCCTAGCGGGGAGGTAGAAGGCAGGTTGCGGGAGTATGATAGGCAGAATTTGACTTTTCGGTTCATTTACTTTGCTGGGGCTCATGGTGATGAGGAAATGGTTTTGGACGGCCATCGGAATTCTCAGGGTGATGTGATACACCCTGATCAAAATTTGGGGGGGACCATGAACCACTGCTTTAAATTTCCAAATTGCAAAATTCGGAGGGATATTATTGGGGGGCCGAGGGCTAAGGATCAGAGGGTGGAGGCACGGCGCTATAGATTCACGATGTGCACCATCACGGACGTCAGTGCTGGCGGAGAGCTGACATGGAACTACGGAGATTACCGCCGCGGCCTGGAAGCTTTTATGAGACGCACCTGACCCAGTTCCCATAACGGCCCTTTTCAGGGCCACACATACGTCCCAGAAGAAAACTTGAAATATGAATTGAAAACATATTGTAGTGAAAATAAATAACAAACAAATTGCACAAAATGTTCCCCTTGTCTTGAAAGAAAACAAATAGCTTATCAAACGTGAATTTCCTTGGCAAGAATGAAAACCGATCACCCCTTTTAAGATAACAATTTTTTTTTTTTTATGAAGGGAAAAACTCCCCCCAAAACAATTTATGTAACAAGGGACGAACCAATTATTAAAAATCCTGAATGGGGGAGGCCTTTGAACGTCAAAACACATCTTGTTTCAGAAAAATAATAGAATAAAAATAGTAAATTTTAAGATTTAGAAAACAATTGAAGTGTTCAGATCCACTTTTCCGAGAATAAAAAACGTATTTTGAAACAGATATTGAACAACGTTTCAGTCTCTAAGATAATTTCCAGCCCCTCAATAACCTCTCCCAAAGAAATACAAAGAATGATAGGTTGGATAAACAAATCTTCAGTTTTTTAAGTTAAAATCACCTGATCTGACCCATTGTTTACAACCCACCCTTGCATGGTCTAGACAATTTAAATGTCCTTTCGAAAATACCCCATTTCTGGTTGGCAACAAATTTGAAAAATTCGAAAATGACTGAAAATTACAATGGCATAATAAAGAAATAACCAGAGTTCGCTATGAAAAAGAAAAGATACAAAACCAAAGTTTAACAAGGGACTCAATAACAAGCAAGTGGAAAATAACAGAAAATATCTGTTAATGTCCTGCTGTCACTCTGACATTGAGCCAAGAAGGTGGCTGTGTATGTATACATAAATATAACACCCCTCAATCCAATACAAACTACACGTATCTGGCTTGGTGGTGAGAAAGGCCTGGTTTCCATGGTGATGGTTTGCTTTGACTGACTGGTCATCTTATTTTCTTCATCTCTTAAACTCATTAAATTACAATGTTGTATGTGAACAATACAACCTGTGTATATAGGACACCTTTGATGTGAGACGCCGCCCTACGTTTCCTGGAAAACCTGCAATAAATAGCCCTTATCGAGTACTCAAGGTGTTTTAATGCCTGCAGAAATATCAATCAGTTCGCGTGTTAATATGAACTGTAGTTTCTGTTCCGCAACACACAGGAAGTAATGCAAGAATAATATGGTTGTAAGTCAACATATGTTGGGAAGCCCCGTTATTCCGATGACACTACAATCGTCCGGATGGTAAAATGTCCTGATTAACGAGAAGTGATATTGAACAATGTCCTTTATATACATATACATGTTCTCAACAGAATCGCCAGGGGAGCAGGTTTTCCGGATACACGAGGTCTGCACTGTGGAGAGTTCACTGTCCATGTCTACTGTACATCAATCACATCACTGACCCAAGCTATAACAAGGTAGAGTAGAGATTTGGCAGCAATGCTTCTTTCAATCCCAGGTATATTTAGTCCAATTGATCTATGTAAACGTATTCTAAACACAGGTTGTGTAAGGCCACATCAAGTTTAAGGTTTTCTCTACAGGAACCTGCAGTATTTACAAAGCCAACATGACCAATTTTTAACAATTTGAGCTACAGATACTTTTAAAAATATCTGAGAGGTTTTGTTTTTTTCATTTGTTAATCAAAAGTACTGATAAGGTTTGAAATCCACACAACAGCAGCAAAATCATCATAACAGATTTGAGCTGTTTTTATATTTTTTGCTATATTTTACCTGTGAGTTGGAACATTTCTTTGACATTCGTTGTGTTGTACGGAAGCCTTTTAGGGCCATTTGTTTTGTTTTTAAAAAAAAATCGATACTATCTTGAAATTTCAAGATACTAAGGTGAAATTTCAAGAAACTAAGTTGAAATTTCAAGATATTAAGTTGAAATTTCAAGATACAGAAGTTGAAATTTCAAGATAGTATCGAAAAAAATTAAAAAAACAAATGTCCCTAAAAGGCTTCCGTAGTGTTCTTATTGAAATCGTAGTCAGAACATTTCGGCTGTCAGTCTGCTGCCACACAAGCGCAGCGGCTCGCTCTCATTTTGTGACATTTGATGTCCCTGAAATAGACAAGCACGTGCGTATCTGACACCTTGCGACTGTCAGCGAGGTCCGAGTAGCCGGTCTATAAATAGACACAGCTTGGCAGACAGCAATATTAGTGTTTCATCGAATGATATAAAGGACTATTATGTGATATTGAAAAGATAATTGTATTCATTTGGCTGTACATAGTATTTTGTTCAATATATATTTTTACTTATATTAGCATATTTACAAGTGAAAAGAGAAATTCATTTTCGGCGACATTGTCTTCATAATTTTAAATATTTTTGTATTTTGTTGTACCTGCCAACTTCAACCATTAACCTGTGTGAGCTGCATCTACCTTGTGCTAAAGATTTTCTGCATTTCCATATATTTACAGTTGAATAATTTGCATATTTGCATTTTAAAATATCTATAATAATTCGCATTTGCAAGAAACATCTACGGTAGATGTCCATGTTTGAAAGTACATGTAAAAAAAGCGTCCGTCTTATTGTCTATATGAACACAGCATGATTTTCTAAGAAACATCCGTTGCCCCAGATGTAACCATACCCACATTTATACAGCAGACATTTAACACTGTATGCCTAATTTTTAACTCCATTTTTGTCATACAAAAACATGTTGTAACAATTCTTTTGGTAACCTACTTTCTGGGATTTTTCATGATTTTAACCAATAATGATTTTCTCAGGATTTTTATATAGTGATATATACAAGGGCATACGACCACATTCGCCATAAACCATTATGTTAGAAATACAAGGTTTAACACCAAGAAATCTTTTACATTCGTATAAATGTATGGACCCAGTGTCTTTCGACTCTGCAAAACCCCATATTTTAGAACCATAAGAATAAAAAGAAGCTATATTTGCGTGTCAAACAAATTCAAGAAAGATTTATAAGCACTGTTGCTAAAATGTTCAAATGTTTGTAAAAATCCCAATAACATCTTTATAGCTTGGACTGCTGCATTAGGCATATGTTGGCTCCGTGATAATTTACTTGAAAATATTACACCTTGAGTAACACTGGTTAGCTGCCAGAAATGTGGCAACCTCGGCTGACTCGGGTCACTGTAATTGTAGTCATCGAACTACATACTGCCTAAACAGTAGGGTGATCTTCAAGGACTGATGACCATGTACTTCTAGGGCTCTCTGTAGCGTGGGTGTTAGAATGCTTTGTGTGAAGTAATTAAAATCAACTTGGTTATTTGTATTGTCAGCAGGCTTCTTGCAGCACGTCCTAGTACACGAATAATACTACCAGGGAATCTTGAAAGCACCTACAACCAAACGATGGTTTATCTGGTCCAGGTTCAAACCCGCACCCAGAGAGGTGGGTAAGTGATAGGGAGAGGTGGGTCAGTGATAGGGAGAGGTGAGTCATGATAGGGAGAGGTGAGTCATGATAGGGAGAGGTGGGTCAGTGATAGGGAGAGGTGGGTCATGATAGGGAGAGGTGGGTCATGATAGGGAGAGGTGGGTCATGATAGGGAGAGGTGAGTCATGATAGGGAGAGGTGAGTCATGATAGGGAGAGGTGGGTCATGATAGGGAGAGGTGGGTCAGTGATAGGGAGAGGTGGGTCATGATAGGGAGAGGTGGGTCAGTGATAGGGAGAGGTGGGTCATGATAGGGAGAGGTGGGTAAGTGATAGGGAGAGGTGGGTCATGATAGGGAGAGGTGGGTCAGTGATAGGGAGAGGTGAGTCATGATAGGGAGAGGTGGGTCGGTGATAGGGAGAGGTGAGTCATGATAGGGAGAGGTGAGTCATGATAGGGAGAGGTGAGTCATGATAGGGAGAGGTGGGTCATGATAGGGAGAGGTGGGTCAGTGATAGGGAGAGGTGGGTCAGTGATAGGGAGAGGTGGGTCATGATAGGGAGAGGTGAGTCATGATAGGGAGAGGTGAGTCATGATAGGGAGAGGTGAGTCATGATAGGGAGAGGTGGGTAAGTGATAGGGAGAGGTGGGTCATGATAGGGAGAGGTGAGTCATGATAGGGAGAGGTGAGTCATGATAGGGAGAGGTGAGTCATGATAGGGAGAGGTGGGTCATGATAGGGAGAGGTGGGTAAGTGATAGGGAGAGGTGGGTCATGATAGGGAGAGGTGAGTCATGATAGGGAGAGGTGAGTCATGATAGGGAGAGGTGGGTAAGTGATAGGGAGAGGTGGGTCATGATAGGGAGAGGTGGGTCAGTGATAGGGAGAGGTGAGTCATGATAGGGAGAGGTGGGTCAGTGATAGGGAGAGGTGAGTCATGATAGGGAGAGGTGAGTCATGATAGGGAGAGGTGAGTCATGATAGGGAGAGGTGGGTCATGATAGGGAGAGGTGGGTAAGTGATAGGGAGAGGTGGGTCATGATAGGGAGAGGTGGGTCATGATAGGGAGAGGTGAGTCATGATAGGGAGAGGTGGGTCAGTGATAGGGAGAGGTGGGTCAGTGATAGGGAGAGGTGGGTCAGTGATAGGGAGAGGTGGGTCAGTGATAGGGAGAGGTGGGTCATGATAGGGAGAGGTGAGTCATGATAGGGAGAGGTGGGTCAGTGATAGGGAGAGGTGGGTCAGTGATAGGGAGAGGTGGGTCAGTGATAGGGAGAGGTGAGTCATGATAGGGAGAGGTGGGTCATGATAGGGAGAGGTGGGTCAGTGATAGGGAGAGGTGAGTCATGATAGGGAGAGGTGGGTCATGATAGGGAGAGGTGGGTCAGTGATAGGGAGAGGTGGGTCAGTGATAGGGAGAGGTGGGTCAGTGATAGGGAGAGGTGAGTCATGATAGGGAGAGGTGAGTCATGATAGGGAGAGGTGGGTCAGTGATAGGGAGAGGTGGGTCATGATAGGGAGAGGTGGGTCATGATAGGGAGAGGTGAGTCATGATAGGGAGAGGTGGGTCAGTGATAGGGAGAGGTGGGTCATGATAGGGAGAGGTGGGTCAGTGATAGGGAGAGGTGGGTCAGTGATAGGGAGAGGTGGGTCAGTGATAGGGAGAGGTGAGTCATGATAGGGAGAGGTGGGTAAGTGATAGGGAGAGGTGGGTCAGTGATAGGGAGAGGTGGGTCAGTGATAGGGAGAGGTGGGTCAGTGATAGGGAGAGGTGGGTCAGTGATAGGGAGAGGTGGGTCATGATAGGGAGAGGTGGGTAAGTGATAGGGAGAGGTGGGTCAGTGATAGGGAGAGGTGGGTCATGATAGGGAGAGGTGGGTCAGTGATAGGGAGAGGTGGGTCAGTGATAGGGAGAGGTGAGTCATGATAGGGAGAGGTGGGTCATGATAGGGAGAGGTGGGTCAGTGATAGGGAGAGGTGGGTCAGTGATAGGGAGAGGTGGGTCATGATAGGGAGAGGTGGGTCATGATAGGGAGAGGTGAGTCATGATAGGGAGAGGTGGGTCAGTGATAGGGAGAGGTGAGTCATGATAGGGAGAGGTGAGTCATGATAGGGAGAGGTGGGTCAGTGATAGGGAGAGGTGGGTCAGTGATAGGGAGAGGTGGGTCATGATAGGGAGAGGTGAGTCATGATAGGGAGAGGTGAGTCATGATAGGGAGAGGTGGGTCATGATAGGGAGAGGTGGGTCAGTGATAGGGAGAGGTGGGTCATGATAGGGAGAGGTGAGTCATGATAGGGAGAGGTGGGTCAGTGATAGGGAGAGGTGGGTCAGTGATAGGGAGAGGTGGGTCAGTGATAGGGAGAGGTGAGTCATGATAGGGAGAGGTGAGTCATGATAGGGAGAGGTGGGTAAGTGATAGGGAGAGGTGGGTCAGTGATAGGGAGAGGTGGGTCAGTGATAGGGAGAGGTGAGTCATGATAGGGAGAGGTGAGTCATGATAGGGAGAGGTGGGTAAGTGATAGGGAGAGGTGAGTCATGATAGGGAGAGGTGGGTCATGATAGGGAGAGGTGGGTCAGTGATAGGGAGAGGTGAGTCATGATAGGGAGAGGTGGGTCAGTGATAGGGAGAGGTGAGTCATGATAGGGAGAGGTGAGTCATGATAGGGAGAGGTGGGTCAGTGATAGGGAGAGGTGGGTCAGTGATAGGGAGAGGTGAGTCATGATAGGGAGAGATGGGTCATGATAGGGAGAGGTGGGTCGGTGATAGGGAGAGGTGGGTCGGTGATAGGGAGAGGTGAGTCATGATAGGGAGAGGTGGGTCATGATAGGGAGAGGTGAGTCATGATAGGGAGAGGTGGGTCAGTGATAGGGAGAGGTGGGTCAGTGATAGGGAGAGGTGAGTCATGATAGGGAGAGGTGAGTCATGATAGGGAGAGGTGGGTCAGTGATAGGGAGAGGTGGGTCAGTGATAGGGAGAGGTGAGTCATGATAGGGAGAGGTGAGTCATGATAGGGAGAGGTGGGTCAGTGATAGGGAGAGGTGAGTCATGATAGGGAGAGGTGGGTCAGTGATAGGGAGAGGTGGGTCAGTGATAGGGAGAGGTGAGTCATGATAGGGAGAGGTGGGTCAGTGATAGGGAGAGGTGGGTAAGTGATAGGGAGAGGTGGGTCAGTGATAGGGAGAGGTGGGTCAGTGATAGGGAGAGGTGAGTCATGATAGGGAGAGGTGAGTCATGATAGGGAGAGGTGGGTCAGTGATAGGGAGAGGTGAGTCATGATAGGGAGAGGTGGGTCAGTGATAGGGAGAGGTGGGTCAGTGATAGGGAGAGGTGAGTCATGATAGGGAGAGGTGAGTCATGATAGGGAGAGGTGGGTCAGTGATAGGGAGAGGTGAGTCAGTGATAGGGAGAGGTGAGTCATGATAGGGAGAGGTGGGTCAGTGATAGGGAGAGGTGGGTCAGTGATAGGGAGAGGTGAGTCATGATAGGGAGAGGTGGGTCAGTGATAGGGAGAGGTGGGTCAGTGATAGGGAGAGGTGAGTCATGATAGGGAGAGGTGGGTCAGTGATAGGGAGAGGTGGGTCAGTGATAGGGAGAGGTGGGTAAGTGATAGGGAGAGGTGAGTCATGATAGGGAGAGGTGAGTCATGATAGGGAGAGGTGGGTCAGTGATAGGGAGAGGTGAGTCATGATAGGGAGAGGTGGGTCAGTGATAGGGAGAGGTGGGTCAGTGATAGGGAGAGGTGGGTAAGTGATAGGGAGAGGTGAGTCATGATAGGGAGAGGTGAGTCATGATAGGGAGAGGTGGGTCAGTGATAGGGAGAGGTGAGTCATGATAGGGAGAGGTGAGTCATGATAGGGAGAGGTGGGTCAGTGATAGGGAGAGGTGAGTCATGATAGGGAGAGGTGGGTCAGTGATAGGGAGAGGTGGGTCAGTGATAGGGAGAGGTGGGTCAGTGATAGGGAGAGGTGAGTCATGATAGGGAGAGGTGAGTCATGATAGGGAGAGGTGAGTCATGATAGGGAGAGGTGGGTAAGTGATAGGGAGAGGTGGGTCATGATAGGGAGAGGTGGGTCAGTGATAGGGAGAGGTGGGTCAGTGATAGGGAGAGGTGAGTCATGATAGGGAGAGGTGGGTAAGTGATAGGGAGAGGTGGGTCAGTGATAGGGAGAGGTGGGTCAGTGATAGGGAGAGGTGAGTCATGATAGGGAGAGGTGGGTCAGTGATAGGGAGAGGTGGGTCAGTGATAGGGAGAGGTGGGTCATGATAGGGAGAGGTGGGTCAGTGATAGGGAGAGGTGAGTCATGATAGGGAGAGGTGGGTCAGTGATAGGGAGAGGTGGGTCAGTGATAGGGAGAGGTGGGTCAGTGATAGGGAGAGGTGAGTCATGATAGGGAGAGGTGGGTCAGTGATAGGGAGAGGTGGGTCAGTGATAGGGAGAGGTGAGTCATGATAGGGAGAGGTGGGTCAGTGATAGGGAGAGGTGAGTCATGATAGGGAGAGGTGGGTCAGTGATAGGGAGAGGTGGGTCAGTGATAGGGAGAGGTGAGTCATGATAGGGAGAGGTGGGTCAGTGATAGGGAGAGGTGAGTCATGATAGGGAGAGGTGGGTCAGTGATAGGGAGAGGTGAGTCATGATAGGGAGAGGTGAGTCATGATAGGGAGAGGTGAGTCATGATAGGGAGAGGTGGGTAAGTGATAGGGAGAGGTGGGTCAGTGATAGGGAGAGGTGGGTCAGTGATAGGGAGAGGTGAGTCATGATAGGGAGAGGTGAGTCATGATAGGGAGAGGTGAGTCATGATAGGGAGAGGTGGGTCAGTGATAGGGAGAGGTGAGTCATGATAGGGAGAGGTGAGTCATGATAGGGAGAGGTGAGTCATGATAGGGAGAGGTGGGTAAGTGATAGGGAGAGGTGGGTCAGTGATAGGGAGAGGTGAGTCATGATAGGGAGAGGTGGGTCAGTGATAGGGAGAGGTGGGTCAGTGATAGGGAGAGGTGGGTCATGATAGGGAGAGGTGAGTCATGATAGGGAGAGGTGGGTAAGTGATAGGGAGAGGTGGGTCATGATAGGGAGAGGTGGGTCATGATAGGGAGAGGTGGGTCAGTGATAGGGAGAGGTGAGTCATGATAGGGAGAGGTGGGTCATGATAGGGAGAGGTGGGTCAGTGATAGGGAGAGGTGGGTCATGATAGGGAGAGGTGGGTCAGTGATAGGGAGAGGTGAGTCATGATAGGGAGAGGTGGGTCAGTGATAGGGAGAGGTGGGTCATGATAGGGAGAGGTGGGTCAGTGATAGGGAGAGGTGGGTCATGATAGGGAGAGGTGGGTCAGTGATAGGGAGAGGTGGGTCAGTGATAGGGAGAGGTGAGTCATGATAGGGAGAGGTGGGTCAGTGATAGGGAGAGGTGGGTCAGTGATAGGGAGAGGTGGGTCGGTGGGAAGTTTTATTTGAATCATGTAAATACAAGTTGGGGACAAGAGATACTTGTACAAATATTCGCCCCCCACTGTCAAAAAAAGGTTAACTACGGCCTTGTCAATGTATTCGTACAAAGACTGCCTGATATAGACGACATACTGCGGCGACAAACAACGTAAACAATGTTTTAATTTGGTACATCAATTATAGGAATATAAAATCAATCACTTGATTGTATGGTCACCTCACCGCAAGTCCTCAATCAAATTGCGTGGATCGATGCTCATGATATCAATCACTGGATTGTCATGTTCAGATTCGATTATATACAGACCGCCATCGTGTATCTTGAATATTGCTGAGTGCGTTAAACTATCTTATAACAAACAAACAATCAAATTCTTGAATAGCTTGTCAAACGACCGAGCTGTGATACTCCGACCGAAAGTGCCTGACGGGCTGTATACAGTCGGTCAGAGAAACCCGACACGTTGACCTTATCTGATCCGGCAGCGACGCCACTTATACCCAATCTGTTCTTGTCAGTTTGGGTGCGGTCGGGTAGCCTAGTGGTTAAAGCGTTCGATTCCCCACATGGGTACAATGTGTATATATAAGGAATTTAATGGATTGTACGTATACACAAGACATATAGAGAATTTGTCAACAAAACATTTGTATGGCTATCCAGCAACAGTACAGCTTAAACTTGGTATGTTCTGTTATAGGGGGGATATTTAAGAGAAAGAGGTGCTAATTAATTATTCAAAATATTTGCCCTCTGCTTTGGGGAGCTAGACCAGGCATATAACCCAGAAATAAAGTTCTGTTATTCAAACATATATATCTACAAAATAGAAAGTAAAATCCAGATGGAGCACAGAACACACATGCTTATTTCAGCTTAGGCAATCTAGACTTACCAAATCATTCTAGACTTGATTTGGATTTCAGTGTATTATCAAGGTATACCTTGGCTGAAGTCTGGCGGGCAGTCAAGTATTTAAAATTTTAACAAACAAACAAAATATTTTGGCTTTTTGTATACATGCTAAAATGTCGTTATTCACAATTTAAATAGCGGGACAAGATTTTACAAAACTTGCAGAAATTCGGTTTCGCACCGATGTTTTCCATTGGTGCTAAACCTACAGGCGAAAAGCGCCGAGCTCGCGTAGACTGGTTCCCGCATGTCGTGGCAGTGTGTCTTTCCGGAACAAACCGAAAACGTTACGGAAAGGGGCGGGTAGTGCCGAATGGTGTCGTCAATCACCGGCTTGACCTTTGGACTTTCATGAGAAATGGCGGCCCGATATGTCTTCGAATGAATTTAGATAATGATGATCGCCCTTTTGTACAGCAAACAACTCGTGTCATGCCAGAAGAATCAACTCAGTGTTTGCCTAAGGTAACGTACCACCGTTTACTAACGATCGGAACTGATATTAATGTTTAGGAACGGGTCTTGTAAGAGTTGAAAGGTCGGCACTGTTGTCTTCGCGAAGGGCGTGGCCATGCGCGAGAGGTATACTATATACTTATTCAGTGCTAATGACGGTAGCTTCCATATCCACTGTTGGAGACTGTCCTGAATAGACTCCAGTGGCCTCAGTGTGTAAACTGGCTGTTTGTGTAGCATTGGCCCCGACGGTTTATGATGCTGACAGATGACATTCGTCATTCGTACCGTGCTGTCACCTGTTTTCGTGAGTACTCTATTTCTTGAAATGAACAACACGTTGGTATATGACCTTGATTAATGATTGTTTGCCTGCTTGTATATGCAAGTGGTCGGGGTATGGTTCTTTGTAGAAAGTGACAACATGGAGACGATGGCTTGTGGTATATACAAGTTTACTTCATTGATATTATGACTACTCATGTCCACTGACACCCTATAGATTGGACTACCCCTGTCCACAGACACCCTATAGACTGGACTACCCATGTCCACTGACACCCTACAGACTGGACTACCCATGTCCACAGACACCCTATAGACTGGACTACCCATGTCCACTGACACCCTACGGACTGGACTACCCATGTCCACAGACACCCTACATACTGGACTGCCCATGTCCACAGACACCCTAAAGACTGGACTGCCCATGTCCACTGACACCCTATAGACTGGACTACCCCTGTCCACAGACACCCTACATACTGGACTGCCCATGTCCACAGACACCCTAAAGACTGGACTGCCCATGTCCACTGACACCCTATAGACTGGACTACCCATGTCCACTGACACTCTAGAGACTGGACTACCCATGTCTACTGACACCCTACAGACTGGACTACCCATGTCCACAGACACCCTACAGACTGGACTACCCATGTCTACTGACACCCTACAGACTGGACTACCCATGTCCACAGACACTCTACAGACTGGACTACCCATGTCCACTGACACCCTACAGACTGGACTACCCATGTCCACTGACAGCCTATAGACTGGACTACCCATGTCCACAGACACCCTACTGACTGGACTACCAATGCCCACAGAAACCCTATAGACTGGACTGCCCATGTCCACTGACACCCTATAGACTGGACTACCCATGTCCACAGACACCCTATAGACTGGACTGCCCATGTCCACAGACACCCTATAGACTGGACTACCGTTGTCCACAGACACCCTATAGACTGGACTACCCATGTCCACAGACACCCTAAAGACTGGACTACCCATGTCCACAGACACTCTACAGACTGGACTACCCATGTCCACTGACACCCTACAGACTGGACTACCCATGTCCATTGACACCCTACAGACTGGACTACCCATGTCCACTGACGCTCTACAGTCTGGACTACCCTTGTCCACAGACACCCTACAGACTGGACTACCCATGTCCACTGACACTCTACAGACTGGACTACCCATGTCCACTGACACCCTACAGACTGAACTACCCATGTCCACTGACACCCTACAGTCTGGACTACCCATGTCCACAGACACCCTACAGACTGGACTACCCATGTCCACTGACACCCTACAGACTGGACTACCCATTTCCACTGACACCCTACAGACTGGACTACCCATGTCCACAGACACCCTACAGACTGGACTACCCATGTCCACAGACACCCTATAGACTGGACTACCCATGTCCACAGACACCCTATAGACTGGACTACCCATGTCCACTGACGCTCTACAGACTAGACTACCTATGTCCAAAAACACTCTACATACTGGACTACCTATGTCCAAAAACACTCTACATACTGGACTACCCATGTCCACTGACACCCTACAGACTGGACTACCCATGTCCACAGACACCCTACTGACTGGACTACCCATGTCCACAGACACCCTACAGACTGGACTGCCCATGTCCACTGACACCCTATAGGCTGGACTACCCATGTCCACTGACACCCTACAGACTGGACTACCCATGTCCACAGACACTCTACAGACTGGACTGCCCATGTCCACAGACACCCTACAGACTCGACTGCCTTTGTTCCAGGGAGTGTGGCCTTTGTTCCATTGTGGATGGCCTTTGTTGCAGGGAGCATGGCCTCTGTTCCAGGATGGATGGATTTGTTCCATTGTGGATGACCTTTGTTGCAGGGTGGATAGCCTTTGTTCCAGGATGGATGGATTTGTTCCATGGTGGATGGCCTTTGTTCCAGGGAGCATGGCCTCTGTTCCAGGGTGGATGGCCTTTGTTCCAGAGAGTGTTGCCTTTGTTCCAGGGGAGTGTTGCCTTTGTTGTAGCGAGCGTGGCCTTTGTTCCGGGTAGAGTGGCCTTTGTTGCAGGGTTGATGACCTTTGTTGCAGGGAACCTGGCCTTTGTTCCAGGGAGCGTGGCCTTTGTTCAAGGGAGCATGGCCTTTTTTTCCAGGACAGATGGCCTTTGTTGCAAGGAGCGTGGTCTTTGTTCCAAGGAGCATGGCCTTTGTTCAAGGGAGCGTTGCCTTTGTTCCAGGGATCGTGGTCTTTGTTCCAGGGAGCGTGGCCTTTTTTCCAGGAAGCGTGTCTTTTGTTTCAGTGAGCGTGTCTTTTGTTCCAGGAAGCGTGTCTTTTGTTCCAGGGAGTGTGCCCTTTGTTCCAGGAAGCGTGGCCTTTGTTCCAGGGAGCGTGGCCTTTGTTCCAGGGAGCGTGTCTTTTGTTCCAGGGAGCGTGTCTTTTGTTCTAAGAAGCGTGGCCTTTGTTCTAGGGATCTTGACTTTTGTTCCAGGAAGCGTGGCCTTTGTTCCAGGAAGCGTGGCCTTTGTTCCAGGGAGCGTGTCTTTTGTTCCAGGAAGCGTGGCCTTTGTTCCAGGGAGCGTGTCTTTTGTTCCAGGAAGCGTGTCTTTTGTTCCAGGGAGCGTGGCCTTTGTTCCAGGGATTGTGGCCTTTGTTCCAGGATGGATGGATTTGTTCCATGGTGGATGGCCTTTGTTCCAGGGAGCATGGCCTCTGTTCCAGGGTGGATGGCCTTTGTTCCAGAGAGTGTTGCCTTTGTTCCAGGGGAGTGTTGCCTTTGTTGTAGCGAGCGTGGCCTTTGTTCCGGGGAGAGTGGCCTTTGTTGCAGGGTTGATGACCTTTGTTGCAGGGAACCTGGCCTTTGTTCCAGGGAGCGTGGCCTTTGTTCAAGGGAGCATGGCCTTTTTTTCCAGGACAGATGGCCTTTGTTGCAAGGAGCGTGGTCTTTGTTCCAAGGAGCATGGCCTTTGTTCAAGGGAGCGTTGCCTTTGTTCCAGGGATCGTGGCCTTTGTTCCAGGGAGCGTGGCCTTTTTTCCAGGAAGCGTGTCTTTTGTTTCAGTGAGCGTGTCTTTTGTTCCAGGAAGCGTGGCCTTTGTTCCAGGGAGCGTGGCCTTTGTTCCAGGGAGTGTGGCCTTTGTTCCAGGGAGCGTGTCTTTTGTTCCAGGGAGTGTGGCCTTTGTTTCAGGGAGCGTGGCCTTTGTTCCAGGGAGCGTGTCTTTTGTTCCAGGGAGCGTGGCCTTTGTTCCAGGGAGTGTGTCTTTTGTTCCAGGGAGTGTTGCCTTTGTTCCAGGGAGCGTGGCCTTTGTTCCAGGGAGCGTGTCTTTTGTTTCAGTGAGTGTGGCCTTTGTTCCAGGGAGCGTGGCCTTTGTTCCAGGGAGCGTGGCCTTTGTTCCAGGGAGCGTGGCCTTTCTTCCAGGAAGCGTGTCTTTTGTTCCAGGGAGCGTGTCTTTTGTTCCAGGGAGCGTGTCTTTTGTTCCAGGGAGCGTGGCCTTTGTTCCAGGGAGCGTGGCCTTTGTTCCAGGAAGCGTGTCTTTTGTTCCAGGGAGCGTGTCCTTTGTTCCAGGGAGCGTGTCTTTTGTTCCAGGGAGCGTGGCCTTTGTTCCAGGGAGCGTGGCTTTTGTTCCAGGGAGCATAGCCTTTGTTGTAGGGAGCGTGGCCGTTGTTTATTTCAAGTGATATGAACGTGATGAAACATGAATGACACATGAATGACACCTTTTAGTGTTTTTTTCCGGCATGCTCTCGGCATGCTTGAGTATTTGCAGCTAAAGGTCGTCGCAGTCAGTGGATGTTGAACCATACAGTCAAAGGGCTGAATTCCATGCTTCGGCCATCTTTCATATTTGCTTGACTCTTGTTTCAGATCTTGCTTTCTGGCCACAGTAAGACACACACGGGTGGCTTCACAGTCAGGCATCGACAGCCCAGTGTCATCCAACCTCGACTTGGTAACTAGTGACAAGTGAGAAGTCTTCAGCACTCATCCATGACAGTCCTGGGTATCTGGGGTGTAGAGGCACTTTCTGGCTCTTCAGATTCAAGGTGAGACCTTTGTTCCAGGTAGTGTGGCCCTTGAAATGGGCTTCACACATTGGGGGTTCGAACCCGCATCTTTGGCGTGACGAGCAAATGCTTTAACCACAAGGCTAAATGACCGCCCCAATTTCATGTTTAAATGATAGGACCTTTATCGCATGTGTTTTTTTAATATGTTTTGAACATGAGAAAGTCAATTCTCTTTTGAAAGCTTATGTAATAACAGCATAACAAATCTCAGCATGTTCAGCTAACCTGACTGAAAGTAAAAAAATGTCTTGGTATGTTGGTTGGCTGGGAAACCTTTGTCCACAGACATCCTACAGACTGGACAACCCATGTCCCCAGACACTCTACAGACTGGACTAAACATGTCCACTGACACCCTACAGACTGGACTACCCATGTCCCCAGACACTCTACAGACTGGACTAGCCATGTCCACTGACACCCTACAGACTGGACTACCCATGTCCCCAGACACCCTACAGACTGGACTAAACATGTCCACTGACACCCTACAGACTGGACTACCCATGTCCCCAGACACTACAGACCCATATCCCCAGACACCCTACAGACTGGAACACCCATGTCCACTGACACCCTACAGACTGGACTGCCCATGTCCACAGACACCCTACAGACTGGACTACCCATGTCCATAGACACTCTACAGACTGGACTACCCATGTCCATTGACACTCTACAGACTGGACTACCCATGTCCACAGACACCTTATAGACTGGACTACCCATGTCCACTGACACCCTACAGACTGGAACACCCATGTCCATAGACACTCTACAGACCGGACTACCCATGTCCACAGACACCCTACAGACTGGACTACCCATGTCCACTGACTCTCTACAGACTGGACTACCCATGTCCATTGACACTCTACAGACTGGACTACCCATGTCCACAGACACCTTATAGACTGGACTACCCATGTCCACTGACACCCTACAGACTGGAACACCCATGTCCATAGACACTCTACAGACTGGACTGCCCATGTCCACTGACACCCTACAGAATGGACTACCCATGTCCACTGACACCCTATAGACTGGACTACCCATGTCCACTGACACCCTATAGACTGGACTACCAATGTCCCCAGACACCCTACAGACTGGACTGCCCATGTCCACTGACACTCTACAGACTGGACTACCCATGTCCCCAGACACTCTACAGACTGGACTACCCATGTCCATTGACACTCTACAGACTGGACTACCCATGTCCACAGACACCTTATAGACTGGACTACCCATGTCCACTGACACCCTACAGACTGGAACACCCATGTCCATAGACACTCTACAGACCGGACTACCCATGTCCATAGACACTCTACAGACTGGACTGCCCATGTCCACTGACACCCTACAGACTGGACTATCCATGTCCACTGACACTCTACAGACTGGACTACCCATGTCCACTGATGCCCTACAGACTGGAACACCCATGTCCACTGACACTCTACAGACTGGACTACCCATGTCCACAGACACCCTACATACTGGACTACCCATGTCCACTGACACCCTATAGGCCGGACTGCCCATGTCCACTGACACCTTACAGATTGGACTACCCATGTCCACTGACACCCTACAGACTGGAACACCCATGTCCCCTGACACCCTATAGACTGGACTACCCATGTCCCCTGACACCCTACAGACTGGACTACCCATGTCCTCAGACACCCAATTTACTGGGACACCCATGTCCAATGGAAGAATCGCTTTACTGAAATTAGCCAGTCAGGTAGCCTAGTGCTAAAAGCGTTTGCTCGTCAAGCCGAAAAGACCCGGTTTCGGTTTCCGACATGGGTACAATGTGTGAAGCCCATTTCTGGTGTCCCCAGCCGCGATATTGCTTGAATATTGCTAAAAGCAGCATAAAACCATACTCACTCACCCACTCACTCATTTTACTGAAATGATCATTTTGCAGTATGTGGTGATGAATAAAACCCCCTGATTTGAGTAATGTACATAAAATAAGAATAATATGCATTTAATGTTATAAGCTTGTCTAGGTGTTTTCTGAATTTCATGCCAAGAGCACTCATACTCCTAAACAAAAGTAGGGGATCATGTTATGACCAGTCGTCATCAGAAAGATCCCCTTTGAAAACTAGGGATGGAACTGTTTCAGATCTTGCTTGCTGGACGCAGTAGGACGCAGCAGGTGCACAGTGGTAGAGATGGCTTCACAGTCAGGCATCGACAGCCCAGTGCCATCCAACCTCGACTTGGTAACCGGAGAAGGAGCAGCTTCTGTTTTCACAAATACATGCAATTGTGAGTGATGAATTAATCCTATGCCTAAATATTCCGAGGAAATAAACATTGGTCTGTAGAAATTGACAAGTGCTTAGGAAAACCTATGTCCCCAGAAGGCCTAAAGACTGAAACACCAATGTCCCCAGACACCCTACAGACTGGACTACCCATGTCCACTGACACCCTACAGACTGGACTACCCATGTCCACTGACACCCTATAGACTTGACTACCCATGTCCACTGAAACCCTATAGACTGGACTACCCATGTCCACAGACACCCTACAGACTGGACTTCACATGTCCACTGACACCCTACAGACTGGACTACCCATGTCCACAGACACCCTACAGACTGGACTTCACATGTCCACTGACACCCTACAGACTGGACTACCCATGTCCACTGACACCCTACAGACTGGACTACCCATGTCCACAGACACTCTACAGACCGGACTACCCATGTCCACAGACACCCTACATACTGGACTACCTATGTCCACTGACACCCTATATTCTTGAATACCCATGTCGACAGACACCCTATAAAGTGGACTACTCATGTCCACTGACAACCTATATACTTGAATACCCATGTCCACTGACACCCTACAGACTGGACTACCCATGTCCACTGACACCCTACAGACTGGACTGTCCAATGTCCACTGACACCCTACAGACTGGACTACCCATGTCCACTGACACCCTACAGACTGGACTACCCATGTCCACAGACACCCTACAGACTGGACTGTCCAATGTCCACTGACACCCTACAGACTGGACTACCCATGTCCACTGACACCCTACAGACTGGACTACCCATGTCCACAGACACCCTACAGACTGGACTACCCATGTCCTCTGACACCCTATAGACTGGAACTGCCCATGTCCACAGACACCCTATAGACTGGACTGCCCATGTCCACTGACACTCTACAGACTGGACTACCCATGTCCACTGACACCCTACAGACTGGACTACCCATGTCCACAGACACCCTATAGACTGGACTGCCCATGTCCACTGACACTCTACAGACTGGACTACCCATGTCCACTGACACCCTACAGACTGGACTACCCATGTCCACAGACACCCTATAGACTGGACTACCCATGTCCACTGACACTCTACAGACTGGACTACCCATGTCCACTGACACCCTATAGACTGGACTACCCATGTCCACAGACACCCTATAGACTGGACTACCCATGTCCACTGACACCCTACAGACTAGACTACCCATGTCCCCAAACACCCTATAGACTGGACTACCCATGTCCACTGACACTCTACAGACTGGACTACCCATGTCCTCTGACACTCTACAGATTGGACTACCCATGTCCACCGACACCTTACAGATTGGACTACCCATGTCCACAGACACCCTACAGACTGGACTACCCATGTCCACAGACACCCTTTAGACTGGACTACCCATGTCCACTGACACCCTACAGACTGGACTGCCCATGTCCACAGACACCCTACAGACTGGACTACCCATGTCTACTGACACCCTACAGACTGGACTACCCATGTCCACTGACACCCTACAGACTGGACTACCCATGTCCACAGACACCCTATAGACTGGACTACCCATGTCCACTGACACCCTATAGACTGGACAGCCCATGTCCACTGACACCCTACAGACTGGACTACCCATGTCCACTGACACCCTACAGACTGGACTACCCATGTCCACAGACACCCTAGAGACTGGGACATCCATGTCCACTGACATCCTACAGACTGGACTACCCATGTCCACTGACACCCTACATACTGGACTACCCATGTCCACTGACACCCTACAGACTGGACTACCCATGTCCACTGACACCCTACAGACTGGACTACCCATGTCCACAGACACCCTACAGACTGGACTACCCATGTCCTCTGACACCCTACAGACTGGACTACCCATGTCCACTGACACCCTACAGACTGGACTACCCATGTCCACAGACACTCTACAGACTGGACTATCCATGTCCACAGACACTCTACAGACTGGACTACCCATGTCCACAGACACCCTACAGACTGGACTACCCATGTCCACTGACACCCTACAGAGTGGACTACCCATGTCCACTGACACCCTACAGACTGGACTACCCATGTCCACAGACACCCTACAGACTGGACTACCCATGTCCTCTGACACCCTACAGACTGGACTACCCATGTCCACTGACACCCTACAGACTGGACTACCCATGTCCACAGACACCCTACAGACTGGACTACCCATGTCCACAGACACTCTACAGACTGGACTACCCATGTCCACAGACACCCTACAGACTGGACTACCCATGTCCACTGACACCCTACAGACTGGACTACCCATGTCCACTGACATCCTACAGACTGGACTACCCATGTCCACTGAAACCCTACAGACTGGACTAGCCATGTCCACTGACACCCTACAGACTGGACTAGCCATGTCCACTGACACCCTACAGACTGGACTACCCATGTCCACTGACACCCTACAGACTGGACTACCCATGTCCACAGACACCCTACAGACTGGACTACCCATGTCCACAGACACTCTACAGACTGGACTACCCATGTCCACAGACACCCTACAGACTGGACTACCCATGTCCACTGACACCCTACAGACTGGACTACCCATGTCCACTGACATCCTACAGACTGGACTACCCATGTCCACTGAAACCCTACAGACTGGACTAGCCATGTCCACTGACACCCTACAGACTGGACTAGCCATGTCCACTGACACCCTACAGACTGGACTACCCATGTCCACACACACTCTACAGACTGGACTACCCATGTCCACAGACACCCTTCATACTGGACTACCTATGTCCTTAGACACCCTATATTCTTGAATACCCATTCGACAGACACCCTTTAAAGTGGACTACCCATGTCCACTGACAACCTATAGACTTGACTACCCATGTCCACTGAAACCCTATAGACTGGACTACCCATGTCCACATACACTCTACAGACTGGACTATCCATGTCCACAGACACCCTAGAGACTGGGACAGCCATGTCCACTGACATCCTACAGACTGGACTACCCATGTCCACTGACACCCTACAGACTTGACTACCCATGTCGACTGACATGCTACAGACTGGACTACCCATGTCCACAGACACCCTACAGACTGGGACAGCCATGTCCACTGACATCCTACAGACTGGACTACCCATGTCCACTGATACCCTACAGACTGGACTACCCATGTCCACTGACATCCTACAGACTGGACTACCCATGTCCACAGACACCCTACAGACTGGACTACCCATGTCCACTGACATCCTACAGACTGGACTACCCATGTCCACTGAAACCCTACAGACTGGACTAGCCATGTCCACTGACACCCTACAGACTGGACTAGCCATGTCCACTGACACCCTACAGACTGGACTACCCATGTCCACAGACACTCTACAGACTGGACTACCCATGTCCACAGACACCCTACATACTGGACTACCTATGTCCTTAGACACCCTATATTCTTGAATACCCATGTCGACAGACACCCTATAAAGTGGACTACCCATGTCCACTGACAACCTATAGACTTGACTACCCATGTCCACTGAAACCCTATAGACTGGACTACCCATGTCTCCAGACACTCTCTGACAAGCTCGTCAAGCCGAAGACCCGTGTTTGAATGCTGACATGGGTACAATGTGTGAAGCCCAATTACATTAAGTAATACGTTACCACTGTTATACCGAGGCTGTTGTCCCCCACAACTGCTCTTATAGCGAAATCTTCCACAGAGATCTCAATTACCTCATGCAGCTCGTGCGTAGCCACCTAGCTGCCATGTGACACCCTTCACTCTTGTCTCTTCGCTTGCCTTCGCAAGACCTATCCAAAGATATCCATAGACGGTTGGACCGTAGGCGAACCCGAGTCATTCAGCCCTGGACAGTTGCGTCTGACGCAGCCTGTCAGGCCTCCCTTCCCTTCCCCTGTCGGAGCCAGACTCCAGACTTACTGGGAGAATTGGGAACAAGTGTTAGACGACCCGTGGGTGGTCAACACGATTCGGTACGGCTATCGGCTAAATCTCAAAGTGGATCCGCCGCTCACCGTAGCTCCGTTGGAAGGTTTCTATTCGGAAGCCGATCTTCCCATCCTCGCCGATGCCATCGGCAGTTTGGTGGAGAAGAGGGCGGTACGGGAGTTAGTCCTACCAGAAATAACACTGGGGTTTTACTCCAGGATATTTCTTGTTCCCAAGAAAGACAGTGCCGAACTCAAGTGCAGAATGTTGACCTTGGCGGACCTGAAAGCTCTGATCATGCCGGCCGACTGGCTCCCTTCGATCGACCTGAAGGATGCTTATCTGCATGTTCCGATTCACTCGGATCATCACAAGTATCTCAGGTTTGTCTTTCAAGGCAGGCACTACGAGTGGGTTGTACTCCCATTCGGTCTTTCGTCCGCTCCCTGGCTGTTCACCCAGTTAACCGGTGGATTATCAATCTCCCCAAGAGCGAGTTAACCCCCTCACAGAACTTGCAGTTCATCGGAGGTCGGTTCGCCACGGTGACCCATCGCCTCTTTGTCCCCCCAGACCGGTGGCACAAGATTCAGGCGATGATTGCCAAAGCCTTAGCGGTGCAACAGACTGTTCACTTTTGGGACAGCCCAGGACTGCACCGATCGGGGTCTTCTCCAACTCCGCCCGCTGCAACGGTTTCTAATCCAGTTGTTAGCACAGGAGAACAGTACGACCGTCGCCCTCCCGGATCGGCTCCGACCGCATCTGGAGTGGTGGACGGTCCCTTGCAACGTCTTATCAGGTGTCTCTATGCGGCCCTTCCGCGTCACGTTGAACCTGTATACAGACGCCTCTCTAGTGTGCTGGGGCGCCCATCTAGAGGGGGAGGGGAGCTCGGGGCTGTGGTGCTTAGACGAACAAGGTCTTTACATCAATTGCCTCGAGTTCAAGGCAGTGATAAACGCAGTCAATCACTGGAAGCATCGTCTCGTCGACGCCCGGCTCATGCTGGTGACCGACAACACGATGGTAGTGTCCTATGTGAACAAACTGGGGGGAACCCACAGTCACTCGCTACTCGATCTCACGTGCGAGTTTTACGCTCTGGTGGACAGTGTCCCGTGACAGGTACGCGCCTGTCACATCCCAGGTGTGTGGAACGTACTGGCCGACGCTCTATTGAGGCCTCGGGATCCCAGCCCCACGGAGTGGATGCTAAACCCAGTGGTGTTTCAGTGGCTGTGCGAACGTTTGGGTCGTCCGATGGTCGACCTGTTCGCAACCAGGTTCAACAATCAACTCCTGTTGTATCACCAGTCCCGGACCCGAGGGCCATCAATCACGATGCTCTCGTGTTAGACTGGATGGGCATGGACGCTTATGCTTACCCGCCGACAGCGTTAATACCACTCATTCAAAGGATGGTCCGAGGAGTTCGTTGTTGAATGTTACTGATCGCGCCCATGTGGCCGAACAGATCGTGGTACCCCCGACTTGCTGGCCCAGGCCACGCAGTCGCCACTTCCACTGCCTGTGAGACTGGATCTGCTGATCCACCCTCACACCCGTCAGCTTCATCCAAACGCAGGGCAGTTCAATCTGCACGCGTGGATGTTGTCACCGAGCGTCTGAGGAGTAAAGGTTTTTTCTCGTCGGGCGTTAGTATGCATCGTGATTCTACCCAGAAGGTGTATAATGCACGTTGGGCTATTTTCACAAAGTGGTGTTGTAAACATCACATTCATTTGCCAGATAAGGTATCTGTGCAGGATATTGCTCGTTTCATGTCTCACTTAGGAGAGACCCGGAAACTCTTCGGGGGTTCCATTGCCAACTATGTCTCGTCCGTTGCTACGGTACGGGACGTTGCAATGAGTACCAGTCTCTCAAAATAGCTGGTGATTCGGGGTATTATCAAGGGTTTCAAACAGCAAGATCTTAAAAAGGGCCGCCTTCGGGCACCGGCCTGGGATCTCTCCTTAGTGTTACAATCACTTACGGAGGCTCCGTATGAACCCTTGGGTAGTGCTTCGTTCCGGCATGTGACTTGGAAAACAGCATTTCTTCTCTCCTTTGCCACGGCGGCACGAGTGTCGGAAATACACGCAATCGATGTCACCAAAGTACGATTCGATAGGGGCGACGAAGTAGCGGTCTGCCTGGGCTTGCTCATGGGCTTCGTCGCTAAGAATCAGAAATTTGGCCAAACCGAGAGAGAAATCACTGTAAGATCCCTCCAAGAAATCTTACCTCCTGCTGATACCGAGGACAGATCGCTGTGTCCGGTTAGGGCCCTTTAGTATTATCTTAAGGCTTCGAATGAACGCAGACAAGGGCGTGACCGTCTGTTCATATCGTGTAACCCTAATCGCACGCATGGTTGACATAACTCGCAACTCGATTGTGTTATGGCTTCGTTCTGTCATCAATCTGGCGTACCGGTCTCGGGGGTTACCGGTAGCGGGGCCAAACCCGCACGAGATTAGGGCGCTTGCGGCAACATTTGCCCTACACTCCAATATATCTGTTCACAGAATATTGCGGGGTTGTTACTGGCGTTCTGACTCGGTTTTTGCCAATCATTACCTCAGACAGGTCTCTGATGAAGACGTGGAGGGTGTGCACCGTCTTGGGCCGCTGATCGCGGCACAAGGGGTCATCTAAGGGGTGTGCCCAGCGCAATTCCGAACTCCTCAGGCTTTAGACCTTGCACGGTGGTCAATCTGGGTCTACTCCAACGTTCCCACAGCCGTGGGTATTGGAGTGGGGTTCCCGCAAGCCAGCGTGCTCATCCACAGGTGAGTGCGGCTTTCTGTGTGTTTCTTTATTTGGATTTGACAATTATTCACTTAATTGTCTGTCGTGTATTGCAACCTTGTAATGCATGCTTTCCAATATTGAATTTAGGTCACGCGCCTGTTACACACCTTTAAGTAGGCTTGTTCTCGGGTTATACGGTCCGAATGAAATTAATTTCCCTCTTTTCGACTGTTTAACCTGATCTAAGCTTTAGCTCACACGGATACTGTGTTCTCATCCGCTGCGGCGGATGAAATACCGGAAGGAACACGAGCAGTCAGGTTCAGGTTGTAGGTGCTCCCCACCGCCTACTGTGGTAGTCAGCCTCGGTATAACAGTGGTAACGTATTACTTAATGTAATTTGTAGAATTTTCCTGTTCGGAATATTCTATAAGTAATACGTTACCACTAGGCTGCTGCCTGCCCGTCCGTCCCCCGAGCACTTGCTCTCGCAAGAGACAAGAGTGAAGGGTGTCACATGGCAGCTAGGTGGCTACGCACGTGCTGCATGAGGTAATTGAGATCTCTGTGGAAGATTTCGCTATAAGAGCAGTTGTGGGGCCTCGGTATAACAGTGGTAAAGTATTACTTATAGAATATTCCGAATAGGAAAATTCTACAATTTCTGGTGTCCCCAGCTGCGATATTGCTGGAATATTGCTTAAAGTGGCATAAAACCATACTCACTCACCCACTCACTCATTTTACTGAAATGATCATTTTGCAACATGTGGTGATGAATGAAACCCCCTGATTTGAGTAATGTACATAAAATAAGAATAATATGCATTTAATGTTATAAGCTTGTCTAGGTGTTTTCTGAATTACATGCCAAGAGCACTCATACTCCTAAACAAAAGTAGGGGATCATGTTATGACCAGTCGTCATGAGAGAGATCCCCTTTGAAAACTAGGGATGGAACTGTTTCAGATTTTGCTTGCTGGACGCAGTAGGACGCAGCAGGTGCACAGTGGTAGAGATGGCTTCACAGTCAGGCATCGACAGCCCAGTGCCATCCAACCTCGACTTGGTAACCGGAGAAGGAGCAGCTTCTGTTTTCGCAAATACATGCAATTGTGAGTGATGAATTAATCCTATGCCTAAATATTCCGAGGAAATAAACATTGGTCTGTAGAAATTGACAAGTGCTTAGGAAAACTTTTGTCCCCAGAAGGCCTAAAGACTGAAACACCAATGTCCCCAGACACCCTACAGACTGGACTACCCATGTCCACAGACACCCTATAGACTGGAATACCCATGTCCACAGACACCCTATAAAGTGGACTACTCATGTCCACTGACAACCTATAGACTTGACTACCCATGTCCACTGACACCCTGCAGTCTGGACTACCTATGTCCACAGACTCTCTACAGACTGGACTGCCAATGTCCATAGACATCCTACAGACAGGACTGACAATGTCAATAGACATCCTACAGACTGGACTGACCATGTCCACTGACGCCCCATAGACTGGACTACCCATGTCCACTGACACCCTACACATTGGACTACACATGTCCACTGACACCCAATAGACTGGGACACCCATGTCCACAGACACCCTATAGACTGGACTACCCATGTCCACTGACACTCTACAGACTGGACTACCCATGTCCCCATACACCCTACAGACTGGACTGTCCATGTCCACTGACACCCTATAGACTTAACTGCCAATGTCCACTGACACCCAATAGACTGGACAACCCATGTCCACTGACACCCTATAGACTGGACTGCCCATGTCCACAGACACCCCATAGACTGGACTGCCCATGTCCACTGACACCCTATAGACTGGACAACCCATGTCCACTGACACTCTACAGACTGGACTACCCATGACCCCTGACACCCAATAGACTAGAACAGCCATGTCCACTGACACCCTACAGACTTGACTACCCATGTTCACTGACACCCTACAGACTGGACTGCCCATGTCCACTGACACCCTACAGACTGGACTACACATGTCCACTGACACCCTACAGACTGGACTGCCCATGTCCACAGACACCCTACAGACTGGACTACCCATGTCCACAGACACCCTACAGACTGGACTACCCATGTCCACTGACACCCTACAGACTGGACTGCCCATGTCCACTGACACCCTACAGACTGGACTGCCCATGTCCACTGACACCCTACAGACTGGACTACACATGTCCACTGACACCCTACAGACTGGACTGCCCATGTCCACAGACACCCTACAGACTGGACTACCCATGTCCACAGACACCCTACAGACTGGACTACCCATGTCCACTGACACCCTACAGACTGGACTGCCCATGTCCACTGACACCCTACAGACTGGACTACACATGTCCACTGACACCCTACAGACTGGACTGCCCATGTCCACAGACACCCTATAGACTGGACTAGCCATGTCCACTGACACCCTACAGACTGGACTACCCATGTCCACTGACACCCTATAGACTGGACTGCCCATGTCCACTGACACCCTACAGACTGGACTACCCATGTCCACTGACACTCTACAGACTGGACAACCCATGTCCACTGACACCCTACAGACTGGACTACCCATGTCCACTGACACCCTACAGACTGTACTACCCATGTCCACTGACACCCTACAGACTGGACTACCCATGTCCACAGACACCCTACAGACTGGACTGCCCATGTCCACTGACACCCTACAGACTGGACTACCCATGTCCACTGACACCCTACTGACAGGACTACCCATGTCCACTGACACCCTACAGACTGGACTACCCATGTCCACTGACACCCTATAGACTGGACTGCCCATGTCCCCAGACACTCTAAAGACTGGACTTCCATGTCCATAGACACTCTACAGACTGGACTGCCCATATCTAATGACACTCTACAGACTGGACTACCCATATCTAATGACACTCTACAGACTGGACTACCCAAGTCCATAGACCCTCTAAAGACTGGACTGCCAATGTCCACTGACACTCTGAAGACTGGACTACCCATGTCCATAGACACTCTACAGACTGGACTGCCCATGTCCACTGACACCCTATAGACTGGACTACCCATGTCCACAGAGACCCTACAGACTGGACTACCCATCTCCACTGACACCCTACAGACTGGACTACCCATGTCCCCAGACACTCTACAGACTGGAACACCCATGTCCCCAGACACCCAATAGACTGGGACACTCCATGTCCAATTTAAGAATCTCTTTACTGAAATTAACCAGTCAGGTAGCCTCGTGCCAAAAGGGTTCGCTCGTCAAGCTGAAGCCCGGGTTTGAATCCTGACATGGGTACAATGTGTTAAGCCCATTTCTGGTGTCCCCAGCCGTGATATTGCTGGAATATTGCTAAAAGCGGCATAAAACCATACTCACTCACTCACTCACTCATTTTACTGAAATGATCATTTTGCAACATGTGGTGATGAATGAAACCCCCTGATTTGAGTAATGTACATAAAATAAGAATAATATGCATTTAATGTTATAAGCTTGTCTAGGTGTTTTCTGAATTTCATGCCAAGAGCACTCATACTCCTAAACAAAAGTAGGGGATCATGTTATGACCAGTCGTCATGAGAGAGATCCCCTTTGAAAACTAGGGATGGAACTGTTTCAGATCTTGCTTGCTGGACGCAGTAGGACGCAGCAGGTGCACAGTGGTAGAGATGGCTTCACAGTCAGGCATCGACAGCCCAGTGCCATCCAACCTCGACTTGGTGACCAGAGAAGGAGCAACTTCTGTTTTCGCAAATACATGCAATTGTGAGTGATGAATTAATCCTATGCCTAAATATTCCGAGGAAATAAACATTGGTCTGTAGAAATTGACAAGTGCGATGGGAAACCTATGTCCCCAGAAGGCCTAAAGACTGAAACACCAATGTCCCCAGACACCCTACAGACTGGACTACCCATGTCCACAGACACTCTACAGACTGGACTACCCATGTCCCCAGACACCCTACAGTCTGGACTACCCATGTCCCCAGACACCCTATAGACTGGACTGCACATGTCCACTGACACCCTATAGACTGGACTACCCATGTCCACTGAAACCCTACAGACTGGACTACCCATGTCCACTGACACCCTACAGACTGGATTACCCCATGTCCACTGACACCCTACAGTCTGGACTACCCATGTCCACTGACACCCTATAGACTGGACTGCCCATGTCCACTGACACCCTACAGACTGGACTACTTATGTCCGCTGACACCCTATAGACTGGACTACCTATGTCCGCTGACACCCTATAGACTGGACTACCCATGTCCACTGACACCTTACAGACTGGACTACCCATGTCCACTGACACCCTACAGACTGGACTACCCATGTCCACAGACACCCTACAGACTGGACTACCCATGTCCACAGACTCTCTACAGACTGGACTACCCATGTCCACAGACACCCTACAGACTGGACTACCCATGTCCACAGACACCCTACAGACTGGACTACCCATGTCCACAGACACCCTGCAGACTGGACTATGTCCACAAACACTCTACAGACTGGACTACTCATGTCCACTGACACCCTACAGACTGGACTACCCATGTCCACTGACACCCTACAGTCTGGACTACCCATGTCCACTGATACCCTACAGACTGGACTACCCATGTCCACAGACACTCTACAGACTGGACTACCCATGTCCACTGACACTCTACAGACTGGACTACCCATGTCCACTGACACCTTACAGACTGGACTACCCATGTCCACTGACACCCTACAGACTGGACTACCCATGTCCACAGACACCCTACAGACTGGACTATGTCCACAAACACTCTAGAGACTGGACTACTCATGTCCACTGACACCCTACAGACTGGACTACCCATGTCCACTGACACTCTACAGTCTGGACTACCCATGTCCACTGATACCCTACAGACTGGACTGCCCATGTCCACAGACACTCTACAGACTGGACTACCCATGTCCACTGACACTCTACAGACTGGACTACCCATGTCCACTGACACTCTACAGACTGGACTGCCAATTTCAACTGACACCCTACAGACTGGACTACCCATGTCCACAGACACCCAATAGACTGGACTACCCATGTCCACTGACACTCTAAAGACTGGACTACCCATGTCCACTGACACTCTACAGACTGGACTGCCCATGTCCATAGATGCTCTACAGACGACTACCCATGTCCACTGACACCCTACAGACTGGACTACCCATGTCCACAGACACCCTACAGACTGGACTACCCATGTCCACAGACACCCTACAGACTGGACTACCCATGTCCACAGACACCCTACAGACTGGACTACCTATGTCCACTGACACACTATAGACTGGACTACCCATGTCCACAGACACCCTACAGACTGGACTACCCATGTCCACTGACACCCTATAGACTGGACTACCCATGTCCACTGACACCCTACAGACTGGACTGCCCATGTCCACTGACACCCTATATACTTGAATACCCATGTCCACAGACACCCTACAGACTGGACTACCCATGTCCACTGACACTATAGACTGGACTACCCATGTCCACTGACACCCTATAGACTGGACTACCCATGTCCACTGACACCCTATAGACTGGACTACCCATGTCCACTGACACCCTACAGACTGGACTACCCATGTCCACTGACACCCTACAGACTGGACTACCCATGTCCACAGACACCCTACAGACTGGACTGCCCATGTCCACTGACACCCAACAGACTGGACTACCCATGTCCACTGACACTCTACAGACTGGACTACCCATGTCCACTGACACCCTATAGACTGGTCTACCCATGTCCACTGACACCCTATAGACTGGACTACACATGTCCACTGACACCCTATAGACTGGACTGCCCATGTCCACTGACACCCTAAAGACTGGACAACCCATGTCCACTGACACCCTACAGACTGGACAACCCATGTCCACTGACACCCTACAGACTGGACAACCCATGTCCACTAACACCCTACAGACTGGACTGCCCATGTCCACTGACACCCTACAGACTGGACTACCCATGTCCACTGACACCCTACTGACAGGACTACCCATGTCCACTGACACCCTACAGACTGGACTACCCATGTCCACTGACACTCTACAGACTGGACTACCCATGTCCACTGACACCCTACAGACTGGACTACCAATGTCCACAGACACCCTACAGACTGGACTGCCCATGTCCACTGACACCCTACAGACTGGACTACCCATGTCCACTGACACCCTACTGACAGGACTACCCATGTCCACTGACACCCTATAGACTGGACTACCCATGTCCCCAGACACTCTAAAGACTGGACTTCCATGTCCATAGACACTCTACAGACTGGACTGTCCATATCTAATGACACTCTACAGACTGGACTACCCATATCTAATGACACTCTACAGACTGGACTACCCAAGTCCATAGACCCTCTAAAGACTGGACTGCCAATGTCCACTGACACTCTGAAGACTGGACTACCCATGTCCATAGACACTCTACAGACTGGACTGCCCATGTCCACTGACACCCTATAGACTGGACTACCCATGTCCACAGAGACCCTACAGACTGGACTACCCATCTCCACTGACACCCTACAGACTGGACTACCCATGTCCCCAGACACTCTACAGACTGGAACACCCATGTCCCCAGACACCCAATAGACTGGGACACTCCATGTCCAATTTAAGAATCTCTTTACTGAAATTAACCAGTCAGGTAGCCTCGTGCTAAAAGGGTTCGCTCGTCAAGCTGAAGCCCGGGTTTGAATCCTGACATGGGTACAATGTGTTAAGCCCATTTCTGGTGTCCCCAGCCGTGATATTGCTGGAATATTGCTAAAAGCGGCATAAAACCATACTCACTCACTCACTCACTCATTTTACTGAAATGATCATTTTGCAACATGTGGTGATGAATGAAACCCCCTGATTTGAGTAATGTACATAAAATAAGAATAATATGCATTTAATGTTATAAGCTTGTCTAGGTGTTTTCTGAATTTCATGCCAAGAGCACTCATACTCCTAAACAAAAGTAGGGGATCATGTTATGACCAGTCGTCATGAGAGAGATCCCCTTTGAAAACTAGGGATGGAACTGTTTCAGATCTTGCTTGCTGGACGCAGTAGGACGCAGCAGGTGCACAGTGGTAGAGATGGCTTCACAGTCAGGCATCGACAGCCCAGTGCCATCCAACCTCGACTTGGTGACCAGAGAAGGAGCAACTTCTGTTTTCGCAAATACATGCAATTGTGAGTGATGAATTAATCCTATGCCTAAATATTCCGAGGAAATAAACATTGTTCTGTAGAAATTGACAAGTGCGATGGGAAACCTATGTCCCCAGAAGGCCTAAAGACTGAAACACCAATGTCCCCAGACACCCTACAGACTGGACTACCCATGTCCACAGACACTCTACAGACTGGACTACCCATGTCCCCAGACACCCTACAGTCTGGACTACCCATGTCCCCAGACACCCTATAGACTGGACTGCACATGTCCACTGACACCCTATAGACTGGACTACCCATGTCCACTGAAACCCTACAGACTGGACTACCCATGTCCACTGACACCCTACAGACTGGATTACCCCATGTCCACTGACACCCTACAGTCTGGACTACCCATGTCCACTGACACCCTATAGACTGGACTGCCCATGTCCACTGACACCCTACAGACTGGACTACTTATGTCCGCTGACACCCTATAGACTGGACTACCTATGTCCGCTGACACCCTATAGACTGGACTACCCATGTCCACTGACACCTTACAGACTGGACTACCCATGTCCACTGACACCCTACAGACTGGACTACCCATGTCCACAGACACCCTACAGACTGGACTACCCATGTCCACAGACTCTCTACAGACTGGACTACCCATGTCCACAGACACCCTACAGACTGGACTACCCATGTCCACAGACACCCTACAGACTGGACTACCCATGTCCACAGACACCCTGCAGACTGGACTATGTCCACAAACACTCTACAGACTGGACTACTCATGTCCACTGACACCCTACAGACTGGACTACCCATGTCCACTGACACCCTACAGTCTGGACTACCCATGTCCACTGATACCCTACAGACTGGACTACCCATGTCCACAGACACTCTACAGACTGGACTACCCATGTCCACTGACACTCTACAGACTGGACTACCCATGTCCACTGACACCTTACAGACTGGACTACCCATGTCCACTGACACCCTACAGACTGGACTACCCATGTCCACAGACACCCTACAGACTGGACTATGTCCACAAACACTCTAGAGACTGGACTACTCATGTCCACTGACACCCTACAGACTGGACTACCCATGTCCACTGACACTCTACAGTCTGGACTACCCATGTCCACTGATACCCTACAGACTGGACTGCCCATGTCCACAGACACTCTACAGACTGGACTACCCATGTCCACTGACACTCTACAGACTGGACTACCCATGTCCACTGACACTCTACAGACTGGACTGCCAATTTCAACTGACACCCTACAGACTGGACTACCCATGTCCACAGACACCCAATAGACTGGACTACCCATGTCCACTGACACTCTAAAGACTGGACTACCCATGTCCACTGACACTCTACAGACTGGACTGCCCATGTCCATAGATGCTCTACAGACGACTACCCATGTCCACTGACACCCTACAGACTGGACTACCCATGTCCACAGACACCCTACAGACTGGACTACCCATGTCCACAGACACCCTACAGACTGGACTACCTATGTCCACTGACACACTATAGACTGGACTACCCATGTCCACAGACACCCTACAGACTGGACTACCCATGTCCACTGACACCCTATAGACTGGACTACCCATGTCCACTGACACCCTACAGACTGGACTGCCCATGTCCACTGACACCCTATATACTTGAATACCCATGTCCACAGACACCCTACAGACTGGAGTACCCATGTCCACTGACACTATAGACTGGACTACCCATGTCCACTGACACCCTATAGACTGGACTACCCATGTCCACTGACACCCTATAGACTGGACTACCCATGTCCACTGACACCCTACAGACTGGACTACCCATGTCCACTGACACCCTACAGACTGGACTACCCATGTCCACAGACACCCTACAGACTGGACTGCCCATGTCCACTGACACCCAACAGACTGGACTACCCATGTCCACTGACACTCTACAGACTGGACTACCCATGTCCACTGACACCCTATAGACTGGTCTACCCATGTCCACTGACACCCTATAGACTGGTCTACCCATGTCCACTGACACCCTATAGACTGGACTGCCCATGTCCACTGACACCCTACAGACTGGTCTACCCATGTCCACTGACACCCTATAGACTGGAATACCCATGTCCACTGACACCCTAGAGACTGGACTACCCATGTCCACTGACACCCTACAGACTGGAATACCCATGTCCACTGACACCCTACAGACTGGACTACCCATGTCCACTGATACCCTACAGACTGGACTACCCATGTCCACAGACACCCTACAGACTGGACTACCCATGTCCACTGACACCCTATAGACTGGACTACCCATGTCCACAGACACCCTACAGACTGGACTACCCATGTCCACTGACACCCTATAGACAGGACTACCCATGTCCACAGACACCCTACAGACTGGACTACCCATGTCCACTGACACCCTATAGACTGGACTACCCATGTCCAGTGACAAGCTAGAGACTGGACTACCCATGTCCACTGACACCCTACAAACTGGACTACCCATGTCCACTGACACCCTACAGTCTGGACTACCCATGTCCACTGATACCCTACAGACTGGACTGCCCATGTCCACAGACACTCTACAGACTGGACTACCCATGTCCACTGACACTCTACAGACTGGACTACCCATGTCCACTGACACTCTACAGACTGGACTGCCAATTTCAACTGACACCCTACAGACTGGACTACCCATGTCCACAGACACCCAATAGACTGGACTACCCATGTCCACTGACACACTATAGACTGGACTACCCATGTCCACAGACACCCTACAGACTGGACTACCCATGTCCACTGACACCCTACAGACTGGACTACCCATGTCCACTGACACCCTACAGACTGGACTACCCATGTCCACTGACACCCTACAGACTGGACTACCCATGTCCACTGACACCCTATATACTTGAATACCCATGTCCACAGACACCCTACAGACTGGACTACCCATGTCCACTGACACTATAGACTGGACTACCCATGTCCACTGACACCCTATAGACTGCACTGCCCATGTCCACTGACACCCAACAGACTGGACTACCCATGTCCACTGACACTCTACAGACTGGACTACCCATGTCCACTGACACCCTATAGACTGGTCTACCCATGTCCACTGACACCCTATAGACTGGTCTACCCATGTCCACTGACACCCTATAGACTGGACTGCCCATGTCCACTGACACCCTACAGACTGGTCTACCCATGTCCACTGACACCCTATAGACTGGAATACCCATGTCCACTGACACCCTAGAGACTGGACTACCCATGTCCACTGACACCCTACAGACTGGAATACCCATGTCCACTGACACCCTACAGACTGGACTACCCATGTCCACTGATACCCTACAGACTGGACTACCCATGTCCACAGACACCCTACAGACTGGACTACCCATGTCCACTGACACCCTATAGACTGGACTACCCATGTCCACAGACACCCTACAGACTGGACTACCCATGTCCACTGACACCCTATAGACAGGACTACCCATGTCCACAGACACCCTACAGACTGGACTACCCATGTCCACTGACACCCTTTAGACTGGACTACCCATGTCCAGTGACAAGCTAGAGACTGGACTACCCATGTCCACTGACACCCTACACATTGGACTACACATGTCCACTGACACCCAATAGACTGGGACACCCATGTCCACAGACACCCTATAGACTGGACTACCCATGTCCACTGACACTCTACAGACTGGACTACCCATGTCCCCATACACCCTACAGACTGGACTGTCCATGTCCACTGACACCCTATAGACTTAACTGCCAATGTCCACTGACACCCAATAGACTGGACAACCCATGTCCACTGACACCCTATAGACTGGACTGCCCATGTCCACAGACACCCCATAGACTGGACTGCCCATGTCCACTGACACCCTATAGACTGGACAACCCATGTCCACTGACACTCTACAGACTGGACTACACATGTCCACTGACATCCTACAGACTGGACTACCCATGTCCACTGACACCCTATAGACTGGACTACCCATGTCCACTGACACCCTATAGACTGGACTGTCCATGTCGACTGACACCCTACAGACTGGACTACCCATGACCCCTGACACCCAATAGACTAGAACAGCCATGTCCACTGACACCCTACAGACTTGACTACCCATGTCCACTGACACCCTACAGACTGGACTGTCCATGTTCAGTGACACCCTACAGACTGGACTGCCCATGTCCACTGACACCCTACAGACTGGACTACACATGTCCACTGACACCCTATAGACTGGACTGCCCATGTCCACTGACACCCTAAAGACTGGACAACCCATGTCCACTGACACCCTACAGACTGGACTACCCATGTCCACTGACACCCTATAGACTGGACTGCCCATGTCCACTGACACCCTACAGACTGGACAACCCATGTCCACTGACACCCTACAGACTGGACAACCCATGTCCACTAACACCCTACAGACTGGACTACCCATGTCCACTGACACCCTACAGACTGGACTACCAATGTCCACAGATACCCTACAGACTGGACTGCCCATGTCCACTAACACCCTACAGACTTGACTACCCATGTCCACTGACACCCTACAGACTGGACTGTCCATGTTCAGTGACACCCTACAGACTGGACTGCCCATGTCCACTGACACCCTACAGACTGGACTACACATGTCCACTGACACCCTATAGACTGGACTGCCCATGTCCACTGACACCCTAAAGACTGGACAACCCATGTCCACTGACACCCTACAGACTGGACTACCCATGTCCACTGACACCCTATAGACTGGACTGCCCATGTCCACTGACACCCTACAGACTGGACAACCCATGTCCACTGACACCCTACAGACTGGACAACCCATGTCCACTAACACCCTACAGACTGGACTACCCATGTCCACTGACACCCTACAGACTGGACTACCAATGTCCACAGACACCCTACAGACTGGACTGCCCATGTCCACAGAGACCCTACAGACTGGACTACCCATCTCCACTGACACCCTACAGACTGGACTACCCATGTCCCCAGACACTCTACAGACTGGAACACCCATGTCCCCAGACACCCAATAGACTGGGACACTCCATGTCCAATTTAAGAATCTCTTTACTGAAATTAACCAGTCAGGTAGCCTCGTGCCAAAAGGGTTCGCTCGTCAAGCTGAAGCCCGGGTTTGAATCCTGACATGGGTACAATGTGTTAAGCCCATTTCTGGTGTCCCCAGCCGTGATATTGCTGGAATATTGCTAAAAGCGGCATAAAACCATACTCACTCACTCACTCACTCATTTTACTGAAATGATCATTTTGCAACATGTGGTGATGAATGAAACCCCCTGATTTGAGTAATGTACATAAAATAAGAATAATATGCATTTAATGTTATAAGCTTGTCTAGGTGTTTTCTGAATTTCATGCCAAGAGCACTCATACTCCTAAACAAAAGTAGGGGATCATGTTATGACCAGTCGTCATCAGAAAGATCCCCTTTGAAAACTAGGGATGGAACTGTTTCAGATCTTGCTTGCTGGACGCAGTAGGACGCAGCAGGTGCACAGTGGTAGAGATGGCTTCACAGTCAGGCATCGACAGCCCAGTGCCATCCAACCTCGACTTGGTGACCAGAGAAGGAGCAACTTCTGTTTTCGCAAATACATGCAATTGTGAGTGATGAATTAATCCTATGCCTAAATATTCCGAGGAAATAAACATTGGTCTGTAGAAATTGACAAGTGCGATGGGAAACCTATGTCCCCAGAAGGCCTAAAGACTGAAACACCAATGTCCCCAGACACCCTACAGACTGGACTACCCATGTCCACAGACACTCTACAGACTGGACTACCCATGTCCACAGACACCCTACAGACTGGACTACCCATGTCCCCAGACACCCTACAGTCTGGACTACCCATGTCCCCAGACACCCTATAGACTGGACTGCACATGTCCACTGACACCCTACAGACTGGACTACCCATGTCCACTGACACCCTACAGTCTGGACTACCCATGTCCACTGACACCCTATAGACTGGACTGCCCATGTCCACTGACACCCTACAGACTGGACTACTTATGTCCGCTGACACCCTATAGACTGGACTACCCATGTCCACTGACACCTTACAGACTGGACTACCCATGTCCACTGACACCCTACAGACTGGACTACCCATGTCCACAGACACCCTACAGACTGGACTACCCATGTCCACAGACTCTCTACAGACTGGACTACCCATGTCCACAGACACCCTACAGACTGGACTACCCATGTCCACAGACTCTCTACAGACTGGACTACCCATGTCCACTGACACCCTATAGACTGGACTACCCATGTCCACTGACACCCTATAGACTGGACTACCCATGTCCACTGACACCCTATAGACTGGTCTACCCATGTCCACTGACACCCTATAGACTGGTCTACCCATGTCCACTGACACCCTATAGACTGGACTGCCCATGTCCACTGACACCCTACAGACTGGTCTACCCATGTCCACTGACACCCTATAGACTGGACTACCCATGTCCACTGACACCCTAGAGACTGGACTACCCATGTCCACTGACACCCTACAGACTGGAATACCCATGTCCACTGACACCCTACAGACTGGACTACCCATGTCCACTGACACCCTATAGACTGGTCTACCCATGTCCACTGACACCCTACAGACTGGACAACTCATGTCCACTGATACCCTACAGACTGGACTACCCATGTCCACTGACACCCTACAGACTGGACTACCCATGTCCACTGACACCCTATAGACTGGTCTACCCATGTCCACTGACACCCTATAGACTGGACTACCCATGTCCACTGACACCCAATAGACTGGTATTCCGAGCGACAGTTCCGGGTTTTATGATTATATTCATTACAAGCTAGGCCATCTATAATCCATTGCAGAATGTTTTTCTTATGAGCTTTAATTTTTTTAATCGAGAATACGTCAAAATATGTTTCGAAGCGTAGTCGCCAGTTTGAAACTAGTGTCGTAAAGCTCGAGAAAGCTGCCTTCTGATTGGCTATTGTTGATTTCTTGTCAGTCATTTGATTGGTCGGTCAAAATTCGCGAAAGGTCGTTCTGACGTGACCCGTAATGGGATGTCCTCAGATCTTTGACCTCCTAGATAGTTTGAACAAGCAAAGATCTTCACACAGCTCCTTTCTCTGTCAAGAACAAGCAGTAATATGCATTAAGGAGTAATATAGGATAAGTATACAAATATAAAATATATCTAGGACTTTACTAGTATGTTTGTTCTGTTTTCAAGGTTTCTAGTTTGCTACAAAGGCCTCTCTGATCACTTATTCACATTTCAGGTCATTTGGGCTAACATGCCACAAAGCCAGAAATGCCAGTCACTCTTCAGAAGGTAAAACAAAATAAATATTTTGTTAATTGTTTAATAAATATCAATAATACAGGTGTAGATCTATGGGAGTCGGGTAGGACAGGCCTACAGTCCACAAGTGTAAACTATTACTGCTGCAGAGTGTAAGCCAGAAAATCAGAAGGACTAAGACAGATGACGCCTGGCGCCATGATGACACAGATGTAGTACTACTTGATATGATGTGAAGAAACACAATGTGATTCCGATCTGTGTCTGCTAGTAGAATGAAAAGAATAGTCATTTCATAAATATTTGGTACAAACAATACCCTTGGTACATTGAAAATCTTGAAGAATTCCATTCTCAGAAACCATGACCAGTCCTTGGAACTTATTATGTGCTCTTATGTGTAATCATACAATTCCACTCACTTGGAGGCCAATTTTAAGATATAACTTGACTGATATGGAAATCAGTAAAATATTAAACTTTTACCAATTTCAATTAAGTAAACTTTTTCCCAGAAACTACAGGGCTGAGGAATATATAGACACACAATGGGTCTCAAAGCTGTTCATACCCGTACAGTAACAAAACAATTTCTATGTTATGCCCTTAAAGAATCTTTGTCTTGTTGGCACTTTGAAACTCTTTAAAAAAGTCTTTTCAGAGATAGCAAGGCCTTGGAAATGAACTCTTAAATGATGTGTAGAAACACATTGGGCCTCCCAGGCATAGACTGGTTTAGTGTATCTACTCTGGTATGCATCACCATCATCACTTCCATCACCAGCAGTGCTTTATTCGCAGTGGTTTATTTTTGTTCACCCAATCTGATTGGCTGGCTGAGAGTGGAGAGCTGTGTCATTGCGTTTTGATTGGCTGGCTAAAAATAATTGACGGCTCTTTTTTCGGATCGGGGATACCCGAGGTCGTCTAGTACAGGAAATCCCCAGCTGGCAAAACATTACCGTAGTGACAATGTTTCCATCTCCGAAAGTTGGTGACTGAGAGAAAATTTGTGGGGGAAGAAGGGGTGTGATATGTGGAAATATATCAGAGAATTTCGGCTTCCCAATGTATGAGATTCAGTTGCAGAATGGGGAGACGGTAACCAAGCGAGATACTGCATCGATATTACGGGACAGGTGAGCCACTCCGGTACATTCTTTACTGGGCGTTTTCAAGGCTAATAACAAAGCTAATGAAACAGTTAATTAATTCATGTAAAAATACTGATGAAATAGTGAAACAAACCATATTGTTTTTGGTATTTAAAAAAAACCAAACTATCAACCACATAATAAATGTCAAGTTATAACGAAGTGTTGATCTACAGCCGATCGATCAAAAACATATTTCATAGTTATATGTAAATAATAGAGACTTAAATTTCATATTTTAAGAAAATAAACACTCAAATAATTCCGAATGATCAAAAACATATTTCATAGTTATATGTAAATAATAGAGACTTAAATTTCATATTTTAAGAAAATAAACACTCAAATAATTCTGATCGATCAAAAACATATTTCATAGTTATATGTAAATAATAGAGACTTAAATTTCATATTTTAAGAAAATAAACACTCAAATAATTCTGAATGATCAAAAACATATTTCATAGTTATATGTAAATAATAGAGACTTAAATTTCATATTATAAGGAAATAAACACTCAAATAATTCCGAATGATCAAAAACATATTTCATAGTTATATGTAAATAATAGAGACTTAAATTTCATATTTTAAGAAAATAAACACTCAAATAATTCTGATCGATCAAAAACATATTTCATAGTTATATGTAAATAATCGAGACTTAAATTTCATATTATAAGGAAATAAACACTCAAATAATTCCGAATGATCAAAAACATATTTCATAGTTATATGTAAATAATAGAGACTTAAATTTCATATTTTAAGAAAATAAACACTCAAATAATTCTGATCGATCAAAAACATATTTCATAGTTATATGTAAATAATCGAGACTTAAATTTCATATTATAAGGAAATAAACACTCAAATAATTTGGATCTCAAGCAGTACTCAATGTTAATGCAGGAAACGATCAATCTTTGCCGGACGGACTGTACACCTCACGACCAAGATGTTTTGCAACCACAGCAGTTGTTTCCCCTTTCAACAGGTGGAGTTTATCCAGATCAATATAATTAACTCTTTCAACACCGCAGGCCGGTTATCCGGCCAAGAAGCATCGAGTCCCCAGACACCGCAGGCCGGTTATCCGGCCAAGCCGTAGTCACGCCAAAACAGAATATATTTTTATGGACCTACCTGTGATATCATTCATTTATTAAATCTATCACATTTCACAATGTCTGAAATACGTATTCCATTTCAATTTATCATTTTTTATCGATAAATTAAAAAATTATTCACTATTTCCCGCGATGTTATTGAAAATAAAATTCTCGGACACACATTTCGACAACGGGTCCACATCGAACATGTCAAAGAGCAAAATAAAGACGTTTTAAACAAATCTTTAAATATATTATACAAAGTAATAAATGAAATCAACAAAAATATATCTAAAAGTAATCAAACTTACATCTAAGTTATTATTTCCATCTTTTCGTGCGATCGCGTGTAATGTAAGTCAAATGACATCTCGGCTTTCGTCGCCTCGAATTCTCGGCTCGGACACGATGTTTAATGCAAAAATATATGCATGAAAAATCTTTGTCACAGCTCGTAACCTAGCACGATACATTCACGAAGTTCCATATTTTTAATATATATCGTGATTTCCTGCTTAAAACGTTCAGAATAACACGATTTAACAAAAATCTTTCGCCAACTTGTGAAATTTATCAAACACGAGCGTGGTATCACAGCTGTAATTTGATTGGCTGCCTTAGGTCACGTGCTCAAAATAGACCAATCACGAAACTTGTTGCAGATTTCAGCAAGAAAGCGTCATTAGAAACCAATTTTAATCCAATGAAATCGCTTGTTATAACTACGAAAAAAAACAGGCGATGTTACGAGCATGTAGATGAAGGAATAAGCTTTCCAGCGATGTGTCACATGCCATTCTTCGACGAACGTGCTTTTCATACGAAGCCTCGAAAACGGGGGTATTTCTTCATGTTACTGAGCGGACAGCCGCTGTTATCGGGAAATGGGTGATGATATAGATACTGTTTATAATTCTTTTTAAAATGAATTTCAATCACGTAAACAATGAAAATAAAACAGAAATAGGTAAGTGGATTTTATTAAATCTTATATTTGCCGAAAATAGTCAAGTTTTCGCTTCCTTGGTCCCTAATCTGGACGTTAACAACGTGTTAGCTTACATTTTTTATTTACAACAAACTTAAATAAGTTCTAAATGCATTATTTTAAATAATGTGAAAAACATAACTTTCATATTTATAAACCATAGGATCAGACCTTTCAAATGGTGTATAACATGTAGTAGCAAATATATTTTACAAGTAGATATTTTCTTTGATAAATGTTGGCTTCATCTATCACACAAGAGTCTCTGGGAACTCGGTGTCCCAGCAGTAAACACTTCTGGTTGACTGGTGTTGAAAGAGTTAATGTATTTTGGCCTAGCTATAATTATTTGGTTTTTTTTTAAACATGAAGACTTCAATTATTTAAACATACTATTTCAGGACAATTAAGAAACTCATTATAGAAAACAACATTACCCCATTTAAACTTGAATGTATTAAGTCATACCTAAATCTAAATAAATTCCAGAAAGTAATATATGTATTTATATTTTTACTTTACTACTTTGATTTCTTATAGGGAGCAGACAAAATTATGAAGATAAACATGGTAGGCACCAATCAACCATATTGGGTATTTTTTTCAAAAACATTATTCTTTTTTTTTCAACAATGATTTACATTTATGCATCTTAATATATATTTTGTAATTTAGATAGGATGAAATAATCTTAAATTAATTTCATATTATTAGTTTTAGGTAGAAACTCAATATCACAGTTAATTATTTTCAGAATTAACAGACAATACAGAGTATTAAAGACATGTAGAATTATCTTTGATTAAGTATATTCAAGTATATTCTTTAAACCAAAGATATATTATTTACCATTCACCAGTATTATTTACTGAAAAAACAAACACTCCTTTAATAATCTTTCTTGAAGAATTCAGGGAACCCCAACCCTGAGCCACCCATACGGACATTATTAACACCAGCATGTTACTGACACTGTCTGTTCCAGCTACCAGTGACCAGCACACTCAACAACATGTTTGAGGCTTATCCAAGTGTGCCCCACCGATGTCCTTCTTCCCCAACTCGGGACTCATTATTTGCAACTTCTTCTTCGTTGTCAAATAATAAAACACAAAACATGTTTATTTTCACCTTTTATTCAAATGTTTCGTTTTTCCTTATCACCAGTATGATACATTTACATACTATGTCGAACAATTTACATTCATTATGTTCACCAAGGACACAATCTCATATCCTTGCCTCTTAATAGCTTTGCTAATATATAACTGTGTCGCTTAGAACAAATCAGTGTTCTACTAAGTACCCTCACAACCAAATAGGCCGGTCACTTCTTCTCAAACTGGCGACCACTTACGACCGCCACCGGCGACCGACTCAGGCCACCTTCATTTACCCGGCAATAACACCAGCGACCAAAAACATCCACTAACAGCGTGTCACTATAACACACCACTTAGCCGTCATAAAACAACCAATGACAGGCTTACACATCATGGAATAAACGACTTCGCTGGGTTTATTCAGGTATTTAAGGACGCACACGCCCCTCAGCAATCAGTCTGATGAGCGCAAGCCGCGCGAAACTAGTTACTATTACTATTGCTACCCATAGCTATATATCTACTGGTGAAGCCCCCACCAGTCAGTTTACTTCTTTAATAATGCCAATGTTATATTATCATAGCAGATAAAGAGCCCCAATATGCATAGCTAGCTTAATTTTAATGATAATTATTTAGCATTTCTTGGGATGATAAACTGGACATATGACAAAATAAGAAATGTATTCTTATTTATTATTCTCCGATTACAAGGTTTACAGTGTTCTTTTTTTTCAAATAATCTAATTGGCTGCCTGAGAGTGGAATGCTGTGTCGCTTTTTTAATCAGAGACCTTAAATTATTCTAATGTGTAATGTGTAAATTTTCAGAACATGGTAAGTAAAGAAAAACTCAAATTTATGGGTGATGAAGAAATGACCAACAAGAGGTCCTCTTATAACATTTTACCATAAACCTAATTTCTTTACATTAGCAATGTCTAATTTTAATTTTAATACTTTTTACAAAAAAATAATATATGAACAGGTCACTAAAATACAAATTTATTATGAGTCTTGTTTTCATGAAGATAAAAAGAAGAACAAGTCAGTGTTAAATTACCTATTATCAGTAAGTCTTAACTTCTAATCTGATAAAATAAGAAAAGAATAAAGTTTGGAGGTAACTGTTGCTGTAAAATAACAATGTAACATTACAAGGGTATCAAAATGAAGATATATGTAGAACTATTGAAATGATAATTTATTGTTTACATATATCCTATGTATTTATTGTGCTTGTCTAATTCACATTGTTTCTTGTCATTCACCAATATGGGGAAATTAGATGACTCATTTAGTAACATTTTTGGTGTCATGATGTTAAATATTATGTTCAAAAGAAAAATTGTCCACTGAAAAAAATTATTTTTATTATATAATAAAAACACATGTGCTCAACATGTTCAGGAACAAAACAAAAACAAAAACAGAGATGACATGAAATAATCATCATTTTACATAATAAATTATTCACTGTGAAATTAGTTTTAAAGAGGAAAATTCGTTCATAAATATTACAATCCATTGATGGACTTGAGAAGATTTACCTAGCAGTAATCAGCTGATCAGTTGCCTGAGTTGGTATTTATAGAATCTTGCCTGATCAATCCTGCTGACAGTTCCTTGGACCCTTGTTTTTCGTTAACAATATTTCACAATATTTAAGACAATATTTAATTCCCTCTTAATTGGGTTTACAACATTTGTTTCTTGCGGACAAATAAACGAAGAACGTATTTACATACACTAAAAAGGTGGGCCTATTTAGTGTTGCGCATTGAGAATGATAATCACGGCGAGACGAATGCAAATAAAGTTATGGGCCGAGTAATCCAAAACCATTAACAAATATCAATTCACATTACTAATTTTCAAAACGTTACTCCCATCAACTTTTAATCGTTAACCAAAAACATAACATGAATGCTAACAAGTGGCTTGCCTGTCCAGGGTTAGAAACTAACAGTTTTTGTCCACTAGTCCTTATAATGATAACATATAGCAACACCCTTAAAATGGGCCAATTTCTACTAGTCCTTGGGATACCTTTACTATTGGTCAGTTTGGTAAGGACTCCAGGACTAGTGCCAATTTCTAACGCTGCTGTCATGGAAAACTCGTGTGGGTTGTCTTCGCTAGATCCTTTTTACCTGTTTATGGTGCAGTTGTCACACTGAGCATATTCGAAAATCGAGGCTGTAGGGAATCCTGAGTCGTTTCTAAATCTTCAACTACCAGCTCGACTTTTTATGGCGTATTGTTATGGGAAAAAAAGAATTAACCACTGTGTTCGGTTGTTACCGAAACATCTAAACACTCGTGATTAATCTGCCCCCATTAGAACTCGTTCTAATGATGACAGATTAATCACTCGTGTGTAGATATTTCGGTAACAACTGAGCAGAGTCGTTAATCCTCTATATATTTTACATTTCTGTTTGACTCAATCAAAATTGAGATTTCTTTGTATATATATATATATATAAGTAACATTTCTATTCCAGTAAGAAATACTGACATAGCTTGAATATCATTACTTGATTTCTTCTATCTAACATTGAAATCCCATCTGTAGCTGGCTTAAGTCTTCTGAGCCAATGCAGTGACTTCTGGAAAATCAAGTGAAGTGGTCCACATCTCACCAGCCTGGGACCCCCATGTGCATGCGTTAAAACCCCCTAAAATGTTGACTAATCATCAGAAATAGATATCAGACCAAGGTCAATCTTCCACTTAAAGAGCAGTCTTTAAAAAGACATGGTTGTTTCATAATCACTTTTACCCAAAACATTAGAGGGGCACAAGTGACCCTGTGGTTAAAAGTGGCCTCTGACCACAGTTTCCCCACCCCATTAAGTTTTGCTATGACCCGGAATTTAGTGCCCTGTTTTAATGGGCTGTCCAATCTGTGCCAGTTGTTTTAAAGTGACAGATAGCTTAACTGAAAGATTAGATTTGTTTGATAGACATTACTGACAATGTAGACACATTTTATGGATAGCAACATCTTTATTTACTATAGAGGTCACTTGGGATCATGTATCCTTGGGTGTACAAGACCAGTCACCTCTGTAAGCATATATACTATGCCATTTTATTTTGTTTTAGCCCAGTCCTGGGAGAGAGTCCTTCATATCACTGCAAAACACACATAATGGAAACCCAAGAGCCAGACAGCCACCACTAAGACCAGCTGTTGGTTACATCACCACAGCACAAAACAGAGTACCAGGCACATATGGAGCAGTTGCTGCTGTAGCACTTGAGAGTTGCTTTGAGCCCTCTGGGTAAGGTAAGTATGCATGACCATTTGATTTGTCAAGTGTTCGTTATACACAGTGGACCCGTGAAGATCCGGGGTAGAATAGGTCTTCAGCAACCCATGCTTGCCGTAAAAGGCGACTATGCTTTCGTAAAAGACCACTAATGGGATCGGGTATTCAGGCTCGCTGACTTGGTTGATGCATGTCATCGATCCCAATTGCGTGGATCGATGTTCATGATGTCAATCACTGGATTGTCGATTATTTAAATACCGCTAACATATAGCAGGAATATTGCAAGTGCGGCGTTAAACAACAAAACAACAACAACGTTATACAGAGTGGCTGTTGCTCCTTATATAGCCCGGATGTTCTTTGGCTGTCTGTGAGTTTTGGAAGGAATGATGTCATTGAAGACTCAACTCAAATGTATGAACCATACGCTTGCTCACACGCACACGCACACGCACACGCACACACACACACACACACACACACACACACACACACACATATTATGGTGAGGGGTAGGAGGGTATGGCTACATGGTGGTGAGAGGGGAGGGACTGTATGGCTACATGGTGGTGAGGGGGGAGGGTATGGCTACATGGTGGTGAGAGGGGAGGGACTGTATGGCTACATGATGGGGGGGGGGGGGGGGGGAGGGTTTGGCTACATGGTGGTTGGAGGGTTTGGCTACATGGTGATGACGGGTGGGGACACACACACACATACATTGTGGTGAGGGGTAGGAGGGTTTGGCTACATGGTTTTGAGGGGGGTAGGAGGGTTTGGCTACATGGTGTTGAGGGGGGAGGGACTGTATGGCTACATGGTGGTGAAGGGGGGTGGAGGGTTTGGCTACATGGTGGTGAAGGGGGGTGGAGGGTATGGCTACATGGTGGTGAAGGGGGGTGGAGGGTTTGGCTACATGGTGTTGAGGGGGGTGGAGGGTATGGCTACATGGTGGTGAGGGGTAGGAGGGTTTGGCTACATGGTGGTGAAGGGGGGTGGAGGGTTTGGCTACATGGTGGTGAAGGGGGGTGGAGGGTTTGGCTACATGGTGGTGAGAGGTGGGGGAGGGTTTGGCTACATGGTGGTGAAGGGGGATGGAGGGTTTGGCTACGTGTTACCGTATATCGCTGTGTATAAGGTGAGTTTTTCGTACCTAAAATGAGGGGGTTAAGAAGGGGGGTTGTCTTATACACGGAGTCGAAGATCTCACATTTTTTTCCAGTTGTTTCACTTTCAGCTTCCACTGGCAATGTCAACCGGCGTCCGATAGCCAGCCCAGCATTTGACAATAAAACTTCGCATTTAGTCCTAAATAACTGTTCTAATAACTATTTCCATACATAAACAGGATTTGAATCTGTTTTCCTTGAATAAAATTTAATAACTTCTGCAAATAAAGTTGAAATGACCCTCGCCTCGATGCAGATTGTCAAACCAGCTTGACACGGTAAAACCATCAACATCCGTGAGTAGAGAGCTGGAAGTACCGGTAAGCATTTGCATATATAGCACATGTGACCTTACATGTGATAACCGGTGAAGCTGAAATAAATTCCTGCTGTTTTTATACCCCAGACAAAATGTCGGGGGTATATAGTTATACCAAGTTTCCGTCCGTCCATCCGTCCGTCCAAAAACTTTGTCCGCGCGATTTCTCTTAAACTATTCAGTGGATTCATCTCAAACTTAGTACATATAATCTGTGTCATATGGAGGGGTGCAGTCTAAAGAAAAAAATTGTTTTTATTAATTTTCCATTTTTTTATGAATTTTTCAAACCCTAATGTCCATCTGAAGACTTTGTCCGTGCGGTTTCTCTTAAACTATTCAGTGGATTCATCTCAAACTTAGTACATATAATCTGTGTCATATGGAGGGGTGCAGTCAAGAGAAAAAAAATGTTTTTATTAATTTTCCATTTTTTTATGAATTTTTCAAACCCTAACGTCTATCTGAAAACTTTGTCCGCGCGATTTCTCTTAAACTTTTCAGTGGATTCATCTCAAACTTAGTACATATAATCTGTGTCATATGCAGGAGTGCAGTCAAAAGAAAAAAAATGTTTTTATTTATTTTCCATTTTTTTATGAATTTTTTAAACCCTAACGTCCGTTCAAAAACTTTGTCCGCCCAATTTCTCTTAAACTATTCAGTGGATTCATCTCAAACTTAGTACATATAATCTGTGTCATATGGAGGGGAGCAGTCAAAAGAAAAAAAATTGTTTTTATTAATTTTTCCATTTTATTATGAATTTTTCAACCCCAAACCAGGGTTTCCCCTGACGCAGAATTCTTGCGTATATGACTCTCAATTAAGGAAAAATACGTCCAGAAATGAATGACTGCGTCATGACTGACGCAATTTCAAAATATCTGTGTTGTTGTTTACCAGCTTTGGAATGAAAATATTACAACTACTCACCTGAACTTAATTTATAAACATTTTCTGAAGACAATATATGCAAACATCTTAAAATTTACGTCTAGTTTTTAATTAATCGTTGTTTCAAAATATATTTATGCATCAAAGTGAAGGTAACTCTCACACTCCATGTGGCTTCGATGACAGCACGTGATGTAAACAAAGGCTTTTCATGTTTCGGCATATTGTAGACTCGTAAAAAATGAAACAGAAGAAAATATTATCATTGTTGCGGTGAATAATGTGATTTGGCATGGTTACAGTATGTGGTTAAGCAGAACCTATGGAACGGGGTAAACAGAAGTTGTAAGTATCGGAGGGACACATGTTTTTGCCGAAATTTAGGTAAACATTATTGAATGAAATTTTAAATAAAATTGATAAAATAGATGACAAACATAAGGTCAGATATACAGAGAACACATTTTTATTACCAGATAGTGTAACAACAGGATTAACTTGCGTAATTCAATTCGGATTGGTTATGCTATTTCCGATGACGGATCATGACAGCCTGAAATAAGACTGAAGAAAAGTCTGTGCGTATTACACATGAGAGATATTTTTTTCAGGATTTAATAGCCCATAATTAGGGGTGTGTATTATACACAAGTGTGTATTATACACAAATAAATATGGTATATACGAAATGTAAAGCTTTGGGCGTGTTTGTTGTTGCTAATAAACTGTATTCAACCAAAAAATATTACGAGTGTTCACAAGTCTTCAGTTCAACTTCACAGTTGATAGATAATACAAGATAACTAGATAAAAGATGTAAATGAGCTAGTGGTATTAGATTATAATCTGACATGAAATGTATTTTAATATCCATCCATGATTAAAAATTATGTCTCACAGTTGAGACTGATGTTATTTATTCATCCTGTATTAGTGTCACTGTAAATTGTTTCATGAGCTGTTAAGTAATTAAAGATTGTGAAAAGATAAAACCAACAAACTTTGTTTTTCATTCATATATCCTTTATTTCTCTGCAGTACAATCAGCTGAGAACATTAATTAGCACTTGTTAACTTAAACTAAAAACATAAAATATTTAAAAGATACTTAACTTTTAAGTGTAACATTAACAGTGAACACTTTAAATTTCATTAATCATACAATAAAACATTTGACTCTCAAAAAATATTTTTGACTCCCAAAAATTCATAGGCTGAGTCAAGGTGACTCAGATATTGGAGTCTAGGGGGAACCCTGCCTAACCCTATCCTAGCTATTTAATTTGTGACTACTGACACACTAGGCGGGTCGGGGGTATTAGTGAGCCACGCTCACTTTTGCTCTTGTTACAGTTGTATTAACAACTGTTGGAGACGGTGTGTATAAGTGATTGTGGAATAAACACGCTGAATGTGAAGCAAACATAAGCCTAGTTAGTTACAACATAGTTAATTGGCGATTAAATTACTCACCATTGTCTCTTATATGTTATTACTTCATAAATGAATTATATTATACGGGCACCAATTTGGTGTAGTACAGTGTAAACACAAAATGTCATATTCTGTATACTATTCCATCACTAATACTGAAACAAGGACGTTTTCAAAAGTTCATTCGTGGCCCCAGATGGTTGACTGAGTGTAAAACGTTCGGTACTATAGCGTCCGGGCAACGTCGGGGAGCACCTGGTGGGAACGTCCGGGAGGTTTCATCAGACATCCGGAATGTATGTCATTTTTTCCAGCTATATGTTATTTTGTATAATTAATACAAGAACACAATTATATAGAATACACTGTATTATTTAGTATCATTCTCCCAGATGCTCCCTGGCATTTCCCGGACGCTCCCGGACATTTCCGGACACCCCCGGGCGTTATTTAGTAGGACCGGTGTTTGTTTCTCAACTGATCACTTAGATTGTTTCAGGTGTTTCACATAGGTGTCATGTCTCAAAGGTCGGCTGAGAAAGCCCACGTGACAACTATTTTCATAAAGTCCACAGTTCCTAAAAAAGTCCATTGAGTTAGATAACAATGAGCAATCAATCAACGTATTATCGGTTAACCAACCCTTTGAACAAAGTACGTTGTTTTTACATCAGCACTTCACGCCATGATATGAGTGTATACCCTTTGTTTTAGTAAACCTAGACCTGTAAACACTCACTTTTGACATATCCACTGTGATTGACGACAAATACACACAAGTGTGAGGTATACGAGAAATCGTGGATGACAACAAGGGAGTAGTAATCGTATTATCGACGCAATCCGAAATCCGAAAATGCTTTCACTTTCACCAATCAGTGTTGAAAAATGAGTAAAACAATTGTTGGCTCCAAGTTTATTCAGTTGTCCTTGCAGACGGTAGCCCAGTCTCTTGTCATGCTCACTTGCGTTGGGTACTCACGGGGGAAAAAACAATAACAAAAGCAACCACCAGTCCCGGGGAATTGCTTTAGATCAGTGCCCCTTTAAGGTCCACCCCTTGAGATGGGTCAAGTGGTGAAATAAACTATGTATACTGACCAGATACATCATAGCATGGGCAGATTTAGATTACAGGGTGTCTTAAGGGTGTTTTGTATTGTTTCTGGTTAAAATAGACTATGTATACTGATCAGATACATCATAGCATGGGTAGATTTAGAATACTGGATGTTACAGTTTTATGATGGCAGCGATTGGATCCGTTGTGGATCTCATATATAAATAAAGTAAGAATAATATTTCACAAATATTCCAAATTGATAAGATTTAATAAGATAAAATTTTTGTGACAAAAAAATGATAAAATGGAAAATAATTCATCTATCAAGTCAGTAGAGAACAATAAGAGCAACACATTTCAGAAGAATGAGGGGCGACCTCAATCCTCTCAAAATAGGGTATTCCAATGGGCGTAGTTATTCGCGATCCCCTAGTGCTTCTAGGAGAGGAAACACTGCCTGTTTCACATGCAGTGAGAATGGTCATTGGGCTTCGAAATAGTTGCCAGGGAAACGGTACAAAACCGACCTGGACTAAGGTCGGGCTTCGGTGGAGAGTTCTCAAATAGAAACCACAAATCCTAAGGAAGTGAGAGCTAATAAAGCAAAGTGGTCAGATGGAGGAGAGATTTGTCTGGTTTCTGGTCAAGGGGAGATAACCCCTGACTCCTCCCTTAATCCATCTGACCCAAATTTCCAGGCTTGTTTTAAAGTTAGATAAGGGCCAATTAGTGAATGTCAAGGTTGGCAACATTTACTTCACTTTGCTTGTTGACACAGGTAGTCAGGTGACCTTCCTTTCCCCAGGAGCAAGCAAGCGCTTGCCATCTTCAGTAGCTGTCAACTCCATTGACATGGTTCTGGAGGCTGTTAATGGGAGCTTATTCCAAGCACATGGAATATTCAAAGCACCTGTTAACATAAGTGATGACATGAACCCCACTGTGGAGGAATTCCTGGTTGCAGAGGTTGATAATTCCCATGACTGTGATGGCATTCTGGGTATAGATATACAGGTTAGACTGGAGGGTCTGATCGACATCCCTGGGTCAAGGATCCGGTTGATGGGCAGGTGGTTATCAACTGTGAGGGCTGAAACCACTGTCATCGTTGCAGATGATGTCTCTTTGCCGCCCCAGTCTGTATCTTTTATCCAAGTGAGCTTGCCTCAACTTCATAGGGAACGGTCCTCGATCCTGATAGAACCCTGCAGGGAGATTTTATTCACACATGGTATAATCATGGGCAATTCAGTCGTCACAAATAGTAATCAGGCAGCTACAGTTAAGGTTCTCAATGTTCCTGATACCAAATACACTTTAGCCAAGGGAAGAATTATTGGTCAGTGTCAGTGTGTCAATGTAGTACCAGATGGGCAAATAAAGAAAGTATCACGAGTTAGTGTTAAAAACTCGAAGGTGCCTGATCATTTAACAGATTTATTTGATCGCAGTAAAACAAACCTCATCTCTGAGCAGCAGGATGAGCTGAGAGATCTCCTGTACTCATACAGAGATACATTCGCAAAAGATGATGATGATCTTGGTGGAACTAACCTTGTTAAACACCGCATCAATACTGGTGATGCGAGACCTATTAAACAGGCTCCACGTCGTCAGACGCTGGCGAAGCAAGAGGCGGAGGAGAAAGAAGTGGCTGGAATGAGCAAGGTGAAATCAGTCCCTTGAATAGTCCTTGGGCTTCCCCGACAGGCCTTGTGCAATGCAAGGACGGACGTTGGAGATATTGTTGTGATTTTAGGCTCATAAATGAGGTTTCTCAGAAAGATTCCTACCCCCTACCTCACATTGCAGACTGTATTGACAGTCTGGGTGGTGTCAAAATGTTCTGCACAATGGATTTGCAAGCAGGATACTGGCAGGTAGAAATGGATCCTCGTGATCGAGAGAAAACAGCCTTAGTCACGCGTTACGGACTGTTTGAGTGGAATGTCATGCCCTTCGGATTATGTAACGCCCCAAGTGTGTTCGAGAGACTTGTGGAAATGGTGCTTAGAGGTCTCCAGTGCAATGAGTGTCTATGTTTCCTGGATGACATCATTGTCTTCGGAACAACTTTCAAAGAAACAATGTTCCGGCTTCAATCAGTTGTCGACCGTCTGACCTCAGCTGGCCTGAAATTAAAGCCTAAAAAATGTCACCTTTTTAAAGAGAGAGTCGATTACTTAGGCCATGTTATTTCGGCTGATGGTGTTCACACCAAGCCAGAGAAAATAGAGGCAGCAACATGTTGGCCTACCCCAAAGTCTCAAAAGGAGATATTACTAGTACCGAAACTAGTACCGAAAATTCATAAAAGATTTCTCTAAAATTGCCAGGCCACTGACCAAACTTACCAGTCCATTGGTTGATTTTCTTTGGACTGAGGAGACTGATCAAGCTTTCATCAGCCTGAAGGAAGCACTTACCTCAGCACCAGTTCTTGGATTTCCAAGGCGTAAAGGCGAGATCACTGTTGACACAGATGCATCTGGTGAAGGTATAGGTGCAGTCCTGTCACAAAATCAAGTTGGCAGAGAAGTCGTTCTTGGCTACTACAGCAAAAGTCTCACGCCGGCAGAAAAGAATTACTGTGTCACCCGTCGAGGATTAATGGCAGTAGTAACTGCATGTCGCCATTGGCATCCATATGTCTTTGGTAGGCCTGTCACCATCAGAACTGACAACTCTGCAGTGGTCTGGGCAAAAAGAATTAAGAGGCCTGTCAACCAGATGGCTCGCTGTCTTCCACAGAAGATGGGAGAGTCAGGATGGAAAGGATTGGCATTGGCAGATAGTTGTACCATCCATCAAGCGGCGAATTATCCTCAAAGCGTGTCATGACTCACCTTTGGGAGGCCATCTTGGGGTTTCCATGGCTTTTGCCAAGCTTGGAACAGTCTTACTTCTGGATTGGTATGAAAACTGATGTGCGTCGGCACTGCATCAGTTGTGACAGGTGTGTTGCCAGGAAGAGTCCTAGAAAACAGAAAGCACCCATGAAAGAGTATACAACAGGCTCACCCATGGAGAGACTCACCACCGACATCATGGGCCCACTGGACCGTATCTCCAGTGGCAACAAGTACATACTTGTTGTCACTGATTCGTTCACCCATGGAGAGACTCACCACCGACATCATGGGCCCACTGGACCGTCCCTCCTGTGGCAACAAGTACATACTTGTTGTCACTGATTCGTTCACCCATGGAGAGACTCACCACCGACATCATGGGCCCACTGGACCGTATCTCCTGTGGCAACAAGTACATACTTGTTGTCACTGATTCGTTCACCCATGGAGAGACTCACCACCGACATCATGGGCCCACTGGACCGTCCCTCCTGTGGCAACAAGTACATACTTGTTGTCACTGATTCGTTCACCCATGGAGAGACTCACCACCGACATCATGGGCCCATTGGACCATACCGCCAGTGGCAACAAATACATACTTGTTGTCACTGATTCGTTCACTAAGTGGACTGAAGCCTATGTGATTTCAAATATCGAGGCAAAAACAGTGGCAAAGAATATTGTCTAGGAGTGGGTCTGTCGCTATGGTACCCCAGCTCTTATACATAGTGATGAAGGTAGACAGTATGAGGCTAACCTGTTCCAGGAACTATGTAAAATGCTAGGAGTTGTTAAAACTAGGACAACTTCTCTCCGACCACAGGCCAATGGCCAGGTCGAGCGGTTTAACCAAACATTAGCAGCCATGCTTAGCATTTATACTGAAGGGAGACCAAGGTCCTGGGACAAACATCTCCCCTTCGTAATGGCTGCTTATCGAAGATCAAAGCATGAGTCGATAGGTTATACACCAAACAGGTTGGTGCTCGGTAGGCAAGTGCGAATGCCTTACCACCTGGTCACAGGAAATCCTAACGAGAATCCTGTGACGAGAGATGACCATGTCGACGAGGTCAAACAACATTTTGAACATGCTTTTGAGTCTGCTCGGAGAAATCTCAGACATTCTCAGGCGTAAGAAACGATATGACCTGGGAAGCAAGGAATCACGACTTAAGGTCGGACAGCCAGTATGGTTGTTTAACCCCCACAAAGGCTCAAAACTGAGCTACAAATTCATTTCGAAGGGGTGTAAAGGTTGGGTTGTCACTAAGCAGATTGATGACATCACATATCGTATTCAAAATGGTCCAAATAGATCCTCCAGGGTTGTTCATGTTGACCGGTTGTTACCGTAGGAGGGTAATGACCCACCAACATGGTGGACTCCTGAGTATAAAGATTGAGTGAATACCTCCCAGTCAGCCATCCTGAAACATTCAGAGATGAGAATTAAGTCGTGTAAAAATAAAAAAACAACCAAATAAAACAATTCAAATGCAGTTACAATAGCCTATGTCAAGGTGTAAACATTGATGAGATATTGTATGTTCTGTTAATTGGTTCTTATTGATTATTTATCCTGGATGCTATCTGGATTTAAAATTTGGGCGTGTTGGATGCTTTCCGGTAGATATTCCCGAGAATGACCATTTAGAACGCATGAGACATAATGTCTTATTTTACCTAATGGTAGATGTTGGATTAATTGTTAGTATTAACGAGACTTATATGACATGTTATTGTTGTAATAACATAGGAAATGGAGATCTCTGATTTACACCTATGCCAATTATATCGAAATGTAAACATTCATAATGGAATAACGGAATGGAGTGCCCGGCATGCCCTGACAAGGAGATCTTTGTAAATGTACAGGCTTTTGACAGGCACTGGATGATGCGCCATACTCAGCACCTGACTACATTCTTCTGCCCCATAAGGGAGTGCCGATCAGTTTATAACAGGTTCGCTGACCTGACCCGTCACTATGGTGTGGTGCACGCCGGACGTAAATGGAATCCGGCCACTTCCATGCAGGTCTGCAGAAGAGCAAAGACTAAGGTGATGGTGAATCGACGCTTTGTTGACCCAGGCAGTCTTGTCTTTCCAACTAACTCAGCAAAGAAGAGCGCAACGAAGAAAGCAACTGGGAAGAAGATACAATCACAGGTTACCCAGATACCTGCAACCGTGAAACCTGGAGACTATATACCCAAAGCTGAGCAAAGAAGAGCGCAACGAAGAAAGCAACTGGGAAGAAGATACGATCACAGGTTACCCAGGTACCTGCAACTGTGAAACCTGGATATCATATACCCAAAGCTGAGCAAAGAAGAGCGCAACGAAGAACGTAACTGGGAAGAAGATACGATCACAGGTTACCCAGATACCTGCAACCGTGAAACCTGGATATCATATACCCAAAGCTGAGCAAAGAAGAGCGCAACGAAGAACGTAACTGGGAAGAAGATACGACCACAGGTTACCCAGATACCTGCAACCGTGAAACCTGGATATCATATACCCAAAGCTGAGCAAAGAAGAGCGCAACGAAGAACGTAACTGGGAAGAAGATACGATCACAGGTTACCCAGATACCTGCAACCGTGAAACCTGGATATCATATACCCAAAGCTGAGCAAAGAAGAGCGCAACGAAGAACGTAACTGGGAAGAAGATACGATCACAGGTTACCCAGGTACCTGCAACCGTGAAACCTGGATATCATATACCCAAAGCTGAGCAAAGAAGAGCGCAACGAAGAAAGCAACTGGGAAGAAGATACGACCACAGGTTACCCAGGTACCTGCAAACCTGGAGACTATATACCCAAAGCTGAGCATAAGTTCAGCACTGGAGAGGCGGTTCCGGCCACAGAGCCGAGATCCGACCAGATGGTGGACCAGTCCACGGAGGTGGCCCATGACAGGGCCCAACTGGATATTCAGATGCTCAGGCAGGAAGTCGAGCATCTGCAACGATGTCTGGCCAAAGCAACGCCCTCATGGCCTACTGCAGCTGACATCCCGCTATCACGACCAGCTTTGGACATCTTCATCAATTCTGGCAGGGAGGCCCTGTCAATTGGCCCTGGAACTCAATCTTAGTTTTTAAAACATTGAAGTTAAAATCAGTTAGAAATATGTAATATTTCATTAATTAACAAACTATTTACTATTTTTTGTTGACCAGCGGGGATAACGGGGGGTATGTGAGCTTTACTCATTTCTTTCTTGTTCATGGATGTTCTTATGAAAATGTAAGTGAATAAGTAAGTATACTGGTATGTAACAGGTATATGCTAACATTTATGTTTCACTATGTCCAATAGGAAAGGTATTAGAACAATATTTCGGGATAATATATTGTTGTGGAATATCAATTGTATTAGACATATATCCACTATTATTAGATTGTTCTTTAACTCGCAGTCGAGTTACATTTTAAAACGGGGAAAATTGTAATGTACAAGCCTCTTGTATATTTCGGTCAGTATACAGTGAGATGAATCATATTGTACATGTTGTATGCCATACAGCATCCAGCCATAAGGATCTACGTTATTGCTACATGAATTAACGTATATCACCACTGATCTTACTGACTGTTTGTTAAATGTGCAAAAACAAAATGTGAACACGTTGTAAATCACCTGTTTTGATTTGGCAACGTGATAGTTCGTGTGACGTCACCTATATTCGTGAGTCTGTTCCACGAACCTACTTCTTGTAGCATAATGGCTTAAATCTGCCTTGTATGGCTACAAAATTGCATCTTGTCCATCTAAATGCATTGTATATTACTACATAGCCGTGACACGAAGTAAAATAACTTCTGTCACTGGTGGAGTGCAATTTCCCCACGTTCCACCGACCGTATCCTCGTGTGAGAGACTACTTCCGGTATGACGTCGCTTTGTTGACAGTTTTGATGAGTTGTAAAAAATCTCAGGCGAGAGAGAGATTGCTGATTCCATCCGAGAGATGTGAGTTGACATTCAAGTATTTTATATTTCATGTTTTCTTTTTCTTAACAGAATGAAATACTGAAAAGAATAATTATATTCTTGTAATGTAATAAATGTTATTGTGTATTTCTTAATTGTGAAATTGTTCTTGATTAGTTAAATAATTAAAACTAATAATACCCACCCTCTGAACCGTTACAGGTAGATTTAGATTACAGGGTGTCTTAAGGTTGTTTTGTATTGTTTCTGGTTAAAGTCCATCCCTTGAGATGGGTCAAGTGGTCAAATAGACCATGTATGCTGACCTGATACATTATAGCCTTCTTATATTTAGATTGCAGGGTGTCTTCAGGGTGTTTTCAGGGTGGAATCTATTGTTTCTGGTTAAAGTCCACCCCTTGAGATGTGTCAAGTGGTCAAATAGACCCTGTATGCTGACCAGATACATCATAGCATTGGTAGATTTAGATTACATGGTGTCTTCAGGGTGGTTTCTCTTGTTTCTGGTTAAAGTCCACCCCTTGAGATGGGTCAAGTGGTCAAATAGACCCTGTATACTGACCAGATACATCATAGCATTGGTAGATTTAGATTACATGGTGTCTTCAGGGTGGTTTCTCTTGTTTCTGGTTAAAGTCCACCCCTTGAGATGGGTCAAGTGGTCAAATAGACCATGTGTGCTGACCAGATACATCATTGCATGGGTAGATTTAGATCACAGGGTGTCTTAAGGGTGGATTGTATTGTTTCTGGTGAAAGACCTCCTTTTGAGATGGGTCAAATGGTCAAATAGACCATGCATGCTGACCAGATACATCATAGCATGGGTAGATTTAGATTGCAGGGTGTCTTCAGGGTGGTTTCTCTTGTTTCTGGTTAAAGTCCACCCCTTGAGATGAGTCAAGTGGTCAAATAGACCCTGTATGCTGACCAGATACATCATAGCATTGGTAGATTTAGATTACATGGTGTCTTCAGGGTGGTTTCTCTTGTTTCTGGTTAAAGTCCACCCCTTGAGATGGGTCAAGTGGTCAAATAGACCATGTGTGCTGACCAGATACATCATAGCATGGGTAGATTTAGATTGCAGGGTGTCTTCAGGGTGGTTTCTCTTGTTTCTGGTTAAAGTCCACCCCTTGAGATGAGTCAAGTGGTCAAATAAACCATGTATGCTGACCAGATACATCATTGCATGGGTAGATTTAGATTACATGGTGTCTTCAGGGTGTTTTGTATTGTTTCTAGTTAAAGTCCACCCCTTGAGATGGGTCAAGTGAAATGGACAATGATTACTGACCAGATACATCATAGCATGGGTAGATTTAGATTACAGGGTGTCTTAAGGGTGTTTTGTATTGTTTCTGGTGAAAGTCCACCCCTTGAGATGGGTCAAGTGAAATAGACAATGTATACTGACCAGATACATCATAGCATGGGTGGATTTAGATTACATGGTGTCTTCAGGGTGTTTTGTGTTATTTCTGGTTAAGGTACTCTTCTTGAGATGGGTCAAGTGGTCAAATAGACCATGTATACTGACCAGTTACATCATGGCATGGGTAGGTTTAGATTACATGGTGTCTTAAGGGTGGTTTCTCTTGTTTCTGGTTAAAGTCCTCCTCTTGAGATGGGTCAAGTGGTGAAATGGACCATGTATGCTGACCAGATACATCATGTCTTGATTAGATTTAGATTACATGGTGTCTTCAATGTGGTTTCTATTGTTTCTGGTTAAAGTCCTCCTCTTGAAATGAGTGAAGTGGTGAAATAAACTATGTATACTGATCAGATACATCATAGCATGGGTAGATTTAGATTACAGGGTGTCTTAAGGGTGGTTTCTCTATTTTCTGGTTAAGGTCCTCCTCTTGAGATGGGTCAAGTGGTGAAATGGACAATGTAAACTGACCAGACACATCATAGCATGGGTAGATTAAGATTACAGGGTTTCTTAAGGGTGTTTTGTATTGTTTCTGGTTAAGGTCCTCCTCTTGAGATGGGTCAAGTGGTCAAATAGACTGTGCATACTGACAAGATAAATCATTGTATGGGAGGATTTAGATTACAGGGTGTCTTCAGGGTGGCTTCTCTTGTTTCTGGTTAAGGTCCACCCCTTGAGATGGGTCAAGTGGTCAAATAGACAATGTATACTGATCAGATACATCATAGCATGGATAGATTTAGATTACATGGTGTCTTCGGGGTGTTTTGTGTTATTTCTGTTTAAGGTACTGTTCTTGAGATGGGTCAAATGGTCAAAAAGACTATGTATACTGACCAGTTAGATCATGGCATGGGTAGATTTAGATTACAGGATGTCTTCAGGGTGGTTTCTCTATTTTCTGGTTAAAGTCCTCCTCTTGAGATGGGTCAAGTGGTGAAATGGACAATGTATACTGACCAGATACATCTGGACATGGGTAGATTTAGATTACATGGTGTCTTTGGTTGCTTCTGGTTAAAGTCCTCCTCTTGAGATGGGTCAAGTGGTCAAATAGACTGTGCATACTGACAAGATAAATCATTGTATGGGTGGATTTAGATTACAGGGTGTCTTCAGGGTGGCTTCTCTTGTTTCTGGTTAAAGTCCACCCCTTGAGATGGGTCAAGTGCTCAAATAGACAATGTATACTGACCAGATACATCATAGCATGGATAGATTTAGATTACATGGTGTCTTCAGGGTGTTTTGTGTCATTTCTTGTTAAGGTACTGTTCTTGAGATGGGTTAAATGGTCTAAAAGACTATGTATACTGACCAGTTAGATCATGGCATGGGTAGATTTGGATAACAGGATGTCTTCAGGGTGGTTTCTCTATTTTCTGGTTAAAGTCCTCCTCTTGAGATGGGTCAAGTTGTGAAATTGACCATGTTTACTGACCAGATACATCATGGTATGGGTGGATTTAGATTACAGGGTGTCTTAAGGGTGGCTTCTCTTGTTTCTGGTGAAAGTCCACCCCTTGAGATGGGTTGAGTGGTGAAATGGACAATGGATACTGACCAGATACATCGTAGCATGGATAGATTAAGATTACAGGGTGTCTTAAGGGTGTTTGTATTGTTTCTGGTTAAGGTCCTCCTGTTGAGATGGGTCAAGTGGTCAAATAGACAATGTATACTGACAAGATAAATCATTGTATGGGTGGATTTAGATAACATGGTGTCTTAAGGGTGTTTTGTATTGTTTCTGGTTAAAGTCCTCCTCTTGAGATGTGTCAAGTGCTCAAATAGACAATGTATACTCACCAGATACATCATAGCATGGGTAGATTTAGATTACATGGTGTCTTAAGAGTGGTTTCTCTTGTTTCTGGTTAAAGTCCACCTCTTGAGATGGGTCAAGTGGTCAAAAAGACTATGTATACTGACAAGATAAATCATTGTATGGGTGGATTTAGATTACATGGTGTCTTAAGGGTGGTTTCTCTTGTTTCTGGTTAAAGTCCTCCTGTTGAGATGGGTCAAGTTGTGAAATTGACCATGTATGCTGACCAGATACATCATGGCTTGCTTAGATTTAGATTACAGGGTGTCTTCAATGTGGTTTGTATTGTTTCTGGTTGAAGTCCTCCTCTTGAAATGAGTGAAGTGGTGAAATAAACTATGTATACTGATCAGATACATCATAGCGTGGGTAGATTTAGATTACAGGGTGTCTTCAGGGTGTTTTGTGTTATTTCTGGTTAAGGTACTGTTCTTGAGATGGGTTAAATGGTCTAAAAGACTATGTATACTGACCAGTTAGATCATGGCATGGGTAGATTTAGATAACAGGATGTCTTCAGGGTGGTTTCTCTTGTTTCTGGTTAAAGTCCTCCTCTTGAGATGGGTCAAGTGGTGAAATGGACAATGTATACTGACCAGATACATCTGGACATGGGTAGATTTAGATTACAGGTTGTCTTCAGGGTGTTTTCTGTTCTTTCTGCTTAAGGTACTCTTCTTGAGAAGAGTCAAGTAGTCAAATAGACTGTGTATACTGACCAGATACATCATGGCATGGGTAGGTTTAGATTACATGGTGTCTTCATGGTGTTTTTTGTTGTTTCTGGTTAAAGTCCTCCTCTTGAGATTGGTCAAGTGGTCAAATAGACTATGTTTACTGATCAGATACATCATAGCATGGGTAGATTAAGATTACAGGGTGTCTTAAGGGTGTTTTGTATTGTTTCTGGTTAAGGTACTCTTCTTGAGATGCGTCAAGTGGTCAAATAGACAATGTATACTGACCAGATACATCATGGCATGGGTACATTTAGATTACATGGTGTCTTAAGGGTGGTTTCTCTTGTTTCTGGTTAAAGCCCTCCTCTTGAGATGGGTCAAGTGGTGAAATTGACCATGTATTCTGACCAGATACATCATGGCTTGCTTAGATTTAGATAAAAGGGTGTCTTCAATGTGGTTTGTATTGTTTCTGGTTAAAGTCCTCCTCTTGAGTGAAGTTGTGAAATAAACTATGTATACTGATCAGATACGTCATAGCATGGGTAGATTTAGATTACAGGGTATCTTCAGGGTGGTTTCTCTTGTTTCTGGTTAAAGTCCACCCCTTGAGATGGGTCAAGTGGTGAAATTGACCATGTATACTGACCAGATACATCATAGCATGGGTAGATTTAGATTACAGGGTGTCTTAAGGGTGTTTTGTATTGTTTCTGTTTAAAGTCCACCCCTTGAAAAGGGTCAAGTTGTGAAATGGACAATGTATACTGACGAGATAAATCATGGCATGGGTGGATTTAGATTACATCATGTCTTAAGGGTGTTTTTTATTGTTTCTGGTTAAAGTCCTCCTCTTGAGATGGGTCAAGTGGTCAAATAGACTTGGTTTACTGACCAAAAATATCATGGCATGGGTATATTTAGAATACTGGATGTTGTCAGGGTGGCTTCTCTTGTTTCTGGTTAAAGTCCACCCCTTGAGATTGTCAAGTGCTCAAATTGACCATGTATACTGACCAGATACATCATAGCATGGGTAGATTTAGATTACAGGGTGTCTTCAGGGTGGCTCGTCTTATTTCTGGTTAAAGTCCACCGTTTGAGATGGGTCAAGTGGTCAAATAGACCATGTTTGCTGACCAGATACATCATAGCTTAGGAAGATTTAGATTACAGGGTGTCTTCAGGGTGGTTTGTATTGTGTCTGGTTGAATGGTGGCCTGAGGTGTCAAAAGTCTGCAACAAGCGGTAGAAACTGCTGAGTTGTATGAGTCGGTACTGGGATAAACCTTGTCAGGCAGACCTGTAAGAGCAATGAGTCCCCACCCTTCCGCTAATGGTGCCGAGAGACATGTTCACTTTCGCTCTAAAATGACAGGACTAAACGATGGGTAAGATTCTAAAATAGACATTTTAACTACACTGTTAGCAGATCTTCAGAAAACTGTTTGTAAACTTGCCGAGTTGCAAATACAATGTGCTGATTCTCAGGGTCGCTCACGGACCGATCGACTCCAACTTAGGTCGAGAATCGGTGAATATAAAGAAAGACACAAGTACCACAAATCCTAAGCAATCTGGTCACCCTTTACATGGGGGCATTGTGGTCAAGGGGAGACAACCCCAATGACAAAAGTGAAGATAAGACCATGTTTCAGGCTCGGTGATGAAGGTCACCTTGTAAACATGAAGATGAGTGACACTTACTTTACCCTTCTTGTAGACACAGGCAGTCCGGTTTCAATACTTTCTCCTTCTGCCTTTAGAAGACTTCCTAAGGGAATAACTCTCAATCCAGTAGATTTAAACCTGGAAGTGGTGAATGGTACAATGTTTCCTGTCAAAGGGGTATTCAAAGCTCCATTGTTACTTCACGATACAGTGAAACCAACGAAGGAAGAGTCATTGTAGCAAACATTGATGGCTCCTTTGATGTAGATGGTATTCTGGGTATGGACATAATGAATGCTTTGGGGACAGTGGTTGATCTTGAGCGATGTAAGATCAAATTACATGATGTTTGGTTACCGACATTTCAGGGTCAAAGCATTGCAATTTTGAGTGAAAACACCAAACTTCCACCGCAATCTGTGTCTTTTGTGAAACTTTCTATCCCTACATATCAGCAACTTTCAATCAATGTGATTGTTGAGCCCTTAGAGCCTATGATCATTAGAGTCATGGGAAATGGTGCTGTGAACAAATCTAAGAATGCATATGTTAAAATGATTAATACAACTGATGGCATTATTACTCTTACCTATGGCCAAATGTCAGTCTGCGTACATTCCTTCTAGGAAATGTAATAACACTAAACGGGTGGCTTATGTCAGAGGCTCCGAGATCCCTGATCATCTGAAGGACCTCTATGACAGAAGCAAATCTGACCTTTCATGTCAGCAACAAGATAAACTAAAAGAAACTTTGGTCATGTACCAGGATACATTCGCCAAAAATGAAGATGATTTAGGCCGCATTGGTTTGGTTAAGCACACTATTGATACTGGTGATGCAAGACCAATAAAACATGCGCCACATCGTCAGACACTTGCTAAGCAAGAAGTTGAATGAAAAGAAGTTGCAAGGATGCTGGAACAAGGGGTCATAGTTCCCTTGACCAGTCCTTTGCCATCCCCTACGGTCCTCGTACAGCGCCCAGATGGCCGCTATAGGTACTGCTGTGATTTCCGCGATGTGAACCGTGTATCCAAGAAGGATGCCTATCCTCTGCCACGTATCGAAGACTGTATAGACAGTCTCGGAGGGGCAAAACTCTATTGTACAATGGACCTACAAGCAGGTTATTGGCAATTAGAAATGGCTCCTAAAGATCGAGAGAAAACAGCATTTGTCACTAAATCAGGACTATATGAATGGACCGTTATGGCTTTCGGACTGTGTAAGGCACCCAGTGTGTTCGAAAGGTTGATGGAAACCGTATTAAGAGGTCTCCAGTGGGTTGAGTGCCTCTATTTCCTAGATGATATTATCGTCTTTGGCACCGATTATGAGGAAACTTTAGCAAGGTTTAAGTCAGTTTTGGACAGACTTACTCATGCAGGCCTCAAGTTGAAGCCAGAGACGTGTCACTTATTCCAAACCAAAGTGTACTTCTTGGGGCATGTTGTTTCAACAGAAGGGGTACACACTCAAACAAGATGTCCGAAATTACTGCAGTCAATGTGACAAATGTGTTGCACGGAAATGACCTGGAAGCGTCAAGCGCCCATGGAGTATGTCACTGGTTATCCAATGGAGCGACTCACGACAGACATAATGGGTCCAATGGATCGCACCCAATCAGGCAATAGTTTTATAGACTGTATCGTGACCAGATACATCAGGGCAAGGGTAGAGTTAGATTACAGGGTGTCAAAGATGGTGTTTAGATGAGCTTCAGGTTAAAAGTATTGTCTGGACATGACGTCCAGCCGTCACCATTAGATACAATGACCTGACTACAAGTCCTCACTGTTAGATACAATGACATGACCACCAGTCCTCACTGTTAGATACAATGACCTGACTACCAGTCCTCACTGTTAGATACAATGACATGACCACCAGTCCTCACTGTTAGATACAATGACCTGACTACCAGTCCTCACTGTTAGATACAATGACCTGACTACAAGTCCTCACTGTTAGATACAATGACATGACTACCAGTCCTCACTGTTAGATACAATGACATGACCACCAGTCCTCTCTGTTAGATACAGTGACATGACTGCCTGTCCTCACTGTTAGATACAGTGACATGACCACCTGTCCTCTCTGTTAGATACAATGACATGACTACCTGTCCTCACTGTTAGATACAATGACATGACTACCTGTCCTCTCTGTTAGATACAATGACATGACCACCAGTCCTCACTGTTAGATACAGTGACATGACCACCTGTCCTCTCTGTTAGATACAATGACATGACTACCTGTCCTCTCTGTTAGATACAATGACATGACTACCTGTCCTCTCTGTTAGATACAATGACCTGACTACCAGTCCTCACTGTTAGATACAATGACATGACCACCAGTCCTCACTGTTAGATACAGTGACATGACTACCAGTCCTCACTGTTAGATACAGTGACATGACCACCAGTCCTCTCTGTTAGATACAGTGACATGACTACCTGTCCTCTCTGTTAGATACAATGACATGACCACCAGTCCTCACTGTTAGATACAATGACATGACTGCCTGTCCTCACTGTTAGATACAGTGACATGACTACCAGTCCTCTCTGTTAGATACAGTGACATGACTGCCTGTCCTCACTATTAGATACAGTGACATGACTACCAGTCCTCACTGTTAGATACAATGACCTGACCACCAGTCCTCACTGTTAGATACAATGACATGACTACCAGTCCTCACCGTTAGATACAATGACCTGACTACCAGTCCTCACTGTTAGATACAATGACCTGACTACCAGTCCTCACTGTTAGATACAATGACATGACTACCAGTCCTCACTGTTAGATACAATGACATGACTACCTGTCCTCACTGTTAGATACAATGACATGACTACCAGTCCTCACCGTTAGATACAATGACCTGACCACCAGTCCTCTCTGTTAGATACAGTGACATGACTACCAGTCCTCACCGTTAGATACAATGACCTGACCACCAGTCCTCACTGTTAGATACAATGACATGACAACCCGTCCATATTGTTGAGTACAAAGACCTGACCACCATATTCACACTGTTGAGTACAATATCCTGACCCCCAGATTCACACTGTTGAGTACAATGACCTGACCACCAGTCCACACTGTTGAGTACAATGACCTGACCACCAGTCCATACTGTTGAGTACAATGACCTGACCACCATATTCACACTGTTGAGTACAATGACCTGACCCCCAGATTCACACTGTTGAATACAATGACCTGACCACCAGATTCATACTGTTGAGTACAATGACCTGACCACCAGATTCACACTGTTGAGTACAATGACCTGACCCCCAGATTCACACTGTTGAGTACAATGACCTGACCACCAGATTCACACTGTTGAGTACAATGACCTGACCACCAGTCCACATTGTTGAGTACAATGACCTGACCACCAGATTCATACTGTTGAGTACAATGACCTGACCACCAGATTCACACTGTTGAGTACAATGACCTGACCACCCGTCCACACTGTTGAGTACACTGACCTGACCACCAGATTCACACTGTTGAGTACAATGACCTGACCCCCAGATTCACACTGTTGAGTACAATGACCTGGCCACAAGATTCACACTGTTGAGTACAATGACCAGACCACCAGATCCACACTGTTGAGTACAATGACCTGGCCACCAGATTCACACTGTTGAGTACAATGACCTGACCACCAGATTCACACTGTTGAGTACAATGACCTGGCCACCAGATTCACACTGTTGAGTACAATGACCTGACCACCAGATTCACACCGTTGAGTACAATGACCAGACCACCAGATTCACACTGTTGAGTACAATGACCTGACCACCAGATTCACACTGTTGAGTACAATGACCTGACCACCCGTCCACACTGTTGAGTACACTGACCTGACCACCAGATTCACACTGTTGAGTACAATGACCTGACCACCAGATTCACACTGTTGAGTACAATGACCTGACCACCAGATTCACACTGTTGAGTACAATGACCTGACCACCAGATTCACACTGTTGAGTACAATGACCTGACCACCAGATTCACACTGTTGAGTACAATGACCTGACCACCAGATTCACACTCTCCACAAGTCTCATGACGCAGCCTACTTTGTGGGGCCCTGTTTAAGCCGTGGTCCCCATGGGGTACTCTATGAAGCCAATGAAGAACCCTTGTAGCTACTCTACTTTCCTGGATGTCAGTACATATTTCTTCAGTTCACTGGGAATGTTCCTGGCTCTAGTGGGTTTATTTCACCAAGGTTTGTTCAATTTCATGTCCTGACATTAATGTTGGGAAAAGGTTGTAATTATATTCCATTAATCTGTTGATATCTGTATGTGACAACTGAGGAATTAACAGTCTAAAGTAGATTGTACCACAAATATTGCAATTTAAATATCAGTAAAAATCAACATGCAGGCAGCAACTGAAACAGTTCAAGAGTCTGCAACTTTGGCCACTTGTCTGAAGCCCGAGTCTAGAAACATTCTGTTCGGTCCAGTAAGCTCAGCTGATAATAGGGGTCTGCCATATATAACTGGTTTTGCAATAATTGCCAATTGACATGTACTCACCAACAGAAGAAACGCAATTCCATACCTGGTAGTTAATATATGAAGAAGGACTCAAATTCAAGAGATATTAGATTGGTTTGATGCAGAAGCGAACATACAGGTGTGTTGTGTGAACCGAGACTCATGAATGCATCACGTGTCAAGTCACAGATCCGTGACTCGAAACGCACCATTTGTCTCGTGCAGTATTAGTGTGTAACTAATCATTTGTCGTGATAAGAATAAAGACAATCGGTGGCAACACTTGACTGATTGTAAGTTTTGTCATTTATTGATACACATTGGAAACATCTCTTCTTAATGTAAATACTTCTCTGTATGTTTCTGTGGTTGTGTTTCCTTTAGTGGTGAGTATATTATTGATGACAACTGTTGGCTTTCTTGATTCTAGTTTTTGGATCAATGTCGGATGTGCCTACACCTTGGAGACAACAAACTTGATAGATGTGTTTGCTTTGTTGGTTTGATAATCTTTTGAATTTCCATATCAATTGTTTAACTGATTATTCACCCTAATTCTTATCATGCTAGTTTTTTGAGGCAGCAGTTCCTGGCATAACTACAGTTACCAGAATCTGTATGAAATGATGCTACATATATATTACCAGCCTGTTTCAGTCCAATAGAACCAATCATGATTCTATATTGCTTGTTAAATATAACTGACATTTTTCTATTCTGGTAGGTCAGCATGTGTGGGCCAGTTGTCTTTATAAGGCACTGTAAATCTCTCAGATGATTACTGAGTTGTCTCCCTTGGGCATGCCAGGAATCTATGGCTGTATGTTTGAATCCTGAATTGCCCTGAATATGTTTTCTAGGTTTGTCAGCACCAAACCCGTGCTCTTGGATTTCACTCAAGTTGTAAATGTCTGAGACCTGGATCACTTTGAGCTCTCCTCCCACATTAAGCTGACATGCCAAGATATAACGTCAATACTGTTTTAAAAGCAGCTTTAAACTCAACTCACTCATTCTATTCTGGTAAGAAATATTGTCATAGCTCAAAGTGTCCAGTTTTCTTTCCATACCATGGCCAAGCAGCAGAGACATATTTTTTTAAGTAAACAGAAATGTCCAATTAGATCTGCATCACTTTGAGCTTTTCCACATCAAGCAGAATGGCTAGCAAGAGACTTAACTATTTTTGGAAGGTTTTGTGACAACATGTTCAGGTTATGAAATAGCAAAGCTACTTTTGCAGGTGTTATATTTGATAAGTAGCATGCGGCATGATGAAATGGTAGCTCAGTGTCAGTCGGTGATTTTGAACCATCGATGCTTGTGTTGTTGTAGTTGACATGGGAGGATGGAGTAACGGGTTTTCTAACAGAATAGACTGGCTGATGTATGTCTAGGTATTACTGGGTGTTATGTCAACAACTGTTTTTGCCTTTTTTAATGTTTTATTGTTCCCAGAGTTGTAGAGTAATACAGTATTCCATCAAAAACATAGAGTGGATTGCATCGTGTGACACAATACAGCCTTTCGAATTTGAGGGTTTGGAAACAAACATGGTCACATTTCAAACCGTGGAAGAGATGAGTATGTGAATCACAAAGTTTTGGAATGGTAGCCTACTCGGCCTGCAACGCAAAAGCCAACTGTTGCAACATGTGGGGTTGTGGTTGTTGTCCATCCAATTCATCCCACATCGGGTTCAAATCCCGGGATCTGGAGGGCAAGGGGAGAACATCAACGTTGTTGTTGTTGTTGAGATAGGCTCTTGTGATCCGGGCCGGTCGTGTAGCCAAGTGGTTAAAGTGTTCGTTCGTCACGCCGAAGACCCGGGTTCGGTTCCCGACATGGGTACAATGTGTGAAGCCCATTTCTGGTGTCCCCCGCCATGATGTTACTGGAATATTGCTAAAAGCGGCGTAAAACCATACTCAGTCACTCACTCACTCTTGTGATCCGTGTTGTATGCTGGAATACACCGTTGCCGTTGGCTGCAATTGAGGCCGTGTCGACCCATGCTGTTGACACTGATCCCATAGCCTTGGGATGGTGCTGGGCGCTACATTGAAAACCCTGGCTACAGCTGATCGGGATTCCCCTGCCTGCAAGCGGCCTATGACGTTGTTTCTTTGCACTTCTGTCAATCTTGGCATGTTGTAGAACTGTCACTGTTCGATTGACGCAGATGCCAGGCAATCAAAAACCCTGCACTTTAATACTGCACATAGTGCTGCTGCACGTGCAGTGCGTTCAGCCCCATGGCCCTTTTGTTGATGCGCTGGGTGCGCTTTTTACGGAAAAATATGTGCATATTGTTTGTTTTTAGTAAGAGTATATAAGATGAAGCACAGTTTTGCTGTACAGGTTTAGAAGATTTACAGACACCTTGTACACCACTGTACACTCGCAGTTGGTGCAACATGTTTCAGAAGTTGGGCAATACTGTTCACAGATATACAGCATTAAATAATAATACAGGGGATCAACAGAATGGTAGTTACAAAAGTAAAGAGGAATGTCTTGTTATGCACTTTACAGAAGAAGTGCCCCAGGCACCGTAGCATATTTGTGTTTTTACACGCCATCAATGTAATGAGAGCCTCCGGTTTGTTGTAGCATAACATGGTCAACATTCTTGCCAAACAAGCTGACTGTTGCTCATTTTCCAAACATCAGTATGTCACATTGTCAATCGAGTGGAGACATACCGAACTACTGTAGGGGAATTCCTCAATGTATAGAAATAACAGTAAAAATCATTAGGGACAACTGATGACATCAATTCAGGCTATGACTGATGCAGGCTTTGAGGCCAGACAGATCATATATACACATGCATGGGTGACCTCGCCTTGATCATTAGGGACAACTGACGACATCGATTCAGGCTATGACTGATGCAGGCTTTGAGGCCAGACAGATCATATATACACATGCATGGGTGACCTCGCCTTGATCATTAGGGACAACTGACGACATCGATTCAGGCTATGACTGATGCAGGCTTTGAGGCCAGACAGATCATATATACACATGCATGGGTGACCTCGCCTTGATCATTAGGGACAACTGACGACATCGATTCAGGCTATGACTGATGCAGGCTTTGAGGCCAGACAGATCATATATACACATGCATGGGTGACCTCGCCTTGATCATTAGGGACAACTGTCGACATCGATTCAGGCTATGAGTGATGCAGGCTTTGAGGCCAGACAGATCATATATACACATGCATGGGTGACCTCGCCTTGATCATTAGGGACAACTGACGACATCGATTCAGGCTATGAATGATGTGGGCTTTGAGGCCAGACAGATCATATATGTCGAAATGAAGCGTTCATTTGAAGCTATAACAGAGAACGCTCAACTTATCCAAAGAAATCACTGAGCTCCACACTGTCGTGTATTGCTTCGGGAAATCCAACCGCACTGCCTCAAGCGGTAATCCCCGTCATCAGCCGCCAAAGTATGACTCAAACACACACGCACAGTTCACAGAACCTTCATATTAATCCATTTTCAGCATCAGCCGGATCTGGATTTCTTTCGAAAGCTAACTTTTTCTGGGTGCTCATTTCAAGTGAATGACATTTCTGTGGCCGCCATTTTCTACCGTTTGTAAAACCAAGGGATGTCACTCCAAATGCAATGTTTGGGACGGATGACGTCACAACATCGGGACTCTTCTCGTTGATATAGTTCGCTTTAAATAATTAATTAATAAAAATGTTTAATGGATAGTTTTGTTATGATTTATGTATCTGTCAATAAAAGGATTGAGGTTGTATTTGTTGATGTTCATCAGCTGATGAAGACAGTGCCTCAAGTGTGCAAATTTACCATGAAGCGAATGTATCCCAGTCAAACAGTTTATCATACAGTTTTGTTAGAGTTGGTGTTCTATAGTTCTGTAAGCGAATGTATCCCAGTCAAACAGTTTATTATACAGTTTTGTTAGAGTTGGTGTTCTATAGTTCTGTAAGCAAATGTATCCCAGTCAAACAGCTTATTATACAGTTTTGTTAGAGTTGGTGTTCTATAGTTCTGCAAGCGAATGTATCCCAGTCAAACAGTTTATTATACAGTTTTGTTAGAGTTGGTGTTCTATAGTTCTGTAAGCGAATGTATCCCAGTCAAACAGTTTATTATACAGTTTTGTTAGAGTTGGTGTTCTATAGTTCTGTAAGCGAATGTATCCCAGTCAAACAGTTTATTGTACAGTTTTGTTAGAGTTGGTGTTCTATAGTTCTGTAAGGGAATGTATCCCAGTCAAACAGTTTATCATACAGTCTTGATAGAGTTGGTCTTCTATAGTTATGTGTGGCTTGCAGTCATTCATCTGGAAGACCATCAGTTCAAGGGGTCTTATTGGATTTCAAGGATTGTAAACAAGAATATATTTCTTCCTCTGTGAATGTTTAGATCCTTTATGTTGTTAAAATGTTTTGTCGGATGGAGATCCAAGTATTGTCCATCATAGTTGAAGAATCAAATTCAGTGTCACTGCCATACTGAAGACTTTTAAAATGGTTACACCACTGTTCAACTGTTATATTCATGGTGATTGTACGACTGCTTCTAACGCTTTTAAGGATTTTTTATTAACAGATTTGTTTGTTGCTCAAAATTAACTTCTTTTGTTTCCTGAAAAACAGTCATTTTGTAGCCTCCTGTGAGTGAGTGAGTGAGTGAGTGAGTGAGTGTGTGAGTGAGTGAGTGAGTGAGTGAGTGAGTGAGTGGAGTGAGTGAGTGAGTGAGTGAGTGAGTGAGAGTGAGTGAGTGAGTGAGTGAGGTTAGTGAGTGAGTGAGTGAGTGAGGTTAGTGAGTGAGTGAGTGAGTGAGTGAGTATGATTTTACATCGCTTTTAGCAATATTCCAGCAATATCACGGCAGAAATGGGCGCCTCCTGTAAGTATCAAAGCTAGTACCGGTACACTACTGCCTAGAGGTTCATTCCCCTTACACGCATGGGCACCCAGTTCGCGTGACACACTCATTAGAGGGGGAACAAACTTTTGACCAAAGGAGGACCCGTGTTAAGCTGAACGTGGTGGTGGTAAGAAGGAGAGACATTTTTGATATCCTGACGAGAAATGCTAATACACGTTATTTTTTGTACTTGCTGATGTCTCATTTTTAGATGTGTGATTTTGAAGGGAAAATATGAGTACTGGTGTGGCTTCTACATGGTGTTTTGTGATGGTGACAAGAGAATACCTGATCATAGTAAATTATTGCCATTCAAATGGTTTTTTTTCTGATTTGACATTAAATGTCTTAGGTACGACTTTCAGTGATTATGTTTATGAGATTTGGCAGGGCATTGTTTTTATTGGACCCTAATTACTTTATGATGATTGGGTCTCTTTGTCTCAGCTCCGTAACCTTGACTCTGGAAAAGGGAAGCATTTAATTAATGATAGTAGGTTATATCCTGGAGGATACACTTGAGGGAGAGGGTTCTACTAATTACCGTACCACAGGAAGAGACCTGTAGACCTGAGCGCAGGGTTGTGTGTAAGATGGCCGTTGCATAATGGCCGCCAGGAGAGGTAAACATTGAGCTAAAGCAGTGTTGTTTTCACGGGCCTGTTGAATTAATTCCCAGCTCTACTGTCAATATATATTCTTCTTGATCCTTGATACATCATTTTGGCTTTAACTATATTATTTTCAACGTACATTATTAGTTTACTAGTCATTTGTTTTTGAGTATTTGTCAATTGTGTTTAGCTAACACGCAATAATGGTAATATTTGGGTACATGTAAATATAAAACGTCTCACGTAAAACGTAGTAAGTACAATAGTAAATATAAATATTCAAATCTCATAAAAATAGAAATATAACAAGATACATATGTAATTCTAAAACGTGTGTTCCACATTCAGAGCCAGGCAGAAAACTGATTAGATAAAGGGAAGAAGCTTGCCCTTACACATATGTAGATACATCGACTACATATACATATGACTATATATGTAAATGTTAACATACTGTACCTATCTACACGAACTGTTAAAAAATGGGCATAAGGTCACGGAGATGAAGGCTAGAGATATCATACCTTATTCGATTTTTTAGATGATAAAGTACATTATTTGATAAATACTGTTATTGATATCTGAAAATCTATTTGAGGTATCAATAAACATTTCATGGTATAATAAAATCATATTTGTGATATAAATTCATTCTTTGGTACCCATTAATGAATCATTGATATAAAATATGGAATCAATAGTAAAAAGGCGCCCTATATATTGTTCTTATATAAAATATGGAATCAATAGTAAAAAGGCGCCCTATATATTGTTCTTTGTGGATTGTATTAAGTAACGCGATTGCACCATGGTTATAGTGTTAATTGCTGGTCTTTTTTCTGCACCATCATTTCTTTCATCTTTTCAAAAACTGTTAACAAAATGGCAACTTATAATTAACCAGTGAAATTATACTGACCCGACCTGCCTTTATTCATCTCTCTGTCATTATTATTGTTAACATGTGTCTAGTTTTAAGTGTATATACTTATACATCGTACTGAATAAGGAATGACACATCATCGTAACATCTAATATATATACTAGCCACATAAAGAAACTGTACACGGAGAAAATATATTCTGGATTGAAATACAACACAGCAAGAACAAAATGATGCAGACGCTGTAGCAGCTGAATGATCGGACCATAAGAAAATGTCAACGGGACCTGAACAACATCTGTTACGATGACGTCAGAAGATCAAAATGGAGTAGGGGGTCAAACCACAAAGTCACAAAGTCAATAACGGGTATGACCACCCTGTGCGTGAATCACGGCAGTGCATCGGCGACGCATGGAGTCCACCAAATGGGCATGGAAGGCCTGGGGAATGGCCTGCCATATCCTCCTCAAATCCTGTGCCAAGTCACGGACGTTATCTGGAGGATGTGGAAGACGACGCAGATGGCGCTCCATTTCATCCCAAACATGCTCATGTGAGGACGAGCGTTGTCCACAGGAATGACCACAGGCCTCAGAATCTGATCTCTGTAGCCAACACCGGTGAGATTGCCCTGAACAACCACCAAAGGGGTTCTGTGCCGTGCTGTTATCCCACCCCAAATCATCACAGAGCCACCTCCAAAATGATTCCTCTCCACAATACAGTTGCGTGCATAACGTTCTCCCAAACGCCGGTAGACACGTTGGCACCCGTCACGGTGGGAAATGTTGAACCTCGATTCATCTGTAAAGACAACATTTCTCCACCATATTCAAGGTTGGCGAACATGATTTCGACACCATCTTAGAGGGTTGACGCTATGACGGTGTGTCAGGATGGGACGTATGGCAGGGCGTCGTGGTCGAATCCCGTACTGACGTAAACAATTCCTGACAGTGTTGGGATAGATACGTCGCAGTCCAGGAATTGTCGGGGACGTCGTTACTGCCGTTTGGAACCTGTGTCGGAGATGTGTAACTCGAATCCATCTGTCCTGTCTTGGCGTCGTTACGCGGGGACGTCCTGAATGTGGGTGGTCGGCAACGTCATTTGTGTTCTGAAAACGCCTCACCAATGCTGATATCGTGTTACGATGGCATTGGAAATGTGTTGCCACCTGTTGTTGCCTCATTCCCGCTCGGATCATTCCAAAGGCTTCATGACGCTGTGCAGCTGTCAATCTTGGCATGATTTGCTTGTGATATGCTTGTGTCTGCGCCTGAGAAGTTTTGAATTTTTGAATGACCACAGATCATGCTTTCCACAGTGACAGCGAATTTCGAGTTGCACATGCTGTGTACAGCTGCACAGGATGCACGTGCAGTAACACATTGCACGTCCATAGGCCCCCATCAATGACGTCATATTGCATGGCACGTGCATGAGCATTTGAATGTCTCCAATAATTGCTGTGTTCAAACCTATATTTCATATATGGACGGTGTGGCCTTATATCTATATTGTCTCCGTGCACAGTTTCTTTATGTGGCTAGTGTACTTGTAGCACTTGTAGTGTGTCTGAGTGTGTGTGGACGAAATACAAGACTGTTAAGTCGACGTAAAGCTATATTGGATGATGATAATATATGAATGTTATTGTAACAAGTGCAGTGTGTGGAGATAGATTTAAATATGTTGGACACAGTAACATGTTTCAACACTTTTTGAAACAGTAAAATTAGATACATTTAAATGTTAGTAGCATATAAACACTTGACATTGAAAGGTCTACAAAAAGATGTATTTCTTGTAACAGAAGGTCCACAAGGGTATTCAGAAAAGAACAGTAACTTGTTACAACAAAAATAGTTCTCTTGATATTCAATACTGGACATTTCCCCACACCCAACTTTTTGTTGTTGTTTTTTGTAAAAGTTAACGAGAGAATATTTGGTCGGGGACTTGATATATCTTTTCAGAGGGTGTTACTCTGACATTACCCACTATTTATTGGAGGATACTGGAAATGAATGGATACATATATCATAAATGTCATACTGTGACTCATTAAAAGACATATTTGTTTTTGTTGGACGATTCTATGTCAACATGTAATTCTTGTGATCACGTGCACGGGAGCCTTGACGGTGACTGGTCAGACTGGTTCAATGTAAAAAATAATACCCAGCAATAGCGATCAGCTGCTTCGCTTAGGGTTATTATTATTTTAAATATGTTTAGTAAAAGCTGCATCTAAATTAACACGATATTGGAATATATTATTCCTGATAAAAAAATAGTTTCATTAAAATCCTGTAAAGTTATATCATTGGGTGTGTCTTGACCAAATCACCGGTAGATTCCAAGAAAACGTGTGTACAGCTGATTGCTGTGTCTGGCTTAGTTTACGAGAAAATACACAAGGTAACCTTAATCCCTGGATATAAAACAATGCCTAGCAGAACAAAAAATACAATTTAAATGGTAAATCAACATGTCTGGTGATTTTTTATCTCAAATTTGGAATTTTGTACTGACCAAGTTTCTCATCACCCGTTTGTTTGCCGGACTTCGCTGACGGGGTATGGTGTAATTTTTGTCCTGCGCTTGGTATTCAATTTTTTTTTTCTCAAAAATATTGAATACGCTAGAGGGGGGTGCGCATTATACATGGGTGCGCACTATACTCAAGAAAATACGGTAAACTGTCATGTTGTCTGACCGTAGCTAGGATTTGTTATTAAAAAAACTCACTGGGGGTGACCATGTGGACAGTGTCACATTCGGGGTTGTGATTTTTACAATTGCCCAAATCATGCTGCTGAGTATTGGAGCTTGCCAAAGGTAACATTTTCTGATTAGAGGAAATTGATAGTAAATACTTGATACCATGTATACAGGATATATTCAGGATTTTTAGCCCTTTTCTTCCCCTGTGTGTAATTCTGATGGAAAGAAGTCACTCATGCATTCTATGTAAAAGAAGATCAGACTTGGTTAGAATCCGTGTTAATCTGTAACAACTTCCAACTGGTGACATTTCAGTGAACTTGGCATGTGGTGGTGAATTTTGATATTCGTATTATCATAACCTGTCAAACTGTACATAAATTTATGTTTAAATCATAAATATTCAAAGGGACTGTTCCCTACACACGTCCACATCTTAATTAATAAACAGTATTTATCGTATGGATTATATAAAGATTTGATCTCAGTATATGTTGTACATTTTGCATGTGTAGCAGGGCGTGGAGTCGTCCCACAGATGACATCCTTACCTTGTCAGCTTGCTGACGGGGTTAACCTCTTTGGTCATGTGGACAAGGCGTCCGACCTCGGTTCAGAAGGTCCGTGGTTCGAATCCCATCACGGGACTCGGAAATTTTATGGCCGCTACACATGCATGAAAGATGGGATTAAAGGGAGAAAGGAAATATTTTCCTAAAAGTTTCCAACAACTAATACAGGGAATTGGAAATGACTAAACCTGTAGAAAGCATCAAATCCGTTACAGATGTGACAGATCTCACAGGGTGACATTCAACAGGCCCATTACCTTGTGATCACGTGAGCGTTTTTCTTAACAGTTTAGAAAAAGACATTGAAAAATGAGAGAAGAAATTGATAGTCAATGTTTTTTATCATAAAAACTCTCTGTTCAGTTAACAACAGTTGTTATTTTAGTACTTTCAAGAGGAATCCCAAACCTTCTCTTACTCTGTTACGATAAATTATGTCAAAGTGAAAACAAAAGCATCAACATGCAACAAAGAATTTTTATTGGACTTGTTAATTTGCTTATTGTTGATATGCATGTGTTCAGATTAATGAAAACACATGCTATATCAACTAAAATATGCTTCCATGTGTAAATGCATGTAATACTTGCATACTTGCTCCCCAGTTCTCACAATACTTTATATGAAATCAAAATTTTGTGTTTAATTAACCTCATCTCTCATGTCACCGCATGTCTTGGTGTTACACAGCCAGTGTCCCAACTCTTGTGTATCTACTTTAATGTTTTGCCCTTGCGATCTAACGTTCTAACATTTCAGGTCATAGACATCGTCTTATACACAACATATGCGTTCTGGACATATTATCTTTCGGTTCCATGGCTTAAAATCGACTTTATTAGCCTTAGAATATTACGTCAAGTACACACAAACAGGACCGTTTAGACTATATAAGGAATGTAGCAGTCAGTCGAACCATCAGAGACCAGGACTCATCCCCAGTCTCGAACTATCAGAGACCAGGACTCATCCCCAGTCTCCAACCATCAGAGACCAGGACTCATCCCATGTCTCCAACCATCAGAGACCAGGACTCATCCCATGTCTCCAACCATCAGAGGCCAGTACTCATCCCATGTCTCCAACCATCAGAGACCAGGACTCATCCACAGTCTCCAACCATCAGAGACCAGGACTCATCCCTTGTCTCCAACCATCAGAGACCAGGACTCATCCCATGTCTCCAACCATCAGAGACCAGGACTCATCCCTTGTCTCCAACCATCAGAGACCAGGACTCATCCCTTGTCTCCAACCATCAGAGACCAGGACTCATCCCTTGTCTCCAACCATCAGAGACCAGGACTCATCCCATGTCTCCAACCATCAGAGACCAGGACTCATCCCATGTCTCCAACCATCAGAGACCAGGACTCATCCCATGTCTCCAACCATCAGAGACCAGTACTCATCCCATGTCTCCAACCATCAGAGACCAGGACTCATCCCATGTCTCCAACCATCAGAGACCAGGACTCATCCCATGTCTCCAACCATCAGAGACCAGGACTCATCCCATGTCTCCAACCATCAGAGACCAGTACTCATCCCCAGTCTCCAACCATCAGAGACCAGGACTCATCCCCAGTCTCCAACCATCAGAGACCAGGACTCATCCCATGTCTCCAACCATCAGAGACCAGGACTCATCCCATGTCTCCAACCATCAGAGACCAGGACTCATCCCATGTCTCCAACCATCAGAGACCAGGACTCATCCCATGTCTCCAACCATCAGAGACCAGTACTCATCCCCAGTCTCCAACCATCAGAGACCAGGACTCATCCCATGTCTCCAACCATCAGAGACCAGGACTCATCCCCAGTCTCCAACCATCAGAGACCAGTACTCATCCCCAGTCTCCAACCATCAGAGACCAGTACTCATCCCATGTCTCCAACCATCAGAGACCAGTACTCATCCCCAGTCTCCAACCATCAGAGACCAGTACTCATCCCCAGTCTCCAACCATCAGAGACCAGGACTCATCCCCAGTCTCCAACCATCAGAGACCAGTACTCATCCCCAGTCTCCAACCATCAGAGACCAGGACTCATCCCATGTCTCCAACCATCAGAGACCTGGACTCATCCCCAGTCTCCAACCATCAGAGACCAGGACTCATCCCCAGTCTCCAACCATCAGAGACCAGATCTCATCCCCAGTCTCCAACCATCAGAGACCAGTACTCATCCCCAGTCTCCAACCATCAGAGACCAGATCTCATCCCCAGTCTCCAACCATCAGAGACCAGATCTCATCCCCAGTCTCCAACCATCAGAGACCAGTACTCATCCCATGTCTCCAACCATCAGAGACCAGATCTCATCCCCAGTCTCCAACCATCAGAGACCAGTACTCATCCCCAGTCTCCAACCATCAGAGACCAGGACTCATCCCCAGTCTCCAACCATCAGAGACCAGTACTCATCCCCAGTCTCCAACCATCAGAGACCAGGACTCATCCCATGTCTCCAACCATCAGAGACCTGGACTCATCCCCAGTCTCCAACCATCAGAGACCAGGACTCATCCCCAGTCTCCAACCATCAGAGACCAGTACTCATCCCATGTCTCCAACCATCAGAGACCAGTACTCATCCCCAGTCTCCAACATCAGAGACCAGGACTCATCCCCAGTCTCCAACCATCAGAGACCAGTACTCATCCCCAGTCTCCAACATCAGAGACCAGGACTCATCCCCAGTCTCCAACCATCAGAGACCAGGACTCATCCCATGTCTCCAACCATCAGAGACCAGGACTCATCCCTTGTCTCGAACCATCAGAGACCAGGACTCATCCCATGTCTCCAACCATCAGAGACCAGGACTCATCCCTTGTCTCCAACCATCAGAGACCAGGACTCATCCCTTGTCTCCAACCATCAGAGACCAGGACTCATCCCTTGTCTCCAACCATCAGAGACCAGTACTCATCCTATGTCTCCAACCATCAGAGACCAGTACTCATCCCTTGTCTCGAACCATCAGAGACCAGGACTCATCCCATGTCTCCAACCATCAGAGACCAGGACTCATCCCTTGTCTCCAACCATCAGAGACCAGGACTCATCCCTTGTCTGGAACCTGCCAGTGTAGAACCCTTGGTCCTATATCAGCCTGTTGTATCGGTGTTGTGGCGTCAAGGCCATGTCCACAGTAGGGTCCACAGAGACCAGGACTCATCCCTTGTCTGGAACCTGCCACTGTAGAACCCTTGGTCCTATATCAGCCTGTTGTATCGGTGTTGTGGCGTCAAGGCCATGTCCACAGTAGGGTCCACAGAGACCAGGACTCATCCCTTGTCTCCAACCATCAGAGACCAGGACTCATCCCTTGTCTGGAACCTGCCACTGTAGACCCCTTGGTCCTATATCAGCCTGTTGTATCAGTGTTGTGGCGTCAAGGCCATGTCCACAGTAGGGTCCACAGAGACCAGGACTCATCCCTTGTCTGGAACCTGCCACTGTAGATCCCTTGGTCCTATATCAGCCTGTTGTATCGGTGTTGTGGCGTCAAGGCCATGTCCACAGTAGGGTCCACAGAGACCAGGACTCATCCCTTGTCTCCAACCATCAGAGACCAGGACTCATCCCTTGTCTGGAACCTGCCACTGTAGACCCCTTGGTCCTATATCAGCCTGTTGTATCGGTGTTGTGGCGTCAAGGCCATGTCCACAGTAGGGTCCACAGAGACCAGGACTCATCCCATGTCTCCAACCATCAGAGACCAGTACTCATCCCTTGTCTCCAACCATCAGAGACCAGTACTCATCCCTTGTCTCCAACCATCAGAGACCAGTACTCATCCCTTGTCTCCAACCATCAGAGACCAGGACTCATCCCATGTCTCCAACCATCAGAGACCAGGACTCATCCCTTGTCTCCAACCATCAGAGACCAGTACTCATCCCTTGTCTCCAACCATCAGAGACCAGGACTCATCCCTTGTCTCCAACCATCAGAGACCAGGACTCATCCCTTGTCTCCAACCATCAGAGACCAGGAATCATCCCTTGTCTCCAACCATCAGAGACCAGGAATCATCCCCAGTCTCCAACCACCAGAGACCAGGACTCATCCCATGTCTCCAACCATCAGAGACCAGGACTCATCCCTTGTCTTGAACCTGCCTCTGTAGAACCCTTGGTCCTATATCAGCCTGTTGTATCGGTGTTGTGGCGTCAAGGCCATGTCCACAGTAGGGTCCACTGCTCAGATACAATGTTCCTTCAATCGCTGTGACACTTTTCCCGTTGACTGACATGATGTCCTAGTGTCGTCTATGCTGTTGCCTTGGCAGGGTTGAAGCTGTTACGGGGATGAAGTCCACGGTTGTAATGTTTTCACTCTTAGACCTGCCTGTCTGTTTCTGACGTGTCTGCCGTAAAACGTTTCTTCCACCAACTTATACAAACATGGGTGCAAACAAATGTTCTTGCCATGTGGCTCATCATCAACATTTGTTCTGTTCATCATTGAAACTTAAATAGAACATAAATCTACCCAGAAGTATAACATACATCTTATGTTTGGGAACGATCTCTGAAACCACTTTATGGTATAATGGATAATTTTATCGATGTGATATAACAATCTGATAACATTGGTATTATCATACAATAAATATGCGATTTAGGTCTCCTGGTAGGTAACACTTTCAAATTTCATAGATCAATGGACGTCTTCTTTCTTAGTGAACTATTGACTAACGTTTCTAATATGCTTAGATCGGGGTTTGCTATGTCTTAGCCAAACATGGGGACAAACATGGCTCTAAGTCGGTTGTGCTGGAAGGCTCTAACAACCTGGACGAGGAAGTTACATAATGGGTAAGATCTTTACCGCTGCTGACCTCATCATGATGAGGTTGGACCATTTACAACATCTATTAGATCTTGTGACGCTCGTCTTTCTCTATCCTCGGAGCTGTACTGCTGCCCAGATTACGAGGCGGATTATCACCTGGCAGACTGTGACATCAGCTATCATGCTGACTTGGTTGATGCATGCCATCATATCCTCATGCTCATGATATCAATCACTGGATAATCTGACTGTTACTATGTATTCTTACCATCATTACTGTCAGGTATCCTGGATTACTATATGCTAGATCCACCAAACCTTCTAGTGTATTCTGGCTATGATAGAGGTGATGTATTCAGAGGAATTATCAAACAATAGTTAGCATTGTGTAGAATCCAAAGAATACTGCCTCTATTACAACAGGAAGTCATCCCTCTCATCTCACCAATCTATCTGCATCTTATGGATGTTGTCACTGGAAAGAAGGGACATTTTCCGGTGTGTGTGAAGGGTTTTGCATGATGTACAGATTGGGATGGCTGACTGTGAAGAGGACGTCTGTTGAAAATATAAACATTTATTGAGTGACATGTTTGCCAAATTACAGTAATACTGGCGATGAGAGACTGTATCCCTAGAGTGAGTGAGTTAAAGTTAAACGTCACATCGGCAATATTTCAGCCATATCGTGACAAAGTATCCCTAGAAGTATACACAATGATAACTATTGTTTGATGTTGACAGAATAATATCAAACAACGAAAATATCACTTTCAAGGAGTTAAAGAATGGAATTCATTATATGTGTATCCATTCTCTGACAACTACGGTTGTTTCATGGCATCAATAGCAGTAATCTGATAATGGGGGAGTTAGTGTGGTCTGCTAATCAGTAGGTCATACATGGTTTTGCTGAAATTAAGGTAAACGATATTGAATAAAATAAATAGTGTGTGTGTCCCTGTGTGTGCGTGCGTGGGTGGGTGCATGCATTCATGAGTGTACACCCACACTTATACAGCTCCATGTATTAAATGTGCTGATACATCACCTGGATGCTTGTTGTCAAAGTACCTCTAAATGTTGTCCGCTCACAGCAACCTCACTTGGTGGCTGGGAAATGTTGCTGTATTCAGTCTGACACTGCCCAACACTCGAGTCAGTCAGCACTAACTTGTGTCATGATTTGTACAGTTTAGTTTTTTCATATGGACTTTTACTGGCTAAGCTTTTAAGAATTTACTTTTACTTTGTGTGAGTTCATTGGAATATGAACCTTCATAGAGTGAGGGCCAAACTGTATGAACCTTTAGAGCTTGTGACGATGGTCATAATTTTTTATATCACTTTTTTTTACCCAGATCTATACACAATTTTATTCAGTATCTAGTGTGACTTCATGTTTACACTGACAGCCATACAACAACCAGCTGTGTCCTCAAACAGAGAGTTGATGTGAGCATATGTATGCTCCACTTACTCTGCAGGAACATCTGTTCTGTAGTTTGTTAACAAATGTATACAAATAATATCTCATTGGATGAGAAAGGTGTGTAACTACCTCAGTCAGTCAGAAAGTGGTAATTCATTTACATCAAGTAAGTAAATCATGTCACAATGGGGGGACAGGAGAGATTCCAAAGTTAATGAACCTGTGGCGGTTACATGTGTTTGTTAGTCATCATTGATCAATTTGTCGATCATTGAAAGGTTATAATAGAGATGTGTCAAACAGGTACCAAAATAAAAATCTCCGATTGCTGTAGACTGCCACTGTCAGTCTAGACACTGATTGAGTTGATACTACGATTGTTGGGATGTGCATTTCTTCGTTTAGTTCACTATGATGGGTTGGAGCGAGGATATTGGTGGACAATCATGTAGTCAAACTCTCTAACGTTTCTCAGTGTATGCTAAAACGCCGAGGTAAAAGATAACATGGTCTAAATGATCAGAAACAATGCTTCTGTATGTATTTGTGCTAGGGACTTCCCAGGTGGTCCCTCAGGAATGTGACAGTAGTCCGTCAGTGTTTGCGTTACATGGTCAAGAATAACAGCATGTGACTAGTCTTCAGGCTTGGGACCAGTGGCTCAAGTTGCAGACACTCCATTTTACTTTCATCTCACTTCTGTCCATGGCACTATATTTGTAAAAAAACATTTTTAAGGTTATGCACTTATATGACAGTTTGGGTAATATAACTTAAACAAGATGTGTCATGTGATGTAGAATTAGAGGTTAAATCTGTGGGAGTGGATTGTCCAAAGAGATGTCACATGACCTTTAAGCCAGTGGGTCAGGTGGCATTCATTCAGTAGTCACAACAAAGCCCTTGGTTCCATTCCTCACATTGCTTCAATTTCTGAAGCTGATTCTAGTTCTCCTTGCTGCTATTGCTGGGACCCTAGCTGGCCAATTTCTGAAGCTGATTCTAGTTCTCCTTGCTGCTATTGCTGTGACGTAGCTGGCCAATTTCTGAAGCTGAATCTATTTCTCCTTGCTGCTATTGCTGGGACGTAGCTGGCCAATTTCTGAAGCTGAATCTATTTCTCCTTGCTGCTATTGCTGGGACGTAGCTGGCCAATTTCTGAAGCTGAATCTATTTCTCCTTGCTGCTATTGCTGGGATGAAGCTGGCCAATTTCTGAAGCTGAATCTTTTTCTCCTTGCTGCTATTGCTGGGACGTAGCTGGTACCAGTGGATTAAGGTCATCCTCACAGTCTTGTAAATTTTTGGTTCCTAATATGAATTGTACAGCAATTTTGAAAGCATTGGCCTCAATGCACAAAACCTGTGAATAGGTCTTCAGCAGCCCTTGTTTGCGGTAACAGTAAGCTATGCTTGTTGTAGGAGGCGACTAACAGGATCGGGTGGTCAGGCTTGCTCATTTGGTTCATGTATGTCATTGTATCCCAACTGCCCAGATCAATGCTCAATCACTGAGTGAGCATGGGTTTACACAGCTTTTATGAATCAATCCAGCAATATCACAGAGGGGGACACCAGAAATGGGTTCACACATTGTGCCCATGTCAGGAATGGAACCCGGGTTTTAGGCATGACGAGCGAATGCTTTAACCACTGGGCTACCCAACCGTCCCGGGTGCACAGCTTATATGCTTGTATGTATACATGCTGTGTGACACACTACTGATTCAGAGTACATGCACCTGTTCAGTTCCTCTTGCACTCCTGTAACTTGTGCACATTACTAGGATATGTTCTGAGATTTTGCCCAATAGAGAGGCTCAAGCCAATTGAATTGTCAGGCATGTACACTATATACAACAAACATGACAATGCTGAACTGAGGCTACTGTTGATGGATGGCACAAATATTCAGGGGACAACAGAAGAAGTAATGCACACATGTTGATGTCTACTGTGTAGTACATGACTTTTGGGTATACAAGATGGTGGGGTAGTCGTTCGCTCATCACACAGAAGGCCAGGCTTTTATACCGCTCATGGGAACAATGTGTGAAACCCATATATTGTGTTCCCAGCTGGAATGGTGCCATAAACGGCATAAAACCATAATTCACTCTCTCCTTCACTGTAATAGTCTCCTACATGAGAGAGAGGTGGGTTGCTTGGATTGAAGGGGGCCAATTCCGAGTATATTTTGAAGACACCTTTGCTGGCAACACATTGCTGTGATATTTCTTCATGTTGGGAGTGACTTCAACCTGGGGATTTGTACCTGCACATGTTTTTCACTGAACATGAGATACTCCACCGGCTTTAAATTATTTACCAGCAGGACTGCAGTTTGCTAGGTTCAGAAAGAAAAGTTGGCTAATTGCCTCCAGCTCTGACTCTCCTTCACCGGTGGACTGATCTCCCAGGCCTTCTCTCCTTCACCTGTTGACTGATCTCCCAGGCCTTCTCTCATTCACCTGTGGACTGATCTCCCAGGCCTTCTCTCCTTCACCTGTTGACTGATCTCCCAGGCCTTCTCTCCTTCACCTGTTGACTGATCTCCCAGGCCTTCTCTCCTTCACCTGTGGACTGATCTCCCAGGCCTTCTCTCCTTCACCTGTGGACTGATCTCCCAGGCCTTCTCTCCTTCACCTGTGGACTGATCTCCCAGGCCTTCTCTCCTTCACCTGTTGACTGATCTCCCAGGCCTTCTCTCCTTCACCTGTTGACTGATCTCCCAGGCCTTCTCTCCTTCACCTGTGGACTGATCTCCCAGGCCTTCTCTCCTTCACCTGTGGACTGATCTCCCAGGCCTTCTCTCATTCACCTGTTGACTGATCTCCCAGGCCTTCTCTCCTTCACCTGTGGACTGATCTCCCAGGCCTTCTCTCATTCACCAATTCACGGATCTAACATGCCTGCTCAATCCTGATGTTGATTGTGTTTGTGGTGAATGAAGGTTACCCCTCACTCTGACCTTAGCCCTTGGACACCTTAGGGTTGTGTGTGAGGTTGGCTTAGCTTAGTTATCTCACCACATTTACAAATTGGAGCTTTTGTAATCTGAAGTACATCCATACAATTTCTTCAGAATGAGTGGGGGATTGTTCAACCAGGCTTGCTGGGTGGATGGATGGGTGATAGTTCACAAGAATGGGTGGGTGACTTTTTACTAGGGTGGGTAGATGGGTTTGCAATAGGTGACAGATCACTGGGGTGGGTGGGTAAAAGTTCACACCGGGTGGGTATGTGATTGGGTGTATGGGTGATTGTTCCCTGGGGTGGGTGGGTGATAGTTCACAAGGGTGGGTGGATGGTTGGTTGGTTTGATGGGTAATTGTTCAACAGAGTTTGTGGGTGGGTGGTTGTTTACCAGACCACGAGTGGATGGGTGATAGATCAACATAATGGGTGGGTGACAGTTCACGTGGGTGGGTGGGTGATAGTTCACTAGGATGGGTGGTTGATAGTTCACCAGGGTGGGTGGGTGATAGTTCACTAGGCTGGGTGGTTGATAGTTCACCAGGGTGGACGCGTGATAGTTCACTAAGCTGGGTGGTTGATAGTTCACCAGGGTGGACGCGTGATAGTTGACAACGGTGGGTGGATGATAGTTGACAACGGTGGGTGGGTGATAGTTGACTGGGGTGGGTGGGTGATAGTTGACTGGGATGGGTGGGTGATAGTTGACTAGGGTGGGTGGGTGATAGTTGACTAGGGTGGGTGGGTGATAGTTGACTGGGGTGGGTGGGTGATAGTTGACTAGGGTGGGTGGGTGATAGTTGACTAGGGTGGGTGGATGATAGTTGACTAGGGTGGGTGGTTGATAGTTCACCAGGGTGGGTGGTTGATAGTTCACCAGGGTGGACGCGTGATAGTTGACAACGGTGGGTGGATGATAGTTGACAACGGTGGGTGGGTGATAGTTGACTAGGGTGGGTGGTTGATAGTTCACCAGGGTGGGTGGTTGATAGTTCACCAGGGTGGGTGGTTGATAGTTCACCAGGGTGGACGCGTGATAGTTGGCAACGGTGGGTGGATGATAGTTGACAACGGTGGGTGGGTGATAGTTGACTGGGGTGGGTGGATGATAGTTGACAACGGTGGGTGGGTGATAGTTGACTGGGGTGATAGTTGACTAGGGTGGGTGGATGATAGTTCACCAGGGTGGGTGATAGTTGACTGGGGTGGGTGGATGATAGTTGACAACGGTGGGTGGGTGATAGTTGACTGGGGTGATAGTTCACTAGGGTGGGTGGATGATAGTTCACCAGGGTGGGTGGTTGATAGTTGACTAGGGTGGACGCGTGATAGTTGACAACGGTGGGTGGATGATAGTTGACTAGGGTGGGTGGGTGACAGTTCACCAGGGTGGACGCGTGATAGTTGACAACGGTGGGTGGATGATAGTTGACAACGGTGGGTGGATGATAGTTGACTGGGGTGGGTGGGTGATAGTTGACTAGGGTGGGTGGGTGATAGTTGACTAGGGTGGGTGGGTGATAGTTGACTGGGGTTGGTGGGTGATAGTTGACCTGTGTGTGGTGGGTGATAGTTGACTGGGGTTGGTGGGTGATAGTTGACTAGGGTTGGTGGGTGATAGTTGACTGAGGTGGGTGGGTGATAGTTGACTAGGGTGGGTGGGTGATAGTTCACCAGTGTGGGTGAATGAGTGATTGTTGACTGAACCATGGGTGAATGGGTGATTGTTCGCGGACTATATGGGTTATTGTGGGTGGATGGGTGATAGTTGACCTGTGTGTGGTGGGTGATAGTTGACTAGGGTGGGTGGGTGATAGTTGACTCGGGTGGGTGGGTGGGTGGGTGATAGTTGACTAGGGTGGGTGGGTGATAGTTGACTCGGGTGGGTGGGTGGGTGGGTGATAGTTGACTGAGGTGGGTGGGTGATAGTTGACTAGGGTGGGTGGGTGATAGTTGACTGAGGTGGGTGGGTGATAGTTGACTGGGGTGGGTGGGTGATAGTTGACGTTAGTGGGGATGGGTGATAGTTGACTAGGGTGGGTGGGTGATAGTTCACCAGTGTGGGTGAATGAGTGATTGTTGACTGAACCATGGGTGAATGGGTGATTGTTCGCAGACTATATGGGTTATTGTGGGTGGATGGGTGGGCAAATGCATGATGTGAGGTAAACGAGGTCTTGTTAGAGAGCCTGGACACTATTTTCCACAATATGCAAGGCATGATTATAACAAGTATTGAGAACATTCTAAATCTTGGCATCCACATAACACAGGTGTAAACACATCAGTGTGAAAGTCAATACAGGTACACAAATAAGCACTGATTCTAAACAAATGTTTTTTTCCATACTGATGTTTATGCATTTTTATCCTCCTGGCATAATATAGGGGATATAGTCATCATCTGGTTGGTCCGTCTGTCTGTATGTCCGTTCATATGTCTGTCCGTCTGTATTTCGTTTCCGCAGCACAGCAAGTTAACCATGAAAGTTTTCTCATCCAAACTTGGTGCCTGCATAAACCAGGGGCTCAAGTTTTGCTTTTTGCAATTGTAGGGGCTGGGGGCTATTTGACTATTGTATAAGACTGATTATTCACAGAAAGCGTTGAAGAAGAGCAACATTGCCTAGGTGTAAATTTCATATTCTCGTTTCAAGGTCCTGTCTACCTGATCCTGTTCCTGTCTACCAAAGCCTCGCCACGCCACGCCACGCCACGCCACGCCACGCCACGCAACGCCATGTAACGCCAGATCATGCTATGCCACGCCACCCAACGCCAGGTCAAAATGTCAAAATGTGACATGCCTGTCCAAGTTTGATCACAACTCAGTCGACAGGTTTTAGGGCACCACTTCAAGCGTCTTAGGCTTAGGGATCAGGGGCAAGGGTAGGACACCCCTTTAAGTGTCTTGGGGTTAGGGAACCAGGGCAAGGTAGGACACCCCTTTAAGTGTCTTGGGGTTACGGAACCAGGGCAAGGGTAGGACACCCCTTTAGGTGTCTTGGGGTTAGGGAACCAGGGCAAGGTAGGACACCCCTTTAAGTGTCTTGGGGTTAGGGAACCAGGGCAAGGTAGGACACCCCTTTAAGTGTCTTGGGGTTAGGGAACCAGGGCAAGGGTAGGACACCCCTTTAAGTGTCTTGGGGTTAGGGAACCAGGGCAAGGGTAGGACACCCCTTTAAGTGTCTTGGGGTTAGGGAACCAGGGCAAGGGTAGGACACCCCTTTAAGTGTCTTGGGGTTAGGGAACCAGGGCAAGGGTAGGACACCCCTTTAAGTGTCTTGGGGTTAGGGAACCAGGGCAAGGGTAGGACACCCCTTTAAGTGTCTTGGGGTTAGGGAACCAGGGCAAGGGTAGGACACCCCTTTAAGTGTCTTCGGTTTAAGGAACCAGGGCAAGGGTAGGACACCCCTTTAAGTGTCTTGGGGTAAGGGAACCAGGGCAAGGGTAGGACACCCCTTTAAGTGTCTTGGGGTTAGGGAACCAGGGCAAGGGTAGGACACCCCTTTGTCTTGGGGTAAGGGAACCAGTGCAAGGTAGGATATCCCTTTAAGTGTCTTAGGGTTAAGGAACCAGGTTAAAGGTTAGGACACCCCATTAGGTGTCTTCAGGTTAAGGAACCAGGTTAAAGGTTAGGACACCCCATTAAGTGTCCTCGGGTTAAGGAACCAGGTTAAAGGTTAGGACACCCCTTTAAGTGTCTTAGGGTTAGGGAACCAGGTTAAAGGGTAGGACACCCGATTAAGTGTCTTCGGGTTAGGGAACCAGGTTAAAGGTTAGGACACCCCATTAAGTGTATTCAGGTTAAGGAACCAGGTTAAAGGTTAGGACACCCCATTAAGTGTCTGAGGGTTAAGGAACCAGGTTAAAGGTTAGGACACCCCTTTAAGTGTCTTCAGGTTAAGGAACCAGGTTAAAGGTTACGACACCCCTTTAAGTGTCTTCAGGTTAAGGAACCAAGTTAAATGTTAGGTCACCCCTTTAAGTGTCTTAGGGTTAAGGAACCAGGTTAAAGGTTAGGACACCCCTTTAAGTGTCTTCAGGTTAAGGAACCAGGTTAAAGGTTAGGACACCCCATTAAGTGTCTTAGGGTTAAGGAACCAGGTTAAAGGTTAGGACACCCCTTTAAGTGTCTTCAGGTTAAGGAACCAGGTTAAAGGTTAGGACACCCCATTAAGTGTCTTAGGGTTAAGGAATCAGGTTAAAGGTTAGGACACCCCTTTAAGTGTCTTCATGTTAAGGAACCAAGTTAAATGTTAGGTCACCCCATTAAGTGTCTTCGGGTTAAGGAACCAGGTTAAAGGTTAGGACACCCCTTTAAGTGTCTTCAGGTTAAGGAACCAGGTTAAAGGTTAGGACACCCCATTAAGTGTCTTCAGGTTAAGGAACCAGGTTAAAGGATAGGACACCCCATTAAGTGTCTTAGGGTTAAGGAACCAGGTTAAAGGTTAGGACACCCCATTAAGTGTCTTAGGGTTAAGGAACCAGGTTAAAGGATAGGACACCCCATTAAGTGTCTTAGGGTTAAGGACCAGGTTAAAGGTTAGGACACCCCTTTAAGTGTCTTCAGGTTAAGGAACCAGGTTAAAGGTTAGGACACTCCATTAAGTGTCTTCAGGTTAAGGAACCAGGTTAAAGGATAGGACACCCCATTAAGTGTCTTCGGGTTAAGGAACCAGGTTAAAGGTTAGGACACCCCATTAAGTGTCTTCAGGTTAAGGAACCAGGTTAAAGGATAGGACACCCCATTAAGTGTTTTAGGGTTAAGGAACCAGGTTAAAGGGTAGGACACCCCTTTAAGTGTCTTAGGGGTAAGGAACCAGGTTAAAGGTTAGGACACCCCATTAAGTGTCTTCGGGTTAAGGAACCAGGTTAAAGGATAGGACACCCCATTAAGTGTCTTAGGGTTAAGGAACCAGGTTAAAGGGTAGGACACCCCTTTAAGTGTCTTAGGGTTAGGGAACCAGGTTAAATGTTAGGACACCCGATTAAGTGTCTTCGGGTTAGGGAACCAGGTTAAAGGTTAGGACACCCCATTAAGTGTCTTCAGGTTAAGGAACCAGGTTAAAGGTTAGGACACCCCTTTAAGTGTCTTCAGGTTAAGGAACCAGGTTAAAGGTTAGGACACCCCTTTAAGTGTCTTCAGGTTAAGGAACCAGGTTAAAGGTTAGGACACCCCATTAAGTGTTTTCAGGTTAAGGAACCAGGTTAAAGGTTACGACACCCCTTTAAGTGTCTTCAGGTTAAGGAACCAGGTTAAAGGATAGGAAGGTTAAGGAACCAGGTTAAAGGATAGGACACCCCTTTAAGTGTCTTCGGGTTAAGGAACCAGGTTAAAGGTTAGGACACCCCTTTAAGTGTCTTCATGTTAAGGAACCGGGTTTAAGGTTAGGACACCCCTTTAAGTGTCTCCGGGTTAAGGAACCAGGTTAAAGGGTAGCAGACCCCTTTAAGTGTCTTCGGGTTAAGGAACCATGTTAAAGGTTAGGACACCCCTTTAAGTGTCTTTGGGTTAAGGAACCAGGTTAAAGGGTAGCAGACCCCATTAAGTTTCTTCGGGTTAAGGAACCAGGTTAAAGGGTAGCAGACCCCTTTAAGTGTCTTCGGGTTAAGGAACCATGTTAAAGGGTAGCACACCCCTTTAAGTGTCTTCAGGTTACGAGTTACGGTTGGGGTACCCCTGTTAGTGTGCCGTGCAACATGTTTTATGTCTCCCTCACCTCACAAGCATCACAAATGCATGGCTACCAATTGTGACACAGGCACTCAGTCATTGTGATTAACTTATTTGGGTTTACTGCAGTTTTGAACACTATATATTGATGAACTATTTATACACTTAGTACCACAAACCAGCTGACGGTGGCAAGTTTGCATGTCCGGCACAGCTTCGGCACTTTATACCTGTGGGCTACGGAGACGAAACAGAATCGGTTATTGAGTACAAAAACGCACTTGTCAAATTATGAGACGAAACAGAATCGGTTATTGAATACAAAAACGCACTTGTCAAATTATGAGACGAAACAGAATCGGTTATTGAGTACAAAAACGCACTTGTCAAATTATGAGACGAAACAGAATCGGTTATTGAATACAAAAACGCACTTGTCAAATTATGAGACGAAACAGAATCGGTTATTGAATACAAAAACGCACTTGTCAAATTATGAGACGAAACAGAATCGGTTATTGAATACAAAAACGCACTTGTCAAATTATGAGACGAAACAGAATCGGTTATTGAATACAAAAACGCACTTGTCAAATTATGAATCATGTTTGTTGTTTATCCTGTTTATGAATGCATGCACTCAGGATAGAACGTTGTTGTGAGAATCTTTTAATCCCTTGTATGCAAGGTATCCATCGTGGGGTCTCCGTTGGTGAGTGAGTGATTGAATCAGAGAGTCAATCTTTCTTCACAAGGATGAGTTATTTAGTTAGGAAGTGAGTGTTTTGAATCAAACAGTAAATCAACCAATCCATCAATCAAATTGGCAAACATGTATACTTGCTTAGAAAAATTTACATTAGTTCCATTTGCAAACACAACATTATATATTTTACAAAAACAATATCTTTAGTTGGCACTGCAGAAGCTGTATTGTCGAGGAAGACACCAGTTGACTTGTGTGAGTGAGTGAGTGAGTGAGTCACAGTCTGGAGTCAGGAGGTCTGGTTTGGAGCCTTCACCGGTTGACTTGTGGAGGAAACCAAATAAATACGTGTCTGGCCTGACATTGAAACATGTTGTCTTAATGTCACAGTCTGGAGTCAGGAGATCTTGGTTGGAGCCTTCACCAGTTGACTTGTGGCTGAAACCAAATAAATACGTGTCTGGCCGGACATTGAAACATGTTGTCTTAATGTCACAGTCTGGAGTCAGGAGGTCTGGGTTGTAGCCTTCACCAGTTGACTTGTGGCAGAAACAAAATAAATATGTGTCTGGCCCGACATTGAATCATGTCTTAATGTCACAGTCTGGAGTCAGGAGGTCTGGGTTGGAGCCTTTTACCCAGTTAGCCACTCTTGAAGGGAAAACTTGAAGGCCACAATACATTAATTACATGTCCTGCAGAATCTCAGCAAGTGCACAATGACACAATGACACAATGTAGTCTTGAAATAATGTCCTGAAGTGTAAGGGTCAGACACTGATTTAAAGTATTTATTTACTAATAAGCTACCTTCTTTCGTCATGTCTTATTAAGCACGCTGTGCACATAGCAGGCAGCTCACCAGTCTCCTTACATGTGGTAGTGTATGCAGCATGGGTATTGGATGGCCACAATGTACGACCTGGGTGATAACTCTAAAGGCCAAATTAAAGAAATAAATGTTTCATCACGCATGGAAACAATCTTCAACAAACCCTATAATACCTATAATACCTATAATACCTTTCTACAATATGTGCATATTATCGTTGCTGTATATACTTTCAAACAACATCCGTTCAATACCACGCCATCAGTGACACGCACGCACGCACGCACTCTCACTCACTCACTCACTCACTCACACTCACTCACTCACTCACTCACTCACTCACTCACACACTCACACACACTCACTCACTCACTCACTCACTCACACTCACTCACTCACACTCACTCACTCACTCACTCACACTCACTCACACACTCACTCACTCACTCACTCACTCACTCACTCACACACACTCACTCACTCACTCACACACACTCACTCACTCACTCACTCACACATTCACTCACACATTCACTCACACTCACTCACTCACTCACTCTTTCACACACGCGCACACACACATTCGTGACAGTTGTGAAAAGACCTGGAAACTGAGCAAGTCCTTTTTCTTGTTTTATTCTCATTGGCAGGAGAGAGGTCAAACATTTATTCAAGCAAGTGTGCTGACATATATTTCATTCATTGATAATAATGACATACAATGATAATAATAATGATAATATCCTAGTGCAGTTTCAAAGTAAGAATGGTGATAAATGCAATGTATGTTGTTTTGGAGTGTATAGGTAAATGCGCATAGAATAATTATGCAAGGGATACGCATTTACTGGAGTAATAACAGCAATGATAAATACCATTAGTCTACAGATAAACTGAGTATTTGTAACATTGTAATAGAGCATAAAGGGTACAAACAGTTCTATGTGTGGAATGTGGTGCCCACTTGGGTAAATACGGTAAGAATTTGATACATTGAAAACTACATACGTAGGGTACATACCGTAAACTGCCCAGCGTGTTCACGTGAGGAATATGACATTTACTTCCGTAAAGACGTTAAACATTCATTTGCATAGTTTTAGTAATAACTTTCATGACATAATAATTTCGGCAAATACGGTAAGTAAAATAGTTGGGTTATTGCTCCTAATAAAGATACGAATGTACACGTTCAAAGATAGAGCTCAGTATTAGTGAGATAATAGTCAGTTTCAGTACTGATTATTTTGTTGACAATGGTAATGTGTCAGCAGGCGATGTGATATTAACGATGTGCATGTCCTATGCCAGACGATAACAGACAATGGAGTGAATACGGTCATTGTATACTGTGAATACGGTCATTGTATACTGTGAATACGGTCATTGTATACTTCAACCATGTGCCTTTGCGTGTACATTGTCGCTAAATATTAAAGAAGACTATACACGTATTTAAATCTCTTTTTTTGTACCATATATATATAACTGTATGCATACGGCAACGATACGCGTTTGAATGTACATTGCCGAGAAATGTAAAAGAAGACTACAGCTCGTGTATTTAGATGACTACGGTAATGTATTTGGCGGAAAGACTGTGTTGGACTGTACGTAACTGTGAAATCGAAACCTGTTTCAATATTTAAATACTTTCACCAGAGACCATATAATAGATATATATGGTCTCTGCTTTCACATAGTGATAAAACAGAAAAATACAAAATGCTTTGTTATAGCTTATCCTGTAAATACGTGATTGAGGTAAATCTACTTAAGATGGTATTCCCAGTATTGCCGAACAGAGTTGATATTAATTATAGTTTGGAAGATGGTTAAACATGCGCCTTCTGGGTAGGGAATTTCCTTATGGACGCTTAACAATTAGAACAACGGCCGTGTGGACATGGATGCGCCGTGGTTCACTATTGTAAGATGAGTTTGCTTATGGGAATGCTGCTGTCTTGGATTCGTGTCATGATAAATGATCTCTTCAATCCGAGCCTATCGACTTTAAGATATAAGGACTGCAACTGCTTGTAGGCCAAATTATTTAATGTGTTTAGAAATAAAAGCATGACAGCAGAAATGTCAGCATTCGTTTCTGGCTGTGGGAACTGAATCCTGTAAAATATACCAAGTTCTGTTTACATTCCCACCTGTGTAGTAAAGACAACACGTGTATCCACCATCCAGGCTGTTTAATCCCGAGGTGCCTCCATCAGGTGACAATGAATATTACAGGTATTTCCCTGTATGTGTATTCTATGGTGGCCGAGAGGGGACATCGCTTTCTCACTGTCTCGCGGTATAGCAATGTTCACTCTTGGCCACTATATGGGTCGCATGTGTTTTGTGTTTCTATACTATAAAAAGTATATACGTAAAACAACATTAATGAACTGTTAAACCTGACCTCATTGGGCGGAGCCTGAGGTGGGTTTTAATCATAAAAGAGAGCTGAGAATTTTCAACTTTCATTTTTGTGGAAGCCTCGGTGGCTGAGTGGGTTAGCTCGCTGACTTTGTGTGCTGGCGATTAGGTGCTTCACTCTGGCACCGGGACTGGACTGGACTCAACCCCCCAAAAGTACGAGAATCTGTGCTTTACTAAGAAAGTGTTATCCCAAATATAGCATCTGTTACATTTGACCACTTTCTAAATGGCATTGTGTATTCATAATTTAACAGTGTACACGAAGGTGCGTTTATAACAATCAACGGATTCCTGCGTAAAAAACATTTTGATTGATTTTTGGCCCTAACTATGAGTTTTATTGGATCCCCCGCAAGGCCAGGTTATCCAAACAAACAGCAAATAACACCGCTCATGAGCGCCGAGTTGTACGTACTTCCTAAAAAACAATAGTGTTTTCCTAAAAACAACACTCAGGTTATATCAATGTTTATTCTGTTTGCGGAGTAGATGTCATCAAAGTGGAAGTCCTCACCCAAGCAATGGTAATACTACCGGATGTCCATTATGTAATTTCTAGTTTTTGGATGACATATTGTTCTCAGTAACCGTAATGTGGAAATAGATAGTTGATTGCTTTTATATTCAAGTTGGTATTTCCGCTATTCAAAGTGTGCAGTGAGGCCGTTTTATCAACAGTCATTTCTGAGACATAAATGCAAATTTTAATTAATTAAGTCTACTCTCATGTTTTGCATTTATAATTAATTCTAACGTTTATTTCAATATTTACAGTACATTCTATTCAAAAGAAGTTAAAGAACACCCGATTCTGTCTTGTGACTATGGTTACTCAATAGAGAAAGCGATAGATATATGTCTCTACCTTAAGTCACATATACGACTTTCGAAGCGTCATTAACCCGTAAGCCCATTAGGACAAAAGAAATGAAATGCGGTGTAAATATTATGAAAAAAAACCTTGTTTCTTATAATTACTTTCCATCAAACTGCCTTCGGAAATTAAATTTAATGCTAAAGTGCTTGTAAAATAAAGTTTAACTTTCCCGCCAGGGGAGACTAGATATATATTATAGTATAGGCTCAGGTATAGGAATATACATATTTATGTAACAATTCCCTATCCATTTAAACTTTATGGTTAACAATTGTGCGTTCTTATGTGAGTTATGTAGTCATCTACTACATTTTTACACATACAATGAGTCAGACACACACACACAAACACCACACACACACAAACACCACACACACACAAACAAACACCACACACACACACACACACACAAACACCACACACACAAACAAACACACACAAACAAACACACACACACACACACACACAAACAACACATACACATATACATAATTTTGACAAGATATACTTAAGATATACATAAAATCTTACAATGATAGCTGATTTAACATATGTTATAGATTATCATAGTAATGCATTTCATATTGTTATTAACTTTAACTATGTGGCCACACTAATTATTATGTCTCACCATATGTGTAACTTGCACAAGTACACATATCAACTGTGGTAACGCCACAGCGATGGGGGCAGTGGGATAGCCTAGTGGTTAAAGCGTTCGTTCGTCAAGCCGAAGACCCTGTTCGATTCCCCACATGGGTACAATGTGTGAAGCCCATTTCTGGTGTTCCCCGCCGTGATATTACTGGACTATTGTTAAAAGCGACGTGAAACCATTCTCACTCACAGCGGTGTTTATCAAATGACTACATATACTTGCAGATTTGCACAAGGCAAGAGACACAATTCAAGTTAAACATACATTAAATGTCAAAAAGAATATTTAGGACAACATTATCACACACTGTAACATTATATACTAGCGAAAACAAGTTATAGAACACCCACCATTGTAAGATTGTATTTTTGCGAAACAATCAGCCATCACTAATTAACCATAGTCTTCTTAACTTCTTTTGAAAAGTATATATTTATATTTTAACCTCATTTATTTAGAGCGTGTTGCCATGATCTGCCACGCGCTTTCGGCGTGATGGTCATATACAACTGAAAAGGGCCGTAAATCAACCAATTACATTTTACGCTAAAATCTGTGTATGTTTTAAAATCACCTACGTCTGTACAGTTAAATTAAGTTATAAGTAAATAGTGAGAAAAGTTCAACATCCCCTCCCAATTGCAGCAGATATGTCATAGTGGTCAAGAGGGGATATTGCTTAACCGCGAGAAAGCGATGTCCCCTCTTGGCCACCATAGTATTCCACTTACTGAAAATAATTTGTTAACAAATACACTCTGGAAGAATAATTGTCCTACACTGACATTATTTAGAACCGGCACATTAGTGTAAGTGTATCTGAAGCTCTGTTAGCACGCACACTTTCATTGCCTGTGCTTGAAATATAAGACAATTTAAGGCGTCACAATGTACAACTGTACCTCGCACAATCTTCTAAATTGTGATAGAGTATTTAAACCGTGCGGACTGCCCACATCCTATTTTTGTATTCCTGTCGCTGTGGCCTCGCCTCTGGGTCTCGCCTCTGACCAGTATGGCGGTGGTCACGTGATGTTATATATAATTTGTCAACGTAATGAAACACTTGTTCTTTCTGTGGCTGATTTAAAAACACGTTCCTTGGCCGTACTAATACCTGACATTTAGCAGTTAAATTATATCATTCCTTCTGTTCCAAACTCACGAAGTGGACAGGAAAGGTGGTCTAAAGTTTTCAGACCGAATCTAACTGCAATATTTGACCACACAAAGCGTCACTGTCAGCCGTCTCGGGATCAAGGCCACTGAGTTCAAGTACAGAGGGTGTGACGTCATCATCGCCAGTTCTGACGTCATAGATTTCAGGTCGTCTGTTGGTCGGCCACATTCTCCTACCCAGAATTCCATGCGGCCGAGTTACCACTGCGCCGGAGTGTGGGTCGTCCAGCCACTGTCAAGTCGTCGTAGGAGGCTTGGTTCCGCCTCGTAACGTCTCAAATATCGCGCATAGAGAAGGAGAACCAGTTATAAAATGCCAGACTGGTTTGACTAAATTATTCTGTGCGCTCTTCTATAGACAGATCCAAGTTTTGTGTCTGCCGGTGGAAAGACGAAATCGTTCTCCCTAAATTGTTGGCTCGTATTGTGTATGACCTATATTGGGAAACGACAGTGAATTCTCGCTAAGTAGAAACCTTTTAAGTGGAAAAAACTCCTATGTAGATACTTTCCTTTGGTCCCCAGGGGTATATGTTACCTATTAAATTGTATTTGATTTATATAAGTAGAACAGCTATATCAGTGTGGCTGTAAATGCATTACTCACTGAGCCGTCAGTACTCACTGGAGTAATTATCAGACACTTGCAAGTGATAATACCCACCCTACACTAATTGTCCTGTTAATCCCTAAACCACAATGAGTTGCCACTGAGTTCATCCCGCTAATGCATGAGATTTTGTTAGCGTAACCAGAAAATAAACACCAAAGTTGCGTTCGGGAGGGTGTCTTAAAGAACGTGAGGTAGGAATGTGGCACGTGAGTCGTAGTGGGTTCACTGGATATTTCCTGGTCCTGTTATTTTCTACTGTATGTGAACTGTTCATTCATTCATTCATTCATTCATTCATTCATATTTATTTGTTATATCACCCGGTCTCTTCACGTTTCACACACGCCTCGTTTGAACCTAAAAAATACAGATCTACTTGTAGCTCATCCCATGCACAGCTTTCATACAAAATATTTTATAAATTTCTTGTGATGTAATCCTCGGTATATGTTTATAAATTCCAAATCTTTCAAAAAAGGAAGCTTCTTTTCCTCCCGAGCGTCATCATTGTTGTCCTTAAACAAATTTCAATTGTTTTCCCCGAAAAATGCCGTACTCCTTAAGTTTTCGTGTTACTTTTTGTATTTGGGTTTGTTTAGTTACGTTTATATTTTCGGGTGAGTTGTGTCATATGTAGACCTAGATTCAATACCAACACAACTACAGTAACTACGGTTATAACGAATACAAAGGTACTACTATTTTTAGTTCGTTATAACCGTAGTTCGTTATAAGCATGACTACAGCAAAACGTCGTGACTTAAAAGTTAGCTCGTTATATCCGTCAGTTCCTTATAAGCGTGTTCGTTATAACCGTAGTTTACTGTATAACCGTGAATGTTTTTTCGGTTTTTTTCATTGAATAAGAGTTCAAACAAGGTGAACGCCGACAAACAACATGCATATCAGGCATTGGCTTGTGTCCTTATCCAAAATACCCCAACGTGTTTTCCACACATCGCCAGTACACTGTTACAATCCACAGAGTGAACTCTGCAGCAAGTGACAGCAACTTACTCTCCAAACCTTCCCCCAACACCAGGGGTCACGAATGGACCAGCCACCATTGAAATACTCGCGCCTATTGGAATGCCACGATCAGATTTCCTACCGCGAGCCATCACAACTGTTTAGGTAGGACCAGGATAAATAACACTCCGATATTAAGATGTCTATGTGGCGCAGTAGGTAGCGTGTCGAACTGCTGATGCAACGGTCCTGTGTTCGAATCTCAGCTATATACTTTTGTGGAATTGTTCATACATACAGAGCTAAATCATTTTTATTGTTTACCTCTTCATTAAGTAAGTCATGATGAGGCCTAGATTTCAGCAATCAATATCATTCTTTTTGTTTGCTACACCTCGTGGAGATCAGGTTTGAAGTCACAGTATCCGACCTGGTTTCTGTCAACAGCTACTTTTCCTATATTTTACTGCCGCTTCTGTCAGGTGTCCCATCTTAACCTGGCCCGTAGAAGCTGGCCTGCGGTTTGTACGTTCCTGTATACAAAGTTGAAGTGATATTTGACACAATCAGCCACCCCACCCCTCTTCACCACCCTCCGCTCTTGCGACAAGCATAGGCTGGTAGGAACCATGCATTCACATTATATCGCCATATCCTCATCACCCCAGCCCAGCCCAGCCCGGCCCAGCCCAGCCCAGTGTATAAATATACATGCACAGCTGAATTTGTATTCTACTGTGTCGTTGAATAAGAAATGAGCATAGACTTCATGGTACACAGAGGCAATAACATGTATTTGAGCCACACAGCACGGCACGGCACGGCACGGCACGGCACGGCACGGCACGGCATAGCTGCATACGTGTGCCGACCACCAACCCAACCTAACCCACATTCATGTTCCGGGCCCTCCCTCTTTGAGAAACGCTCCTAGCTCCATAGTGCTAACGTTGCAACAGACGCAGCAAACATGTTCCCGACGCCACAATCGAGCCATAATGTGTACATATTCCCGCACAAAACCACAATCTAGCATGTCCGATTCTATTCGCAAACCTCCCAACATGTTTAGATATGACGAGGAAAATTACATGATGTTGTTAGATGATGTTGTTAGATGATGTTGTTGGATGATGTTGTTACACGATGTTTGTAACGCCGTCTGCAGCGGGCGGCGTTTTCAAAACAAAAATTGTAAGTTAGTATCCGCACCCAGATTTATTTTTTTAATTACCAGTATCCTTTGTAGAAATATACTGCATTGCTGAATGACTCTTTGACCGTGTCGTTCTATAGTACATGTGTACAGCACGGGAAACCAAAAGCAATGGCGATTATTTGTTTACTACACGCTACACGCTACACGCCATACCTAGGCACAGGCTGGAACCTTGGTTTCTGTGAACGGCTGTTTCTCAGATATTTCTCTGCCGCTTCAGTCAGGTCCATCATATTGCCAGTGCCATATCAGTCAGTTCAATCATATTGCCAATGTCATATCAGACAATGACAAATGAATACACCTGTCACGGAGCCACATCTTCGTCCCAAGCGAACGCAACCCCAGCGAGTGAGTGAGTGCGTGGGTGGGTTTTGAGTGAGTGAGTGAGTGGGTGGGAAGGTGGGTGGGTGGGTGAGTGAGTGGGTGGGTGGGTGGGTGGGTGGGTGCGTGCGTGGGTGGGTGAGTGAGTGAGTGAGTGGGTGGGTGGGTGGGTGGGTGGGTGCGTGCGTGGGTGGGTGAGTGAGTGAGTGAGTGGGTGGGTGCGTGAGTGAGTGCGTGCGTGGGTGGGTGGGTGAGTGAGTGAGTGGGTGGGTGCGTGAGTGAGTGAGTGAGTGCGTGCGTGCGTGGGAGGGAGGGAGGGAGGGAGGGATAAGTACTTGTCACGTTTGCTTCAGTTCTGCTACAAAATGAACGGCTATTTTAGGGCTAGTGTTATCATATGGAGGCTAATACCTACACAAATATTAACGTGGAACAAATGTTCTAACAAGGTCAACACCGACAGCAACGTGGCCGGACCTCAAGCACTGACCTGTGTCCCTATTATCCAAAATCAACTCGCGAGTTTTCCGAATATCCACGGCGCACCAACACTCCACACCGTGAACGCTGTATCAATTTAAGTGACGGCAACTTAATTACTCCCCAAACCTTTTCCCATCACCAGTGATCACGAATGGATAAGCCACAATTTGGATACCCCATTCAAATGCTACAATTAATTCCGCGAATCCCTCAAAACTATGTAGGTAATACTAGGACAAATAACAACGATAATATTAGGTGACTGTTTGGTGCAGTCGGTTGCCGGGTGGACTCACAATGCTGAGGTCACGCGTTCGATCCCCACATGCATTTTTTTCAGAATATTACATACATACATACATACATACATATATCGTTAAATCATTATTTTCACTTTGTCATTAATTAAGACACGGTTAGAGTATATTGAAACATACGCAATGAATAGCATTTGTTTGCAACACCTCGTCGGGACGAGTCACAGCCTGCAACTCGGTTTATGTGAACGGCTCCGTTTCCTATGTTTTCTGTCAGATATCCCTGTGTTGACCTGGCCCATTGAAGCTGGCTGGCGGTTATAACGGTATATGTCCGTTATAGATAGTTGAAGTGATATGAGACAACCCCAAGCCTGTCCATCCATCTATAGCACAGGCTGGTAGGGACCATGATATATCCCCGTGGGTGCATGGTTTCCCTGAATGGCTACTGTTCAGATATTTCTCTGCCGCTTCAGTCAGTACTGTCGTGCTAACCAGTGCTTTTCACGACACAGCCCCAGCCAGCCCAGCCCAGTCAGAGAAACGCTCCAACAGGACTGTGTTTTGTCGCAAAATCACCCAAGTTTGTTTTTTTCAAAATCTCAGCTGGTACAGTAGCAGAGCGTGAACTGTGCACCAACAGATCGCATCAAACATTCTCCCCACACTGGCGCTCACCGAATGAGCAACCGAGCCAGATCTTGTACAAACAGCCACAACATGAAATCTTGCTTGTCCCATTATATCCGCTTACCTCCCAAAATGTATAGGTATGACTAGGAAAATTACAATTTATGTGTGCAGATACCTTGGTGGCGCAGTCGGTAGCGAGTAGCGCTACTGCATCTGAATGTTGGATGCTGCACTGATCGAGTTCGAATCCTGCATGAGAACACTTTTGTAGTTATTCTTTGTATGTGTATGCCTGCACACCTGAATGGATATTATACCGTCTCGTTCAACAGATCATGTAGGAAACAAAAGCAATGTTTGCTGCACCCCCTCAGCATCAGGCTTAAAGCCACAGTATCACAGCTTCAGTCAGTCAGACGTTCAGACGTTTAGACAATGAACACACTTGGCGCAAGTAATAAATTAGAATCGTCCCAGCGGCGCTCACCCCCTGCTCCACCAGAAAGCTTCAATTCCCGCATTGAAACGAGGCATTATTGTCATCCTTAAAATCCTGTACGAAAAATGACTGTCTTGCAAAACCGAATTTAAAATCTAAATATATTTCACTTTATCTTTGTATGTTTTAAGCGTGTTTGTCTTTTGACAAGTGTATCGTGAAGATTGTGAATGGTGCTTCGATCTTGGTCCCTCGCACCAGCTCTGGGAATTCTAGCAATGGGGCTGTGTCCAATTACAAAGTCAACCGATATTTTACCACATCGCCCGGTATTGTACCATTGAATCTTGTCAACTTTGCATCAACAGATCGCGGCAAACATTCTCCCCACACTGGCGCTCACCGAATGAGCAACCGAGCAGGATCTTGTACAAACAGCCACAACATAAAATCTTGCTTGTCCCATTATATCCGCTTACCTCCCAAAATGTGTAGGTATGACTAGGAAAATTACAACTTGGTAGATCATAGATCTTGGTAGCGCAGTCGGTAGCGTGTTCCCCTTCTGATGTCGCAGACAAGAGTTCGTTTCGTCATTGAGTTCGTATCCTTATACAGGTAACACGTTTTTGTAGTTACTTTTTTTGCATGTGTATGCATGCACACCTGAATGGATATTATGATATGTTTAACGAGATGGTATATCCTTAAAATCCTGTACGAAAAATGATCGTCTTGCAAAACCGAATTTAAAATCTAAATATATTTCACTTTATCTTTGTATGTTTATTTTAAGCGTGTTTGTCTTTTGACATTTGTATCTGAAGATTGTGAATGGTGCTTCGATCTTGGCCCCTCCCACAAGCTCTGGGAATTCTAGCAATGGGGCTGTGTCCGATTACAAAGTCAACCGATATTTTAACACCTCGCCCGGTATTGTACCATTGAATCGTGTCAACTTTGCATCAACAGATCGCGGCAAACATTTTCCCAACACTGGCGCTCACCGAATGAGCAATGTAGCCACAATTTGTAATATTTTGTATATTCCCACCAAAGCCACTTCAGTATTAAATATGGCACATCCGATTCCTTTCGTGAACCTTCCATATTGTTTAGGTATGACTAGGAAAATTACATGGGTATGGAACGAAGTCCGCGTGGCGCAGTCGTCAACGTGTCGCGCTCTCAGTGCAGGGATGATAAGTTCAGATCCGTGAAGGTTGATAAACTTTTTCACAATTATTTCCATGTATATATGTACAGGCGTAGCTGAATAAGTCTGTTACTGTGTCGTTAAATAAGAAATGAGTACACAACATGGTAAACAAGCAATCAAATTATTTGTCAGCTACTCCTCACAGCATCGTCCTTGGTTTCTGCGTCGGTTATGTTTCCCATATTATCCCGCCGCTTCAGTCAGTCCAATCATATCAACTTGGCCAGCCGTTTTCACGGTACAAATTTGCTGTCCAGATCAACATATATTAATATTTAGCTTTTATAGTTTTGTCTTTTGACATATCTGCCGTGAATATTCTCAATCAGTTCCATTGATGCCTGTGCTGCTGACCTTTGACCTCTGACCTCTAGAAATGTACGTCCCGGCCCCTCCGTCTCTGAGAAACGCTGCCACGCTCCATAGTACCATGCCATAGCGTGAGGGTTGCAGCAACAGACGTCAGGAAACAATTTCTCGACACCAGTGGTCATGAACGGCCACAGTCCAACCATAATTTGTACATTTTCCCCGCGCAAAACCATAATGTAGCGTGTCCGATTCTATTCGCGAACCTCTCAAAGGTATGACTAGGAAAATTACACAACGCATTAATAGGATGTGATTTAGCGCAGTCGTCAGCAGGTTTCGTTTTTTCGATCCAAAGATGTGAGTTCGAATCCGCATCTGATGTTATTTTAATTATCTTTGTAGAAATATACGTGCATTGCTGAATGAATCTGACCGTGTCGTGAAGTAGGACATGTGTCCAGTGAGGGAAAGGACATGATTTCACATTAACAAGCGGTTTTAACTGAAACATGTCCTCAAGACAAAGCCCAGCCCAGCCCAGCCCAGCCCAGCTTAACTCAACCCCAACCCCAACCCCAACCCTCACCTCAACCCAAACCCCAACCCTAAACCCAAACTCCAACCCCAACCCTAACCTCAAACCCAACCCCAGACCTAACCTCAACCCTAACCTCAACCCCAACCCTAACCCAACCCGAACCCTTACCCCAACTCCAACCCCAACCCTAACCTCAAACCCAACCCCAGACCTAACCTCAACCCTAACCTCAACCTCAACCCTAACCTCAACCCCAACCCCAACCCAAACCCCAACTCAAACCCTAACCCAAACCCCAACCTCAACCCCAACCCCAACCCCAACCCAAACCCTAACCCAAACCCAAACCTCAACCCCAACCCTAACCTCAACCTCAACCCCAACCCTAACCTCAACCCCAACCTCAACCCCAACCTCAACCCCAACCCCAACCCTAACCCAAACCCTAACCTCAACCTCAACTCCAACCCCAACCCTTACCTCAACCCATCCCCAACCCCAACCTCAACCCCGTCTACAACCTCAACCCAACCTCAACCCAAACCCCAACCCAAACCCCAACCCAAACCCTAACCCAAACCCAAACCTCAACCCAAACCCCAACCCAAACCTCAACCCCAACCCCAACCCCAACCTCAAATGCAACCCCAACCTAAACCCCAACCCAAACCTTAACCCCAACCCAAACCTGAACCTCAACCCCAACCCCAACCCTAACCTCAACGCAAACCCCATCCTCAACTCCAACCCCAACCCCAACCCAAACCTCAACGCAAACCCCAACCTCAACTCCAACCCCAACCCTAACCTCAACGCAAACCCCAACCTCAACTCCAACCCCAACCCCAACCCTAACCTCAACCCAAACCCCAACCCAAACCTCAACCGCAACTCCAACCCAAACCCCAACCTCAACTCCAACCCCAACCTCAACCCAACCTCAACCCAAACCCCAACCCAAACCCCAACCCAAACCCTAACCCAAACCCAAACCTCAACCCAAACCCCAACCCAAACCTCAACCCCAACCCCAACCCCAACCTCAAATGCAACCCCAACCTAAACCCCAACCCAAACCTTAACCCCAACCCAAACCTTAACCTCAACCCCAACCCCAACCCTAACCTCAACGCAAACCCCATCCTCAACTCCAACCTCAACCCCAACCCAAACCTCAACGCAAACCCCAACCTCAACTCCAACCCCAACCCTAACCTCAACGCAAACCCCAACCTCAACTCCAACCCCAACCCCAACCCTAACCTCAACCCAAACCCCAACCCAAACCTCAACCGCAACTCCAACCCCAACCCCAACCTCAACGCAAACCCCAACCTCAACTCCATCCTCAACCCCAACCCTAACCTCAACCTCAACTCCAACCCCCAACCTCAACTCCATCCTCAACCCCAACCCTAACCTCAACCTCAACCTCAACTCCAACCTCCAACCCTAACCTCAACCCAAACCCCAACCCAAACCTCAACCTCAACTCCAACCCCAACCCCAACCCTAACCTCAACCTCAACCTCAACTCCAACCCCCAACCTCAACTCAATCCTCAACCCCAACCCTAACCTCAACCTCAACCTCAACCTCAAATCCAACTCCAACCCCAACCCCAACCCCAACCTAAACCCCAACCCCAACCCCAACCTCAACCCCAACCGGCAACGGCAATGTCGATCAAAGTGCCGGCATCGGCAATATCGGCCGCTCAAAGGTCCGGCATCGGCAATATAGCAGCCGATCAACGGCGTCGGCAAAAGCGGCCGATCAAAGCTCCGGCATTGGCAAAAGCGGCCGATCATAGGCATCGGCAATAGCGGCCGATCACCGGCGTCGGCAAAAGATCACGGCATCGGCAAAAGCAGAAAGTTCCGGCATCGGCCAAAAGCGGCCGATCATCGGCATCGGCAATAGCGGCCCAATCAATCAACGTTCCCGCATCGGCAATAACGGCCGATCACCAGCATCGGCAAAAGCGGAAAGTTCCGTCATCGGTAAAAGCGGCCGATCAAAGCTCCGGCATCGGCAATAACGGCCGATCAAAGCTTCGGCATCGGCAAAAGCGGCCGATCACAGCTCCGGCATCGGCAATAACGGCCGATCACCGGCGTCGGCAAAAGATCATGGCATCGGCAAAAGCGGAAAGTTCTGGCATCGGCAAAAGCGGCCGATCACCGGCATCGGCAATAGCGGCCGATCACAGCTCCGGCATCGGCACAAGCGGCCGATTAACGTTCCGTCATCGGCACTAGCGGCCGATCACCAGCATCGGCAAAAGCGGCCGATCAAAGCTTCGGCATCGGCAAAAGCGGCCGATCACCGGCGTCGGCAAAAGATCACGGCATCAGCAAAAGCGGAAAGTTCCGGCATCGGCAAAAGCGGCCGATCATAGGCATCGGCAATAGCGGCCGATCAAAGCTTCGGCATCGGCAAAAGCGGCTGATCACCGGCATCGGCAATAGCGGCCCATCACTGCTCCGGCATCGGCAAAAGCGGCCGATCCAAGTTCCGTCATCGGCACTAGCGGCCGATCACCAGCATCGGCAATAGCGGCCGATCCAAGTTCCGTCATCGGCAAAAGCGGCCTATCACCGGCATCGGCAATAGCGGCCGATCAACGTTCCCGCATCGGCAATAGCGGCCGACCACCAGCATCGGCAATAGCGGCCGATCAAAGCTTCGGCATCGGCAATAGCGAGCGATTACAGCTCCGGCATCGGCAATAGCGGCCTATCAAAGCTTCGGCATCGGCAAAAGTGGCCGATCACTGCTCCGGCATCGGCAATAACGGCCGAGCAAAGCTCCGGCATCGGCAATAGCGAGCGATTACAGCTCCGGCATCGGCAATAGCGGCCGATTACAGCTGCGGCATCGGCAATGGCGGCCGATCACCAGCATCGGCAAAAGATCACCGCATCGGCAAAAGCGGAAAGTTCCGGCATCGGCAAAAGCGGCCGATCACCGGCATCGGCAATGGCGGCCGATCACTGCTCCAGCATCGGCAATAGCGGCCGATCACCGGCATCGGCTAAAGCGGCCCATCACTGCTCCGGCATCGGCAAAAGCGGCCGATCCAAGTTCCGTCATCGGCACTAGCGGCCGATCACCAGCATCGGCAATAGCGGCCGATCCAAGTTCCGTCATCGGCAAAAGCGGCCTATCACCGGCATCGGCAATAGCGGCCGATCAACGTTCCCGCATCGGCAATAGCGGCCGACCACCAGCATCGGCAATAGCGGCCGATCAAAGCTTCGGCATCGGCAATAGCGAGCGATTACAGCTCCGGCATCGGCAATAGCGGCCTATCAAAGCTTCGGCATCGGCAAAAGTGGCCGATCACTGCTCCGGCATCGGCAATAACGGCCGAGCAAAGCTCCGGCATCGGCAATAGCGAGCGATTACAGCTCCGGCATCGGCAATAGCGGCCGATTACAGCTGCGGCATCGGCAATGGCGGCCGATCACCAGCATCGGCAAAAGATCACCGCATCGGCAAAAGCGGAAAGTTCCGGCATCGGCAAAAGCGGCCGATCACCGGCATCGGCAATAGCGGCCGATCACTGCTCCAGCATCGGCAATAGCGGCCGATCACCGGCATCGGCTAAAGGGGCCGATCAAAGCTCTGGCATCGGCAATAGCGAGCGATTACAGCTCCAGCATCGGCAATAGCGGCCGATCACCAGCATCGGCAAAAGATCACCGCATCGGCAAAAGCGGAAAGTTTCGGCATCGTCAATAGCGGCCGATCCAAGTTCCGGCATCGGCAATGGCGGCCGATCACCAGCATCGGCAAAAGATCACTGCATCGGCAAAAGCGGAAAGTCCCGGCATCGGCAATAGCGGCCAATCACGGGCATCGGCAATAGCGGAAAGTCCCAGCATCGGCAATAGCGGCCGATCACGGGCATTGGCAATAGCGGCCGATCCAAGTTCCTTCATCGGCAATAGCGGCCAATCACCAGCATCAGCAAAAGATCACCGCATCGGCAAAAGCGGAAAGTTCCGGCAACGGCAAAAGTGGCCGATCACCGGCATCGGCAATAGCGGCCGATCACTGCTCCGGCATCGGCAATAACGGCCGATCACCGGCATCGGCTAAAGCGGCCGATCAAAGCTCTGGCATCGGCAATAGCGGCCGATCACCAGCATCGGCAAAAGATCACCGCATCGGCAAAAGCGGAAAGTTCCGGCATCGGCAAAAGCGGCCGATCACCGGCATCGGCAATAGCGGCCGATCCAAGCTTCGGCATCGGCAAAAGCGGCCGATCCAAGTTCCGTCATCGGCAATAGCGGCCGATCACCAGCATCGGCAAAAGATCACCGCATCGGCAAAAGCGGAAAGTTCCGGCATTGGCAAAAGCGGCCGATCACCGGCATAGGCAATAGCGGCCGATCCAAGCTTCGGCATCGGCAAAAGCGGCCGATCCAAGTTCCGGCATCGGCAATGGCGGCCTATCACCAGCATCGGCAAAACATCACCGCATCGGCAAAAGCGGAAAGTCCCGGCATCGGCAATAGCGGCCGATCACGGGCATCGGCAATAGCGGAAAATCCCGGCATCGGCAATAGCGGCCGATCCAAGTTCCTTCATCGGCAAAAGCGGCCTATCACCGGCATCAGCAATAGCGGCCGATCACAGCTCCGGCATCGGCATCGGCATCGGCATCGGCATCGGCATCGGCGGTCGCTCAAAGTTCCATCATCGGCATCCGTCATGGGTCATCGGCATTGGTGGCCGATCACCGGCACCGGCACCGGCATCGGCATCGGCATCGGCATCGGCATCGGCATCGGCGGCCCTCAAAGTTTCGTCATCGGCATTGGCGGCGCGCCAAAATTCCGTCTGCGGCAATAGCAGCCGTTCTAAGTTCCATCAGCGGCACTGGCGGCCACTCAAACTTCCGTCATCGGCAACGGTGGACGTTCTAAGATATACAGTAGCCACAACTGTTACACCATTTTCGTGTGGCATACTGCAAGAATTACTGTACCCACAGATGAGCCTTCCAACAATGTACAACATGGACAGATTTAACACATGTGACACAGGACCATGCTACAAAATGCAAAGACCATGCTACAAAATGGAAAGACCAAATTGGGTCAGTTGTCTTACACCCGCAGACATTGTGCCATTGTGCAACACTTCCAACTGATAGTTTGTATAAAGGATAGCACAGATCCTTTTGGTACTCCATGTGCTGTCGTGCGCAGTCTCCAGTCCGGGAGCTTCCTGACCCAGGAACACCAACAGTTCGTTATCGAACAGTCGTTCTCCGTGTTTTTCCCACCAGACCACCTAGCAATGCTTGCACGCGTTCGCTGTGTCAGTCACCTCTTACTTCCATATGATTTTACATTAAAGAGGAGGGTAACATTTCACACATGTAATATTCCTACGGGCCCGGCCCGGGCCTCGTCTGTGTGTCTCAGCTGGAACACCACTTACATCAACAGCTGGAACACCACTTACATCAACAGCTGGAACACCACTTACATCAACGGCTGGTACACCACTTACATCAACAGCTGGAACACCACTTACATCAACAGCTGGAACACCACTTACATCAACAGCTGGTTTGGGTATAGTACAGGGCACACTAATACCATTCTTTATATCCCAGTCAAGCATCTGGTAATAAAACCAATAATTGCTATCAATAACATGTGTGACGAATTCAAGCCATTCCTAGTGTTTAGCACTCAGCCCATACCTATTTAACAAACACTGCTGGTTGATACAAGCCTCCCATCCCGTGGTAGATACAATACATTTTTGCACCAATAGCCAAGTCATGTTCTAATCAAGAAATATATACAGCACAATACCATATTGTACTTTGTATTGCCATTTAAACTGAGCTCCATTATAAATACCGTGTTTCATCGGAAGTAGAACCTCATTTCCTAAATTGTCACGCGTTCCTCTTAGTCTGAAGACGTGCACTAATACACGTCACTACCAAATGTTTCCCACCTAAAAGAGAGTCATCAGAAAGATGACATATCCCCCCCGGCAGCTGTCTGTAAAGTAACCACAAGTAAATGTACAATTCTGTATGTAATGAGTCAAGAGTTGAATGTTCTTTAAGAAGCATACATTGTTTACCAACAAAATATCCACCATCGTCGCATCCATATCAAATGGAAAGTAAAACATGTACGTTTCTGTGGGTTTTTTATGCAAACAAATGACAAATTACAAGAAACAATAACTAAACAAGCGTATAGTCAACGAAGTCATCTATATCCCCCGCCCATTTTAACACGTCATGGTCCCAAACCAGAAAACACATCTCTTAGCCCATGTCAAAACATCTGCAATGGAAATTCTAAAATAAACATTTGTAAAACTCCTAAATAGCAAGAGGCAGTTCAGTATGTGTCTGGTAGACATGCAAAGTTTTGTCAGAAAGTATTGAACAGTTTTTGTGTTATGCTCCGGGAACGAACACCCTTATAGAACCTCAGTCCAACTTGTTGCCATGGAAACGTAAAAAATAAAATTTTCTAAAATTCCTAAAATTCCTAAAATTCCTAAATAGCAAAAGGCACAACTTCAGTATGTGACTGATAGATATGCCACGTTTCAATCAAATACACTGAATTGTTTTCGAGTTCTGCCCCGGAAAAGGAAAGTATTACGTACGTACGGCCGGGCGTGCGGGCGGGCAGGCGGGCAGGCAGGCAGGCAGGCAGGCAGGCTTATCGCTATATCCCCGCCGGGTCATAAAAAGAAGACATTAGTATTATAAAGAAAAACGTCTGATATGGGATTCGAACTTTGAACGCGCTCAACTTCAGTGTCAGTGTCACTACCTCTCTACCCCGGGTCACACCTGATGATGTAAATATTTAGAGACTATTTATGTCATCCGTGGTTTTGATGGTCATTTCAATTTCGTTTCGGAACTCTTTAGCCGTCTTTTATCTATGGTCCGGTGCATCGAAAACCAAATTACCATTCTGTACTTGGTGTATCGGTCGGCCATTACACCTCATCGTTCTTCAAACTTTCTCGGCTGGCAAAAGCACCCGGTGTTTGGTTGTGCATGGGAGCAGTATATTGGGCACGGCCAATCGTCGTTACATTAAAAACATACCTTAACACTAACATGCAAACAGTTAAAATAATCCTAATATTTTGGTCCTTTAAATTTTGAGAAACGTTGTTACTTTCCAGTCATAACCTTCAAAATTCTCATCAGCAGTTCGACGGTAATGTGGGCGAGTGGGTAGCATGCTCAGGAAAGGAAGGGCAAGGTTTGATGTTCGATCCCTTATGGAGCGTTTTGTTTTTTACACCACAATGCAATATTGTACTTCGTATCGCCATTTAAACCGAGCAGGCAGGCATATTTTCACAAAGTGTTTCATCGGCGGTACAAGCTCAAATTCATAACTTGCTCACGCGAACTTTTAGCCTGAAGACGTACATTAAGTAAAATACATGTCACTACCAAATGTTTCCCACCTCAAAAAAGAAGACATTAGTATTATAAAGAAAAAGATTTCATGCGGGATACGAACTCTGACACTGTTGAACGTCGGGTCAGTATCACTACCTCTGTACCAATGGTTACACCTGAGGTGAGCAACATTTGGTGACTATTTATGTCATCCATGGTTTTGATGGTCATTTCATGTTCGTTTCGGAAATCTTAGCCGTCTTTTATCTGTAGTGTGGCGCATGGAAAACCAAATAACCATTCTGTACTTGGTGTATCCATCGGCCATTACACCTAAACCGTTCTTCAACCTTTCTCGGCTGGCAAAAGCACCCGGTGTTTGGTTGCTGCGCCCAGTAGATTATATGCACGCAGTAGATATTGGGCACAGACAATCGTCGTTACATTAAAAACATACATTAACACAAACATGTAAACAGTTAAAATAGTCCTAATATTTTGGTCACTTTGATTTTGAGAAACGTTGTTACTTTCCAACCATAACCTTCAAAATTCATTTCCTTCTAACCAAAGCAATGTGGGCTAGTGGGTAGCGTGCTCAGGTAAATATAATAGGGGTTTTATGTTCGATCCCACCCGGAGCGTTTATTTTTTACAGCACAGCACAGCACAGCACAATACAATATTATACTTCGTATCGCCATTTAAACTGAGCTCCATTTTCACAAAGTGTTTCATCGGCTGTGGAAGCTCAACTTTATAACTTGTCACACGTACGCTTAGCTGATATTAAGTTTGTACCTCAACAAATGAGAGCATGGTAATTATGTAAAAGGTTTCACTGGGATTCGAACACTGGACCTTCTGCTTGTCAGTCCAACACCTGTACCTTTGAGCTACCGGTTTATACATACTCAAAGCTGCAATTGAAGGCTATTTATGTTGTTTGAAAATGCTTTGTTTTTTTAATGGTAGTTTCATGTTCGTTCCAGTAACTTTTAGCCGCTGCATGGAAAATCAAATGAAATTATCAGTCTGCATTTGGTGTATCGGCCAATACACATACCATAAAGACACCCGGTGTTGGGTTTATGCGCAATCTGCACAGCCCATCGCCATCATTAGGAAATTGCGTCAAAACACACATTCACACTCACATTCACATTGAGATGGTTTTATTATCCTGACTAATTTACATAATTTATATCTCCCTCCCCTCTCCCCCCCCCCCCCCCCCCCCCCCCCCACACACACACCCAAAAGTAGGTTTATTCAGGTAGGGGTGGGCAAAATGTATCATATCTATTATAGCGGCAGTGATGCAGGAAACATGGTAGACAAAACCGCTTCCCTTGCCCCCCCCAACCCAAGCCCCCCCCCCCCCCCCCCCCCTCACCTCCCCCCCAACCCAAGCCCTCCCTTCCCCCCCCCCCGAAAGAAGGCGTGAGTTTTCCAATATTAACCTGCAAAATTCATCTCAAGTACAGCAAGGTCAAAGTGGGCCAGTGGGTAGAGTGCTCAGGTTAGAAAGCCTGTTTGGAATGAAGCTTCTGGGTTCCATCCTACTCCTGGCATTTTGCCAAAGTTTGTTTTCACCCAATTTTATAACAAGCACATTATCCCCGAAGCAGTGCATAACAATTAGAGCAGCTATATTGCCCCAAGTAGTAATTTTGTCTAGCATTGGCAGAATTTTACTGGAATATGCTAATTATTCTTTGTTTCACAGCACACAGTTCCAACTCTGAGAAAGTTATGCCACTGTTTCTTCGTTTCATTGATGAGAAATTAATCACTGTGAACACAATTATGAATTTATACTTAAAATAGTGTACTGAGAAAGGGTACGGTATATATAAATATAACATACAATATCTTAAAAAATAATATTTATATCAAACGCATTCTTTTGCTCTTTCTGTTTTCGAATCTGTGAATGGGGTCTGTGTTTGTGGTTTAGGCATCTCTGGTGTATTTACAAAACTTGAAATATGATGCAACATATGACATTCACTTTTAGGCCTCTGGAGAAAACCTGGCGTATAACGGGTGTGTCTGTCCTATAGTACCTGTATGGTAAAATGCCACATTTCCAAATCCTGGGTTAAAGGAATGCAGATTTATTGGAAATGGAGAAGAAACCCTCGACATTCAAAAATTCACTCTCGTTCACTCTAAACTGGAAATGTTTCCCTTGTTTTCCAATGGCCAATGACCCCAGAAACGCTTCAGAATGTTGACCCCGGAAGTTGTCATATCGCCACCCATTCCATGGGTCGACTCCGCTTTCCGGCCATGCAACAACCACACATCGGGAAACCACGGCTGGGGTTCCTCCACAGGAAGCATCGGTGCCATCCATCACTCCAGACGTCAACATCAAGCCCCGAAGGCCACCATGTCCCTCCCCGCGCGTATGTCTATAAGGCACTCTCCCACCCCGCTCCACAACCTCCCGTAACGGTCTGCTTGGCAACCGCTTCCCAAACACCGCAAAGCGACCAATCCCCTTCGTCTGCATCCCTCGGTAGTCGTACCCTTGCGCCCACATCTTCCTTGCTTTGCAACAAGCTATTCCTTCCAAAAGTACAATATTTTTTATTTTTTTTAAATTTACAAGAAATCATATAAATAATAATTTTTTAAAAAAAAGACCAACAATACTTTTCTGGACCCTGTGTGGCTTTCTTGCTGATTCCCATATATGGTCATGTAGTACTACCGTCTGTTGTCATTCCACGCGCTTCTGGCTTATCCGCCGCCGCCTCCTCTTTCAGCCAAAGTCAAGGCTTCCTTTTTCAAACACCAATTATTTATAAACATCTTAAAATCATCTTTCTTGCATTGCGCTCCATTATTTAGACTTTTCTTTGTTTTTACATTTTCCTATTTTTCTTTACATTTCCATTTTTTTACTGTGTTTCTCTTTGTCATTTTTAGTTTCTGCATGTGTGTTGTGTATTAGGAGAAGGCGTCGTTAGTGTGTCACTTGTGCCTAATCCATTTGGTTTTCCGCAATAAAATATCTTTAAATCAAACTCCTTTTCACTTGCTTCCACTTTTCACACCAACCCACCACGTGCGTGTCCCTAAACACAGACCATCTTGTTCTGAAGCCGACTTGGTGTAACGGCAGGTTCGCTACCTATAGTCCGTTTCATATCTCGGCAGGTTCGCTACCTATAGTCTGTTTCATATCTCGGCAGTTTGGAATCCTGCTATCATCGCTACATGACCATGTTGTGAGGAAACTTCACATGTATGAAACATTTGTAACAAAATACATTCCAATAAATTAAACGAGCCAAGCAAAAACTGTTTGTCGGGGCAAAAGAGTAATGTAATGTACATATCCAATAATTTAATCATAATAGCATCTTATAAATCAAGTATTTCTTTAATCGACGGGTTGCCAAGTTCGGCGGCCCTTCAGCCACTCAGTGATTATAAATTCTGACCTCCAAAGAGGTAAAAACGTAATTTCCAACTCCCCAATCAGACCCTCGCTCAAAAACAAAAACAAACAACGACAACAAAAAAAACCCCATGCAAGTCTACAATGTTTGGCAAGTCTAGATTACTGCAGTATCAGATTTTGTAGAAAGTCGCTTGGTTTCTCTTTAATTATATTTTATTCGAAACTGCAAGGTACAAATCTACCGGTATGCGAAACGACATCAACCCGAACCGAACCGACCACTAGACTTGCACAGGTCCCTGAGGAAATTAATATTACCCTTATTCGTAATTCCTACTTTGCGCACACAATAACAACAACTTGTGGCTCTTAAAAACTGGCATTCGTAGAGTACTGTCCGCTTATCTACACTTGCCTATTATAGTATACAACAGCGATGCATCCATTTAACTTTTATTCAGTACAGCCTTGGAGCAAAACTAGCCAAAAACCACGACGCAGTTTATGAGCCATTCGGCACCGCTCGGCCCTTTCCGTAACCCGGAAGCAAGCAGCAAGCACCAATCACCAGAGAGATAACGAACGCGAAAGGCCTTGTTGACAGCCATCAGCTGGCCATGGCGGGACTGTACATATCTTGTGGCTGGCATTACCACGCCCTATGCAGTCTGCTCGCTCGCTGGGTCTTGTCGCATCGCCGTCACTGGTCAGGACGATTATGCACATGCATCTGCAGGTAAGTGCGTTCGTATTTTTCACTCGCCATTCTTATTTCTAGCACACAACCGTCATTCCGTCCAACGGGGGACGCAGCGTGTTCTAAACATTGTCCTGCCTTGGCTATTTGGCGGCCACCTTTCCATCACGGACAGTGTCGTCCGTTTTTGCCGCTGTCAGGTGCACATTTCAAGTCTTTGCATGGCGAGGAGGCAGGCAGGCAGGCAGGCAGGCAGGCGTGTTTGATAAATGCCTACATTCACCCACTGATCAGCCCCTTCCCAGTGTAAACAAATCAACATTTTCAGCTACCGTATTACATCCAAAAATAACACTGAGATTTATTATTGTTCAGTCATCTCGAGTCATTGATCAAGTTTTTTGTCTTTATTCCATTGCTGCTGTACAGGCCTGCTGACCCGATGTTCCACGACCATGGGCCTCACCCCTCCGCCTCCCCCTGGCTCCCCCTCCCAAGGAAAAAGTTTATTGTGTCGTCAGTTATTCTTTATGACATCTGTTCTGTTTTGTAAACACATAGCCTAAATAACCTAAAAGTCAATAGTATTGTTGTCAAACACCAAGCGACATTGGTCACTTTTCTGGTATCAGTTCATTGTAACCATGGTAACAGATATCAAAATATTCTAGTATCATAAACGTGTAAAAATCTCAAATCTACATTATTATTTTTTTTCATGGTATCAGAACATTAATATTTGTAGAGTAATTGTGGTTTGTCTTTGTTTCCTTGGCTGGGAATGGATTGTTCTCATTGTGTTGGACATTGTTGCAGACCCTGACCCCCATGGCTGTGCGGCCACCGGCTATGCAACCTCTCCACACTTCCTCCTGACACCAAATCCTCACAGCCCCTCAATATGTTCCTAGAGATGGATTGTGTAAGGTAGGTGATTTTATACCAATGGTAGCCGCTGTATTCGCCGTATTAAGCACCCCCCTCCAATATGATAATAAGGTACCTAATCGTTTGTTTATTTTACAGCAATGTACAACTATCATCAAACAAGGTTTGGTGTCACCAATGTTGTAGACAAGTTTGTTCTCTGTCGCCTTTTCTCTGACAACAATTTTGACTTGTTGTGCCTGGTTTTAGAAGGCGCCATCTTTGTCCATTTTCCATCCTCTCGGGGCGTTTATTATGGCGAATATGGTGCTAACATATTGCCTCTGCATTGAAAGTATGTTTACATTTTTTGTTTATATTTACTTGCAATATATCGTACAAAGGAATCCAGCAAATCTCTTCATTTTCAGGAAAAATCTATATCTGCACTTGCCTGGAAGCTCTTGGATATTTTCACTTGAGTACAGAGTGTTATGAGAGACCCGCGCTCTTGTACCTGTCAAAGTAGGAGTGGGGGGTGTATATGGAAACTGTTTCGGTACTACAATGTCCTATACCGTGTATGCTCATGTTAATATTCCTATATCAACCCATTGCTGTTGGGGTTGGCATAGCCTTGCTCCAAGTCTGCACTTATTGATGAGTCCATGTAGTAATTCTACCCTTTTGATAGGCAAGTCTAGATATGTGGATAGTACTAGGAATTTCATCGAGTAATTATGTCTTAAACTAATAATCATTGCCTAAGATACTTGTGCAAGTCTAGGGTTATCAGTTTTTGTGTGAACACTGGTCATTATACCATGTATACTGTACAAAATGTCCATATACCCGTGTGTTTATTTCTATATCCACCCATTGCTTTTGGGGTTAACAGTTGTATACAGGGGTGACAGTACTGTTTGTGTCACGTTACATACTGGTAAGGGCTGGGGCGGGTAACTCGGGTACTCGGGTCGGTCGGGTCCTGAGTAGGACCTGGGTACCCACAGGACTGACTACCAAACCCATGGTTAGTCATGTTATATATTGTTTAATGACAAAAACTCTCTATAGGTCAGTGGTAACACTCCAAGTCGCTAATGGTCTTTCTGACGATGCATACATTCCTTTTGACTTGTATATGTTCAAGTAAAGATAAAGCTTCAGTCAACCTAAGTGAACGCATGATCTGATTGTTTGATACATGTATCTAAATAGTTTTGTCCAGGGCTGCGGTAAAACAATTACTAATCGTTCATTTTGTTCCCAACTTTTGAGACTTACACTGGGTACCCGGGAAGTGCTGGGTAATAGGGGGTCGGGTACCCGGGTAGTAAATTTGGACTCGTCTCTGCCCAAATACTGGCTGTCTTCATTACTTGACCGACAGATATTGCATCCTGTAATTTCTTTACCTTGTGATTTGTTGAGGTACTTTTGACATCATGTCAAACACAAGACATTTTGAAGTGAATGCCGCACCTAGGTTTTTTCAAGGCTGTTTGTATATTGGCCTTACATCAGTGTAGCACATGACGAAAGCATATAGTCAGACTATACATGACATATCGTACATGCACCTTGTGTATATTGAAATGTATACATAGGAACTGTTGTACCCCTAGTCGTAACTCTGCCAGCATGTATCCTACAAGCCACTCGGCTCGGCACTTTCTTATATGGTGGCTGTAGGCATCTTTCTTATATGGTGGCTGTAGGCATGGCACTCTCTGTTTTATGGTCACACTGCATATTACTGCATATGTCAAAGATTATATAGATGTTGGTTAGGTAGGTGACACTGTACAGTGCTGAAGCACTGGAATATGGGCTACATGTAGGAATGTCTTGATATTCTGATTTCTATATACGGTATGTCTGATGTTTTTACAAGTGTTAAAGCTTACTGGGGCCACCTTATCTTTTCCAATGGGCTGAATAGTACTTGAGTAAGTTTGCATACATAAGGATTGCACGTTCCCTCAGTGATTTACCCAGGTCTGTCTACTTCCAAGTGGAGATAACTCTCAGTAATAACTTATCAGGTGTTGAGTCGGTGTTAACATGGGGTCCCAGGCTGGTGACACGTGGCACGCTTCACTTGATTCCCCAGAATGTTATTGATGTCACATCATTGCACATGCTCCAAAGGTTAAGGACTCTCATTGATGGTATTTCAGTGTCAATCAACCAATGACACTCTGAACATTGAGTCTGCTTTTTTCTGATCACCATATTTGTGTCCCATGGGACTCGGCACTTGCAATTGCTGCCATTCACAGTTTGTATGCCTAGAATATCTGTCTGACGGCACCCAAGCTTGTGGTCATCAGTACAATGTGGACATGACTTGACTGCATAGTTAAGTAGCATGGCTCTTGCTCTGAGTTGGGTTTTCATGATGCTTTGAACAGTATTTCAGTTACATCCTGGCATGTCAGCTTGGGAAGAAAGTCTCTGAGACATGGTCAATCCCTGGAGATTCATTTTGCATGAGTACCGTTAACTTTATTCATAATATGTCACCAAAGTCTTGTATGAACTCAGAATGTGTTTGCTACTGTGCACATAGCATAGCTTTGAGTAACTTTGTACATACTTTATTTAACTTCACCAAGTGTTACCGCGTCATTGGCCCCTAGTGAAGGTCTGATGGCATGTCCTCCACACTAAACAACACTCATCAGTTGAATCTGTCCTTTCTCAGTGTTCTCTCTTTGAGTAACTTGTACATACTTTATTTAACTTCACCAAGTGTTACCGCGTCATTGGCCCCTAGTGAATGTCTGATGGCATGTCCTCCACACTAAACAACACTCATCAGTTGAATCTGTCCTTTCTCAGTGTTCTCTCTTTGAGAAACTTTCAGACCCTAGTTTCAGGGGTGTATTCTTTTAACCATAGTATGATAATAGTTGTAGATGGTTTACAATCTAGTACCGGATTATCTCTCATCCTTCGTTCCAAATAGAGTGTCGGATGCAAGTGATTATAATTTGAGAAACAGCTCACAGCTGCAAAACATAAGTGTAAAACAAATAACTATGCCAAATCATTTATACAGCTGATATATGGAACTCACTACCTATTGAATACACCAATGCCAGTAGCTAATATTAGTTTGAAAAGTTTTATGAAAAGCAATGATAAGAATGGTATATTCTTTGATGTAAATCATGGATCAAGACTCTGTCAGGTTATACACTTCCGTCTCAGGCTTGGCTGCAGTGATCTTAACGCCGACAAATTTGCCATATTTATATCCGACAGCCCGAGATGTTGTTGTGGCTATCACACGGAAGATGCACTTCATTTCTTTCTTACATGTCCCTTAAACAGTACATTAAGGCAAACTATGGCTAAGGCTACGATTTAAATTCAATTCTGAATGGTAATGCACATTTAACTGTTAACAAATCTTGAAATTTTGAAATCAGTTCACAGTTTTATTCTATCTTCTTGACGATTTAGATATTTTGTCTGAGGTGTTGGCTTTGCTATACGATGCTGCGATGTTGTTGTGCTGGATGTAAATAATAATGTAGCTGTAGTTTCGAAAGATAATCCAGCAATTAAACACTTACAGAACAATACTTATCTTTAATGTCAATTATATAATGTATGCTATTTCTTATGTCCCTTTCAAAACACAGTAATTTGTATGTGTATCATGTTTGGGAAGGGCACATAAGGAAAATTTGCTTGCTTGCCAATCCCTCCACTTTATGGAAATAAATATGTTTACATCCTAATTGTTGTACCCGTTTAATTGTCAATATATGTTAGATTCAGACAATCCGGCTTAGTTTGTAATATTCACTGCTTTCGCTGTTTCACTGTTAACCAATGTGTCTGATTTAAACATTTGTGATAAGGTCATCAGCCATCACCATTTATCCCCCATCCTTGGTTGGTGAAAAAAGAAAAGTTTCAATGGTTGAAACTGTTGCAATACATATGATGATATTACCCATTCCAAATAAACTCACTTGTAGTCTAGACTGAAGCAGTCGGTCAACTACTTATGTGCTCATTTCTCCTGTCAGTGTAGAATTCTTGTTCTCACCTAATACCTTTATCCTCCTAAACTTGTGTGCACCACTTTGTCTTTTTAAAGACTGCTCTTGGTTTAACCTACCTTATCTTGACTGGTTTTGTTTACATTGCTATATTTGATACCCAGTGTTCTGACAGGCTGCTATAGTGACATCAGGTGTTCTGATAGGCGGCGACAGTGATATCTGGTGTTCTGATAGGCGGCGACAGTCATATCTGGTGTTCTGATAGGCGGCGACAGTCATATCTGGTGTTCTGATAGGCGGCGACAGTCATATCTGGTGTTCTGATAGGCGGCGACAGTGATATCAGGTGTTTGGGGTGTGTATCATTGGTGTATGGGCTATATTGTCATGATCGGGACGTGTTTCATCGGTATACATGCTATATTGTGATTTGCTTGAGATAAAGCCCTACAGTGTATGATTTGTGAGAATAACGTTGAATCTAGAACCCTACTATCCTATTGACTTTTCCATTCTAACAAGGTCTCTCAGTATTCGTTGCGAAGTGCTAGTTTTAGATTCTGTCAAAAAGGCCCGTCTAGTATGATAACACGTATGCACTGGACAGTGCCTGCAGTGCTTGTGCCAACTTTTGGG